>NC_041395.2:145018312-145380812 GCF_900747795.2 Erpetoichthys calabaricus | reverse complement strand
GTGGACCAGCTCTATACCCTTAGCAGGGTCCTGGAGGGTGCATGGGAGTTTGCCCAACCAGTCTACATGTGTTTTGTGGATTTAGAAAAGGCATTCGACCGTGTCCCTCGGGGAATCCTGTGGGGGGTACTCCGAGAGTATGGGGTACTGGCCCCCCTGATAAGGGCTGTTCAGTCCCTGTACGATCAGTGCCAGAGCTTGGTCCGCATTGCCGGCAGTAAGTCGAACCCGTTTCCAGTGAGAGTTGGACTCCGCCAGGGCTGCCCTTTGTCACCGATTCTGTTCATAACTTTTATGGACAGAATTTCTAGGCGCAGCCAGGGTGTTGAGGGGGTCCGGTTTGGTGGGCTCAGGATTGGGTCACTGCTTTTTGCAGATGATGTTGTCCTGTTTGCTTCATCAGGCCGTGATCTTCAGCTCTCTCTGGATCGGTTCGCAGCCGAGTGTGAAGTGGCTGGGATGAGAATCAGCACCTCCAAATCCGAGACCATGGTCCTCAACCGGAAAAGGGTGGAGTGCCCTCTCAGGGTTGGTAGCGAGATCCTGCCCCAAGTGGAGGAGTTCAAGTATCTCGGGGTCTTGTTCACGAGTGAGGGAAGAATGGAGCGTGAGATCGACAGGCGGATCGGTGCGGCATCCGCAGTAATGCGGGCGTTGCATCGGTCTGTCGTGGTGAAAAAGGAGCTGAGCCGCAAGGCGAAGCTCTCAATTTACCAGTCGATCTATGTTCCTACCCTCACCTATGGTCATGAGCTATGGGTAGTGACCGAAAGAACGAGATCGCGAATACAAGTGGCTGAAATGAGTTTCCTCCGCAGGGTGTCTGGGCTTTCCCTTAAAGATAGGGTGAGAAGCTCAGTCATCCGGGAGGGGCTCAGAGTAGAGCCGCTGCTCCTCCGCATCGAGAGGAGTCAGATGAGGTGGCTCGGGCATCTGATCAGGATGCCTCCTGGACGCCTCCCTGGTGAGGTGTTCCAGGCACGTCCAACCGGGAGGAGGCCCCGGGGAAGACCCAGGACACGCTGGAGGGACTATGTCTCTCGACTGGCCTGGGAACGCCTTGGGATTCTCCCGGAAGAGCTAGAAGAAGTGGCCGGGGAGAGGGAAGTCTGGGCATCTCTGCTCAAGCTGCTGCCCCCGCGACCCGACCTCGGATAAGCGGGAGACAATGGATGGATGGATGGATGGATGGATATATATATGTGTATATATATATACTAGCAAAATACCCGCGCTTCGCAGCGGAGAAGTAATGTGTTAAAGAGGTTATGAAAAAGTAAAGGAAACATTTTAAAAATAACGAAACATGATTGTCAATGTAATTGTGTTGTCATTGTTATGAGTGTTGCTGTCATATATATATACATATATATTACATATATATATATATATATACATACACATATACACATATATATACATATATATGTGTATATGTATATGTATATATATATATATATAATATATGTGTATGTATATATATATATATATATATATATATATATATGACAGCAACACTCATAACAATGACAATGACAACACAATTACATTGACAATCATGTTACGTTATTTTTAAAATGTTTCCTTTACTTTTTCATAACCTCTTTAACACACTACTTCTCCGCTGCGAAGCGCGGGTATTTTGCTAGTATATATATATATTTGCCAGAAGTACCCTGTATCTCTGTGGTAAGGTAGCACCGAAATGCTGCCAATTTGGATTGAATGACCAGGAGAGAACTAAATTTGGGACTGCACTTGTCTAAGTATCACTTTTCCATTTCTGAAAAGTCCTGTTGAAACTATTTCACATACTCATTGCTGATAGATCCAAACTTTCCAGAGGAAAACTCCAGATGAGAATCCAAGAAATACATTTTTAAAGCCATGTTGCATCCCATGGCTTTATACAACTTCAAAAGATCTTGTTAGTTCTTGTTAGTTGCCTACCTTATGATTTCCTAAGATGTTTCTGCAAATACTCTTAAAGGACCACCATGCAGCTTTTTCAGCTTGGATCAACTGGTCATTGAAATTCTCACCCTGACTCAGTTCTCTAATTTGAGGTCCTACAAAAATTCCTTCTTTAATCTTGGCATCGCTAATTCTAGGAAATGTCTTTTGTACATATGTGATTCTGAGTCCAGTTTGATTCAATGCCTTAACAAAGTTCTTCAGAAGTCCAAGCTTAATGTGGAAAGTTATTAAAAGTTCACAGACCACAATAAAAACATTCTAATCCTGAATTTAACTTTTATAAATCCATACACCTTAATAAGAATTTATATACTACATATACTGTACAGCCTAAAAAAATAACATAACTCAAAAACTATGAGTGATAGAAAAAATCTGATTGCATTTCTGATATAAGCACGAAAAAGTTTAAAGCACCCCTATGTTGTTCTGTAACAAAATCTTTCTCAACCAGTGTTATCAATGAATTTTATGTGTTTCTTAAAACAAGATTATCCATCCATCCATCTATCCTCCACCGCTTATCCGAGGTCGGGTCGCGGGGTGCAGCAGCCTAAGCAGGGAAGCCCAGACCTCCCTCTCCCCAGCCACCTCCTCCAGCTCCTCTGGGAGGACCCCGAGGCGCTCCAGGGCCAGCTGGGAGAAATAATCCCTCCAGCGTGTCCTGGGTCTACCCCGTGGTCTTCTCCCAGTGAGGCATGCCCGGAACACCCCCCCAGGGAGGCGTCCAGGGGGCATCCTAACCAGATGCCCGAACCACCTCAACTGATTCCTCTCAATGCGGAGGAGCAGTGACTCTACTCTGAGTCTCTCCTGGATAACTAAACTCCTCACCCTATCTCTAAGGGAAAGTCTAGCCGCCCTGCGGAGAAAACTCATTTCGGCCGCTTGTATCCGCGATCTTTCTCTTTCGGTCACTACCCAAAGTTCGTGGCCATAGGTGAGGGTAAGCTCAGCTCTCTCTTCACCACGACTGACCATTGCAGAGTCCGCATTACTGCGGATGCCGCACCGATCCGTCTGTCAACCTCCCACTCCATTCTTCCCTCACTCATGAACAAGACCCCGAGATACTTGAACTCCTCCACTTGAGGCAGTACTGTGCTCCCAACCCGGAGAGAGCATTCCACCCTTTTCCGGCTGAGAACCATGGCCTCGGATTTAGAGGTGCTGACTCTCATCCCTGCTGCTTCGCACTCGGCTGCGAACCACTCCAGTGAGAGCTGGAGGTCACTGTCCGATGAAGCCAACAGAACCACATCACCCGTAAATAGCAGAGACGAGATTCTGAGGTCACCGAACAAGACCCCCTCCCCTACTTGGCTGCGCCTAGACATTCTGTCCATATAACTTATGAAGAGAATCGATGACAAAGAGCAGCCCTGGCAGAGTCCAACCTCAACAGGAAACGAGTCCGACTTATTAACGGCAATGCGGACCAAGCTCCTGCTCCTCCTGTACAGGGACTGGATGGCTCGTAACAACGAGCCTTGTACCCCGTACTCTTGGAGCACACCCCATAGGATGCTTCGAGGGACATGGTCGAATGCCTTCTCCAAATCCACAAAACACATGTGGACTGGTTGGGCAAACTCCCATGCCCCCTCCAGGATCCTGGCCAGGGTGTAGAGCTGGCCCAGTGTTCCACAGCCGGGATGGAATCCGCATTGTTCCTCTTGAATCGACCATCGACCGAACTCTCTTCTCCAGCACCCCTGAATAGACCTTACCGGGGAGGCTGAGGAGTGTGATCCCCCTATAGTTGGAGCACATCCTCCGGTCACCCTTCTTAAAAAGGGGAACCACCACCCCGGTTTGACAATCCAGAGGCACTGCCCCCGATGTCCATGCGATGTTGCAGAGATGTGTCAACCAGGGCAGCCCCACAACATCCAGAGCCTTGAGGAACCCAGGGTGAACCTCGTCCACTCCAGGGGCCCTGCCACCTCAGAGCTTTTTAACTACCTCGGTGACCTCAGCCCCTGTTATGGACGGGCCCACCCCCGGAGTCCTCCAGCTCTGCTTCCTCTAAGGAAGACATGCTGGTGGGATTGAGAAGATCCTCGAAGTATTCCTTCCACCGGTCAATAACGTCTATAGTTGAAGTCAGCAGGGTCACATCTCCACTGTACACAGTGTTGGTGGAACACCGCTTTCCCCTCCTGAGGCGCCTGACGGTTTGCCAGAACCTTCTCGGTGCTGACCGAAAGTCGTTTTCCATGGCTTCTCCAAACTCCTCCCATGCCCGAGTTTTTGCCTCTGCAACAGTCGATGCCACCACATGCTTGGCCCGCCGGTACCCCTCAGCTGCCTCTGGACTCCCACTGGTCAAACAGACCCGATAGGACTCTTTCTTCAGCTTGACGGCCTCTCGAACCTTATGTGTCCACCACCGGGTTCGTGGATTGGCGCCACAAGAGGCACCGACAACCTTGCGGCCACAGCTCTGTTCTGCTGCTTCGACAATGGAGGCTCAGAACACGGCCCATTCAGACTCAATGTACTGTACTTCGCCTCCCTCGGAATGAGGTTGAAGTTCTGCCGGAGGTGGCAGTTAAAGATCTTTCTGACCGGTTCCTCCACCAAACGTTCCCAGCAGACCCTCATTATGCGTTTGGGTCTGCCTGGTCTGTCCGGCAGCCTCCCCCGCCATCTGATCCAACTTACCACCAGGTGGTGATCAGTTGACAGCTCAGCCCCTCTCTTCACCTGAGTGTCCAAGACATAAAGGTCGCAGATCTGATGACATGATTACAAAGTCGATCATCGAGCTGCGACATTGGGCATCCTGGCGCCAAGTGCACTTATGGACACCCTTATGCTCGAACATGGTGTTCGTTATGGACAATCCATGACCAGCACAGAAGTCCAACAACTGAAAACCACTCAAGTTTAGATCAGGGAGGTCGTTCCTCCCAATCACGCCTCTCCAGGTTTCACTGTCATTGCCGATGTGAACGTTTAAGTCTCCCAGCAGGACGATAGAGTCCCCAGGAGCTGCACCTCGCAGCGCCTCTTCCAGGGACTCCAAGAAGGCTGGGTACTCTGAACTGCTGTTCGGCGCATAAGCGCAAACAACAGTCAGAGTCCTTCCCCGAACTCGAAGGCGTAGGGAAACAACCCTCTCGTCCAACGGGGAGAACCCCAACGTACAGACCTCGAGCCGGGGGGCCATAAGCAAGCCCACCCCTGCCCGACGCCTCTCACCCACAGCAACTCCAGAGTGGAACAAAGTCCAGCCTCTCTCAAGAGGAATGGTTCCAGAGCCCAGACCATGCGTAGAGGTGAGCCCTACTATATCTAGCCGGTACCTCTCAACCTCTTGCACCAGTTCAGGCTCCTTCCCCGCCAGAGAGGTAACATTCTATGTCCCAAAAGCCAGTTTCGGCAACCGAGGGTCGGAACGCCAGAGTTCCTGCCTTCGGCTACCACCCATATCATATTGCACCCGACCCCTATGGCCTCTCTTGCAGGTGGTGGGCCCACAAGAGAGCAAAAAATAAGATTATTTGGGTCTAATTGTAATTAGGTAATAAACACAGTAGTAAGCAATGGTAATAAATTTCAATGGTTAATAAATCATTAATTCCTTTTGAAACTTTAGACAACTACATCGCTTTTGATGAAAATCGTCTCTTTCAATATTTGATTTAAAACTGCACTCTTAACTCTCCGCTGTCTTACTATTAGATGGATACATGACTGACTTCAGGATTTTTCCCATATTGCTCTCTTTCACTGAAATACCACAAGATGACATATTAAAAGTCTCAGTATCACTTGCTCATATGAACAATGATGCAACATAAAGGTGCTTTTATTTCAAGTGTAATATACTGTAAGGTTTGTAAGGATTGTTTTTTGCTGTACTGTATCTTGAAATAGAATTGAAGTACCTGCATTTTTAAGTAACTTTCTTAATGAGCCAGGAATAGAACTAATGACTTTATGGTTTTAATACCTATTGCTTAACCATCAGGCTGCACAGTGTGTCTGACAATAATTAATATAGTGCATCAGTTCAACACAGTTATTCCTGGCTTTGTAAATTGCTGTATCTTAGGGCTTACTGTGAAAGAAGAAAAATAGAAGGAAACTACGCTGACTGACACCAGACATTTTGTGATGCCATTTAGACACTCTGGGTAGGAGCTTTCTCAAAACAAACCAGGAACTTCTTCAACAATCTTAGTATTTACTTTCAAGTACTTTGCTTTAAAATGTTTAAACTACAAACTAGGGAGTCTATTCAATAATTGAAGTGCATACAGTATGTTTCAAATGCAATGTCTTAAAATTCTGTAGTGTGTTGTAGCTTTCTTCCTGCAATTCCAGAAATGCTGGATGTTCTAAATAAGAAAACTGACACTCAAAATGACCTTTTTAGGAACATTTTGGCACCTCTGCCAATAACAGTCAGACGTTGATGTTGCTTCTGGCCATGTACTGCATTTACTATACAAAATAGAGTCATATCTACCAATAAACATCCTTTAGGAAGTAAAAATGTTAGGTTTGAATACACAATGGGCAGTCGGAAAATCGAGAGTACACCTTATGATAAGGATTTAGGAGTCATAGTGAACTCTAAGCTATCGGCTTCCTGACAGTGTTCAGAAGCCATTAAGAAGGCTAACAGAATGTTAAATTATATAGCACGATGTGTGGAGTACAAGTCCAAGGAGGTTATGCTCAACTTTTATAATGCACTGGTGAGGCCTCATCTGGAGTACTGTGTGCAGTTTTGGTCTCCAGGCTACAAAAAGGACATAGCAGCACTAGAAAATGTCCAGAGAAGAGCGACTAGGCTGATTCCAGGGCTAAAGGGGTTGAATTATGAGGAAAGATTAAAAGAGCTGAGCCTTTACAGTTTAAGCAAGAGAAGATTAAGAGGTGACATGATTGAAGTGTTTAAAATTATGAAGGGAATTAGTACAGTGGATCGAGACTGTTATTTTAAAATGAGTTCATCAAGAACACGGGGACACAGCTGGAAACTTGTTAAGGGTAAATTTCGCACAAACATTAGGAAGTTTTTCTTTACTCAAAGAACGATAGACACTTGGAATTAGCTACCAAGTAGTGTAGTAGACAGTAAGACATTGGGGACTTTCAAAATTTGACTTGATGTTTTTTTGGAAGAAATAAGTGGATAGGACTGACGAGCTTTGTTGGGCAGAATGGCATGTTCTCGTCTAGAGTGTTCTAATGTTCTAATGTTATAAAGCAAAATATTGCCCAGGCATTGTAAGGACTTTGATGTTCAATGTTCATTGTGTAACACAGTAAACTCTAAGTATATTCTTTGTAAGTATTGCCAAATTTTCATTTAATACTATACACATAAAATAACTTTATTATTCTTCTGTATTTAGTAGAGCAATTTATGTGAATATTTAGCAAGAAAGCAAAAGGTTCAACAAACAGTAGAGAACAACATTTTTAAAGAAGCCTAATAGTATAGTTATTCCTAAATTTTGATAAAAAAGAGCCATCCAACTAGTCCACACTTAGTTAATGGATAGTAGGGTCAGTACAACTACAAACATGCAATAGAAGCAGATAAGATTGAAAGCCAAGATAGTCCCAGTGAGTGTGTTTTGTGAAGAGGTGTGTTGTGATGTGAAATTTTGCATACAAGTTGATAAATATTTTGTATGTCTTTATTTATACTTAGACAAAGCAATGTAATATTAGTGTTACATTATTGATAATAACATCAATGGTTTGATAGTTTAAGAACCCCTTAAGGGTAATTTTACGACAGGGTTGGGGGGAAGTGCCTCAAACAAGTTTGGTACGTGTTTCCCTGCTAAAGTCTCTCTTAATCCCCACAGGAAAGCCAGGCTGCCTAACTGCCAAGCTTTACCTTAACATGTGGTTTGGAGGGCAGGTGTGAAGGTGTTCTGTTTCCCCATTGGTCTGAAGTATGGCTGTTTGGAACTGGCTTGTATCAAAAGCCTTTAAGTACCACAACGCTCTATTGGCTCTAGGGGTTGGACAGAAAACCTATAAATTTGCTTGCTTTACCTCACCCTCTCTCTCTCTTACCAAACTGATGAAAGACCATCTCACACCATGAACTGAAAAGGACAACACAATGAAGAGCACAGCTCAGCAGCCATATTGAGATATTGTTATTATTTATTAATATTATCAATAATAACAATGTATGGTTAAATGTTTGTAAAGCTCATCTGGCTAGGATATGCATAATTGGCTTGAGGGATGAAGCAGAATAAAGATTTCTTATAGGGTGTTGAAGATCAGCCCAGCTGCAGACAGACATGCAGGCTCAGAAGTCCCAAAACACACACTTTTATTTTGCTTCTTGTCTCTACAGCACACAATACCCTAATCAACCACAATTTCTCAGTCCTTTTTACTTTTACTTTACTTTCCTTCTTTTCTTCTGCCGCCTCTACTCCTCTCCTTGCAAGCTCCGTCCTCTGCCTCCCGACTCCGGCTCCCTGAATGGAGTGAGGCGGCCCCTTTTATGATGCACTCAGATGTGCTCCAGGTGCTCCCTGATGACCTTCCTGCAGCACCTCCTGGTGTGGCGGAAGTGCTGCAGTCCATGTCTCTGGAACTATCCAGGTGCACTGTAGCGGTGGCCATGGTCCCCCACCGGGTTCAGTTTCCAAGTTCTGTGGCCCCCCATACAGTCCAGGGGGGCTGCCCTCTTGCGTCCTGGGGAAGGAATCTGTCCTCTGAATAGGTCTAAGCCCACTGAGTAGTCCTTCGTCCTGAAAGCCTAGCACACCATCAAATTCTGCATCAGAGATCAGTTTTCTAATATAAGGTCTAGAAAAAAATACCCTCTTTAAGTTTAGCCTTGTGCAAACCCAGACACATTCGGCATAAATACATCAAACAGGCTCCATCTTTTGTTAGGGCTTTGACAAGCTGCTTCATTAAAACAAGCTTAATATAAAGCTGTGATAGCAACACTTCATCTGGATTCACCAAGCTAGGTCTGATGATGTTTTTGGCACCATGCTGTAACTTTTTTTTAGCTGGGCATTCCATCTGAACTGAATGGAAAATATTGGCCGTGATGTCCCACTCACAGAGAAGACATGGGCCAGTTTCACATGATACTACCTGCTGCTCAGACTGATCTCTAGATTCAGTTTCAACTATATTCTGATCTTATTATCAAATTATTATTTTGCTTTAAACATAGATTTTAATACTAGAAATATTAACTTCTAACAAATTATCATTAAAATCAAATATTGATATTTAATTAATTATAGCGCAACAACAAAAAAACATTATAATTGACAGCTAAAAAGTGTGTTTTGTAATGCAGTGTTACATGATGGAGAAAATGGTTTTCAATTTTGAATTCATAAAAATCACATGAAGTAATCAAAACAAATATTTAAATGTATACAAGAATCATGCAAAAAGAGCACAAAAAATTGTGTCAAGGCCAAACCTAAAGCAAACACATCCAGATCGCAACCAGAAAACAGTATCTTAAACAACGCAGGAGTCAATGCTAGTAAATTCAAGAATCAAAGATATGCCAAATCAAAAAGCACAAATCAGACTCAAAGCTACTATTCTGTCTGTAGCTTCGGCTTAAGTACTACTGGAAGTGATTCACCCTGCAGCAAAGCTAGCTGGCCCCACCCTTTGATGCTTAAAAACTTATTATCACCATCATCATTGTTAACTTACTGTTTTCCTGGGAGTGCAGGATCCATTTTCCAGATTTGAGAACAGCATTTTGAAGGACTGAATGGATCATTTGGGATTAGATTGGCAATTTTCATTCTCCTTTTATGGTGTCTTACCATGGGTGTCAGTTCCAAAATGGTAGGCAAAGTGGGCAGCAATGCTGGGTGCTGATCATAGAATAGAAACAGCATGCTAAAACAAAGAGATCATAGACCAAAAACAGAATCTGTGACCATGGTACACAAAATAATATTTGGAAAAAAACAAGATTAAATGAAATAAAAAACTTATTTGAGCCAGAGTTACTATGGCTGAAGCATAGCATACATTGGGTCTGAAGATCACAAAGAAAATTTTAATCTGAATCCTACCAGAACCTGGAAGGCAGTGAAGAGATTAAAGCAGAGAAGCAGTTGTGTGTAAAGTGAGGAACAGGATACACAAGTCTGGCTGCAGCATTGTGGAGGATTAGGGGGAGAGGTCAGACAGCAGCTACAGTCTTGCCAGCAGCAGTCAAGCCTAGAGACAACAAGGGCCTCAATAAACAGTTGAGTAACACAGTATACTGCACTGTATATACAGTAGTAAGTAAAGGTCAGATCTTTTGGATGTTTTGAATGAAGAAATGGCAGGACTGAATCAATGCAAGATCATAATATCTGTCCTGACAGGGGTCCAACAGTAAGAAAGGTTACATTATCATGGGCAAAGTTAGAGAAATATCAGTGAATGGAGGTTTGTACTATAATTAAACTACAAAATGTACATGTGATCCTATAAGCATACTACACTTAAAGAGGTCTAGTTTCTAATGATGTTGATCCAGAAAGTATATGTAGAGATCTAAACATATTGAAAGTGGAAAAGGAAAGAAAGATCTGGCCATCAAAGCCATAATGGGAGTATGAGAAGCAATGGGAGGATATAAGAGCATTTAGACAGTGAATGCAGTGAGAAGTCAAACAAAATGACACCTTTCATTGGCTAACTAAAAAGATTACAGTATGTAAGCTTTCAAGGCAACTCAGTCCCCTTCTTCAGGGAAAATGTAATCAACACTCGAGTACTACAGACAATGAATGCAGAAAGAGAGAGAAAAAAGAAGGAGACAAAGCAATGAACGTCAAGACACCACGACATGTTTTCAGGCAGAAGAAAGCAAGTTATGCGATGCGACACAGCAAGACCGACCAGAAAGATGGGAATTATGCCAGAGTAGTGATTCCAAGTTAACTGTCTTAAGAGATAAACAGAAGTGGTTAATCTGATGAAAGACCAAGAGGATTTATTTTATTATTTGTACATGTATGTGTTTATTTGAAAATCCTGAACATTGTAGTATATAATATTAAGCATTTAATTTAGATGTCTTTCACAGACAAATACCCCTTAAAAATGACCCTTCTTCTGTGGTTGTGAGTTTATCATTTCTAAGTCTGGAGTTTGCTCAGATAATCCTAAAACCATAAAACGATAATGCAAAACAAGCTTGTTTCTTTGCTGTGAAGCTGTCAGTTACTCTGGGGATCAAACCTGAATCCAGCCCAGCTTTCCTGTCTAAATAGTGCATTAACTAAACATGGAAACAAAGAATATATTAAAAAAAACATATTTCAGATCACAACATCACCAAGTCTTCAACTGTAATTCAAACACCTACTTTAATTATATGAAGCTATTATTTAAAATATGAATCTCCGAAAGAAAGGCAATTCATGTTTGATTGACAAACTGACACCTTCTCTATAATATCACTCTAAAAATGAAATTAATCCTTATGAAAAGCATATTATAGTGAGCTCCACTGCATATCTTGTATACTGTAGTAGTTTCCCTGGCAGTTATATTCATTTTGGCCTGAGTGTATCTTACCCTTTATCTGATGGCTTGGCTTGTCTCTGTATATTTTTCAGAATGTGGTTTGTTTACAAAATGTAGACATTTTGGTAAGATTTATAAGTCAACGCTTTTAATGAGTGAGGAAAGGAAACCCAATGATTTACACCTGCTTTGTGTGTGATGAAACAGTCATCCTTCACATTAATGAAAGGATGACAGCTAATGTAAAATTCAGTTCTGAATATAATGATTTAACACAACTATACCTTGCACAGCAAAATTTTACAAAAATGAATCTCTCTATTATAAAAAAAATCTTGGGACAAGACAAGACTTTTTAGCCTGGGACGAGACGTGACTTTTTCAGAGATACTTTCATGTCCCGCGAGACGAGACTTTGTGCCAAGAGTTTTAACCATGCCCGGGGCTGAAAATAAAAGACAAAGAGTAGATGACAAAGTAGAATGTCGTGAAGAATTCAAAAACGTTGGTGCGATACACATCCAGAGCAGGTTAAAGATAATGGAAGTACTAAAATTTGAAAGTCTCAAAAAAATGATGGTAAAGATCGCATTAGCACAAACATCCATCCATCCATCCATTATCTAACCCGCTGAATCCGAACACAGGGTCACGGGGGTCTGCTGGAGCCAATCCCAGCCAACACAGGGCACAAGGCAGGAACCAATCCTGGGCAGGGTGCCAGCCCACCACAGATTAGCACAAACAAATGGAAATTATTACCCGGAGAAATTACGGAACAGCGAAAAGAGAGCAAAGCTATTGTTCGATTTAAACTTTAAGTTGGAGACTTGTAGATCGTCTAATTTGTGTTGCCATCAGGGAAAAGTAGTGTTTCTTCCTAATGAAGAGGCATATCCGCAAGAATTAAAAGATTTGTTATTTGGTGAAAGTGAAATCCACATATGCGAGCGGCAGAGATGCAAAGTGGCTGGTGCATAGCACAGGCCTGGGGGGTTGACAAGCGAAGCGAGCAGGGGCCGTAGCCCCCTAGTATACAAATATTGTGAAAGGAAGGAGATGTGTAGTCACACATACTGTTGGGGTTATAGTTGGGAAAACCCCATTTAATTGCCATAAAAAAAAAAAGGAAAATGTGGTTGCTGCCACCACTGTGTCTTCTGGTGCTTGGTCTTCTTAGCATTGGAAGCGGAGGAGTCAGAGGTAGGGCAGATGTGAAATCAGTGGTCTTCTTCCTGGATCTTCCATTTTAAGGGTGGACAAGCAAAACAGGTGTGGAAGAAAATTTTTAACGGAAACCCCCCCTCCACTGGAATGCCCCGATTTAAGCAGTAAAACACAGGCAGAAGAAAGAATTAATCATTATTCTTTATCTAAATCTTGCAAGAGGCAAACAACATATTAGTAAGTGTTGCAAAGACAAAAGTGTCCTCTGTGCGATATTTATACAATTCATTGATTAGGTCACTACTCTATACTACTCTATTCATTACATAATCAGAAAACTTTTAACATGATTGGTTACACCCAATAGCTCACAAGACATGACGAACGTTGATACTTTAAATGGCCACAGTTGAACCCCATCCACTAAGTTGATTAGGAAGTCCTGTTAACTTAGGGTGTATGTGACTATTTAACTGTATTATTGTTATTTATATTTTTTAAGAGATGTGTTAATGAGCGTGAGATTTTGGCCCGTTCATCCTGTTTTTTCATGGTTTGTCAAACAATGGTCTAATTTATAATCCAGCTGGGGACTTCAACAGGAAACTTAGTACTTTTACAATAGAGATATGATTATACTTTAAAATATAACATTTTCTCTTAAGTGTTATATAAAAAAATAACAAAAAATGCATTTATCATAGTGAATAATAAAATAACAGCATCAGCTTTTAAGCATAAGCTCAGTAGGATATGAGACTCAGACACAAGCTAGGTGCACATTGGACTAGGGTTCAAATTCAACTCTTACACAGTTCAGTGACTGTGATACATCATACTACATTGAACACAATACATTGCAGAAATACTCGGAGACTTCTGCATTGAATATTTGTTTTGTATGATATTTTTATTTTCAAAGCACTGTTCTGTTTTTAATTTTTTTTAATGTCTCATTGCTTTATGTTGGAAAGAATTAAGTAAAAACAAAAGAAAATATGCTAATTGCTCTAAGTGTTCCACCCCCACACTTGCAACAATAACAGCTTTAAGCCTTTTGGAGTAAGTATTTACCGGCAGTTTGATTCTTGTTCATTCTTCAAGGGAGATTTGCTCCTGATTGTTCAGGTTAATCAGATGATGCCTTTTAAAGAGAGCCACGGATTCTCAATCAAATTGATGATGGCTCTGAGGAGGTCATAGAAGGACCCTCACGGATTCTCAATCAAATTGATGATGGCTCTGAGGAGGTCATAGAAGGACCCTCACCTTTAGCCCTTAAGCAACCCCAAAGTTTGTTTGACTTCATGTTTGGGATCGCTGTCCTCCTGAGAGATGAACTTTTGCCCAAACTTACAATTTTAGCACTGAAACATGTTGTTTTGTGATATCTACATATTTTGTCCATCCGTTATACTTAATCTGTTTTAACCAGCTGCCCAGTCCTTGCAGATATAAAGCAGCCCCACAGCATAAGAGTACAGCAATAATACTTCACTGTAGGCATAGTATTTTTTTTAAGTGTGAGCGTTTTTACATTTGTGCCATAC
The DNA here is from genome assembly GCF_900747795.2 of Erpetoichthys calabaricus. Lineage (NCBI taxonomy): Eukaryota > Metazoa > Chordata > Cladistia > Polypteriformes > Polypteridae > Erpetoichthys > Erpetoichthys calabaricus. The sequence goes on along the minus strand of NC_041395.2, from coordinate 145,366,608 downwards.
ATATCCCTTTGAACCTTGGCCAAAAACGTCTATCTTGCTCTCATCTCAGCACAAAACCTTTTCCCACATCGTAATGGTGTCACTCATGTACTTTTTTTGCAAACTCAAGACATGCCTTTCAAATATGTACTTTTTCAGTAATTATGGTACTTCTTTCTGGTACCCTCCTGTACAGGCTGGTGTTATTATGCAGAACTCTTTTTAATTAACTGGTGGACCTTTACACCAGTATGCATGAAATTGATTGTTGGCCTCAGTTTTTATTATGATTGCCTAATGTATATAGTCTTGTTCTGGGATTTGCATTTTTTGGTGAAACAGATCTTTTTTTTTGCTTTTCATTTAAATCATGTATCTTCACAAGGTTTGACACTATAGGGTGAGAAGCTCAGTAATTTGGGAGAGCCTCAGAGCAGAGTTGTTGCTCCTCCAGGCTGAGAACAGCCAGTTGACGTGGTTTGGGCACATCATAACCACACGGGCAGCTACCTCTAGGGCTGCTTCAGGCACGTCCCACTAGGTGAAGACCACGTGGCAGACCCAGGACATGCTGAAGGGACTATATATCCTTTGTCCGGCTTAGGATCGCCTGGGTATTCCATAGAAAGATATGGAATCTGTAGCTGGGAGCTTAGAGGTCTGGGTTGACCTGCTTGGCCTGTTGACACTGTGAAACCTCACTTGGAAAAGCAGATGAGGAAATCAAATATACTTTAATTTTCTTATTAAATATGTATATGAGTCTAGTTCATTTTATGTATCATTTTGTTAAGGAATATTACCTCTATACATTTGTTTTTAACAGGCGCAATGTTATGATGCGATGGGAGGTGTTCTGGAAGTCTTGTGACCTTGTGTCATCTGTGAAGCCGTATTTATGCTGGCACTGCTTCTTGAAGTTTGTGGATATCCTCTAAAACTGTTACAGGTGCCACTCATTTTGATTTCTTTGGTTGTTGACTTTTGCCTGGTATTCTTTGACTTCTGATTGTGATTTTCTATTTGGCCATGGTACTCGTATTCCTCTGGTTATGACCGACTCATTATTATGGACTAACATTTTATCTCCAGATCCATCCATTTCCTGCAGTCTTTTTCGGAATATTTGTGAGTACTTCCCACAGGTCTCTTTGTTTACACAGACAGCTTTAGGAGGCAAACTTTTTGAGTTGGCTTGACTTATCTTGCACATCTTTGGGACATCCAAACACTTGAATATTGTTTTGTGACCTTGTCCTAATTTAAGCATTTGTATTATTTTATCTCCAACATATTTGGAGCGTTCTATAGTCTTCATTTTTACAGCTGTATTGCAGATTCACAAATTCAATGATGATTCATTAACTATGAGGTTTTTATCGCAAAAATAAGACAGTTATTGTGTCTGGCAGGGTGCATTAGCTCCATGAATGGGCTTGGTTCAATGCTGGGAAATGTTCTGTGGACAGATCATACAGCTTACAGTACTGCTGAAAGGCCACAACGGCGACAAAATAATGCTGACTACAAAAACTAGTCAGGACACAAATAATAATTAAGTAATAACTCACCATTAGGTTTGCTCTCTCACTTACTCTCTGTTAGCTGAGGAGCTCTCAGTGCTCTGGCTGTTATGTTGCTCAAATGCTGTCAGAACATGCAAAGAAGTTTAAGAGTGAAGGTTATACAGAACAGCAATTCAAAATTTCCATGTTTAGTTGTTATGATACTCCATTGTGTCCAGGGGTCAGCATTTGTGGAGATCTAAATGATAGGGCATGGTAATACTTTATACCTATAACTTCATCACCCCTGTGGTAGAAGTTTCACAAACTTTCTCAGCTTTTTTTCCATTAGAGTTCAAGAAATGCTTTTTGTTTGCATTATTATGCTGTGAATAAATAAGAAGATGTATGATACAAGGAGAAAGCAACAGTCTAATATCTCTCTATTATAATAAAAAAATCTTGGGTCGAGATGTGATCTTCTCAGAAAGACACTTTGACGTCCCGCAAGACTAGACTTTACAACCTTTGGAAGCAAGACCCATGAGACAGTCACTTTTGCATGTCACACCCTACTTACAAACAATTTAAAACAAGATTACGGACATCTGACCTCTCAGTTGTTGGAATACTTTTGGCAGACACACTTCATGTGCTCCCAGCTCTTAATAATTTAATACGTTATAGATTACACGTCAACGACTAAGCAAAGATGAGCAGCTATGTGCAAATTTTGAAAATAAGGAAAGTAATAATCAGCCCGGACCAAGTGGAATTGAAAACCTTGTAGGTCCAATCCAAGAAATAAAAGACTTCATAAAGACGTTCAAAAACGTTGGTGCGATACACATGCAGAGCAAGTTACAGATTATGAAAGCAGTTAAATTCGAAAGTATCAAAAAAAGAAAGTAAAGATCGCATTAGCACAAACACATGAAAATTATTACTTGGTGAAATAATGGAACAGCAAAAAGAGATTGAATATATGGACATAAGTGATAAGTCAAAAGTATGTAGATATTGTAAGGCTTTAAAGTTTAAGTTGGAGACTTGTAGATTGTCTAACTTGTGTTGCCATCAGGGAAAAGTAGTGTTGGCTCCCAGTGCAGAGGCGTATCCGCAAGAATTAAAAGATTTGTTGTTTGGTGAAAGTGAAATCTACAAACACTACAGGCAAAATAGAATCTACAATAATCTTTTTGCATTCGCATCATTCAATGCTCAAAATGTAGATTTACACAATAATGGACCATACGCTATGAGAATCTGAGGTTCCGCAACAATTAAAGGTACGACAAGTTTAATTTCGAAGAAACCACAATTCAGTCAGGTGTATATTTATGATCACAGAGAAGCGATGCAACATAGAATCAAAAGAGTATGTAACAATTCCCATGAAAATAACAATCTCTTTAAATTGTATATCCGGATAACCAAACCCGGGGGTGGGCTAGCGAATCAAGCAGGGGACAAAGCCCCCTAGTTGTAATAATAAGAAGAAAAAAATATTTTTTGTATATTTCATAAACTTTTATACATATGAGTACAACCCTTACTGAATACACAGAGCACAATGCCATATTGAATGTCACTACTGCCACCAGTTAATTTAGTGCAGGGGTCCCCTACTCCGGTCCTGGAGGGCCCAAGTTGTTGCAGATTTTCATTCTAACCCTTTTCTTAATTAATGACCTGTTTTGACTCCTAATTAACTTCTTTTGAAATTATTTTATTTGACTTACTCTGGATGCCTTGTTTCTTTTTCCTTAATTAGCAGCCAAACAATGATGAGATACAAAAGGAACCAAAACATGACCAGCAAAATATGACCAACATTGTCGATCATACAATATCTGAAAATAAAGAAAGGTGAAGGTCTCAGGAATGTTGATCTGCTCAGGTCCCCAAAACATTTCGACACTTTTCTTAGAAAAGAGATAATCAACAATTTTGTGTATGTACAGTATGTTATTGCACAATGAGAGCAGCAAGGAGCCATGGAATTAAAGAACGGGTTTTATTAACAACAAGACTTGGCGCCTAATTAAGCAACTGGTTGGAGTGAAATTGGTTGGAGTTTGAGGCCCTGACTTAGTTGGTCTTCTGTTGGCTCACTCACTTCACATTTCATTTCTGTTTGGGTGCCATTTAAGGAAAGAAGTAAAGCAATTCAGAGGAACAAATCATTAATTAAAGTCAATTAAAATTAATTTAAACAACATCAATTAGCAGCAAAAACAGGTCACTAATTAAGGATATGGTTAGAATAAAAACCTGCAGCCATTGGGGTCCTCCATGACCGGAGTTGGGGACCCCTGGTTTAGTGAGTTGCTGATGAAGGCCAGTTATAATGAGGTTGGGTTGTTTTTTAGACAACTTTTTCATACCTGTGTAAAGTTAGAGCTACCACAACAAGGAATTGAATATGTATGCATACTGCATATTTCCTTTTTTTAAAATCAAGATTCCTTTCTAACATGATTCAATATCACATTAAAAAATATTTTGAGCTTCAGTGCTTTGCAATAAAAATTTCACAGCGAACAACTCCAGTGTAGAATTTGTTATTCACAAATTTCAGATAAATTGGTCATGGGTGTGGATACTTTTGCAAAAAGCCATGTATTGTTTAGTAGTCAGAAACCCAGTTGTTGTTCATCTGAAGTTTACAGTCTTCCTGTCTCAGCAGTTTTCTCGTCCACACCCCAAAAACATGCCGATTAGGTTAACGGTTGATTTTAAATTTGGGTCCATGATTGGGACCTTAGATGGATTGGCTGTCTGCCCAGTGTTGGTTTCTGCTTCATGCGTGGTGCTGCCAGGATAGGCTTAACCCTGAATTAGATTAAGTGGGTTTGAGAATTTCATGTTAGATTACAAATAAACAACAAATGCATGTTATTCTTATGGGCTTTAACATACAAATATATCTTCAGATCTTAATTTGAATCCTCATTTGAACTCAAGATTTTGCTAAGAATGCTTAAAAAAAGTAATCTTTCATATTGCAAAGCTGACAGTTACAAAATTGTGTCACGCCATGTGTGTCTGAGGATCATCTTACCAGCTCAGATTAGATATGTGGTACCCTACAGGGCGAGAGGGGTCGCTAATACTGTCGCTCACTGTCTTGACCCTTCCTTCTACAACGCAGAGAAGGCAACCCAAGAAGCTGGCTGACTATTCCCCCCCCATCGCTTCCTCAACTCCTGCCCCTTCTGGTCAGATACATATAAAAAGAGCCCCTCCTTGGAAGGTGGCATCTCACTTCGACCCCAACTCGCAGTAGGACGGATCCCCCAGTTAGACAAACCCGATGTTTTGTGTTCTAGCACCCCTGTGCAACTGTTTATTTAATTGAGACCTTTCTGTTTTGAAAGGGATATTAAACGGAGTGTTCCGGTTGGGACTCCATCAATTTTTGCAGTTTTACTCATTCAACATAATAGACATAAATCCATCAGGAAGTAAAACTACCTATTTCACATAATTTGCAGCTGTGTCTCTTCATTATTAAGAACTTGATTTTAAAAATGCTGTGTTACCCTCAGATAAGAAGATCTACTTTATTATAGAAAATGTCAGATTTCAGAATATCTTCATGTATAGATATGTGTCTGTGTGCCTTGTTGGGCTGTAACCTTATCTATAATAACTTGTTCTGACTGACGACACATTGCTATAACTAAAGTGAGCATATCTTTAAAATTATACATAAACTCTGTCTTTCCACATCCCTGAACTAGACTGTGCAGCTCATAAAGGTGTGTGCATTGTAATAAATCAGAACAGAAGGCAAAATGAAGGGTTATGGTACCTGTTTAATAGTAGTGATTTTAAAAGTGGCAAAGAAAACAGCACACACAGGTGCCAAATAACAGATTCTGTTGTGAATAAACAAAAGATTTTAGAAGTCTCTTCTGACTCAGAGCTCCATTGTTGTCAGTCATGGGGCCGTAATGAATGCCCAATTCTGGTTGCCTTCGGGTTTTTATAGCTGATTCCCAGAAGGGGAATGTGGTCAATGCAGAAGGGATGCCAGTCGTCTTCCGGCCACTGTCCCTCTGAACTGTGGGAGTTAAAGAAGAGGTTATTAGGGACAGCTCCCTCTCTCAACTCAGGGTGATATTAGTTATCTTATTGTGAATATGCCATCTAGGTGCTTGTGTATGAAAGCATTTACTGTAGGCCTATATGCTTTTTTTAAAATATATACATGTATGTGTGGTGGCGCAGTGGTTAGTCTGCTGCCTCATTTACATCCCATGCTTTGTTGTTGTTTATGTGGAATTTGTATAAACTCACTGTATCTGTGTGGGCTTTCCTCTGGGCAGCCCAGTTTTCATAACATTTTTACCTCAAGATGGGCTGGTTTGATTAACTCAGATAGACCTCAGTGAGTATGGGTGTGTGTGCGTGCTTGCTGTTCAGTATACTGTCCCACATTGTGCTCAAGTGCAGCGGAGACTTAGTGACCCACAATCCTGAATTTGATTAAGTAGAGATGAGTGTGTATTTAATATTACTCATGAAGATAATCTCTAATTTAGTGATGATTATTGTTCTTAAACAGAGTCAGTTACATAATGAGATAGTGATGTGAGGCCTCCTAAAGGAGCCTCGGATTCTCAAGGGATTTTTTTATAAATGAATATTTATTCAAAATAGCTAAAGAGCCACAAAATATCGCAAAGAACCAATAAAGAGTTGACAAAAAATAAGTCTAAATGCAAAATCCAGAACAAGAAATTCCAAAGACAGAATAGTAAAAATCCAACAAAGAAACACACTACTTATGCAGACTCTGAACAAACTCCAATGCCAACACCTGAGGTCTCTCAGCTCTCATCTAAATAGCCAGTGGAAAGCTCAGGTGTGATGACAACAGGAAGATCCTGCCCACAAAATACAAGGGGCATAGGAGAACATCTTCTCACACAAAGAAACATATCATTTTCTAAGCCTGATAAGGCGCACGAGGGACTGGAGTCTATCCCAGCAAGCATAAGGTGCAATGCCGGATCAATCCCCTGGACATGGTGCCAGTCCATCACAGGGTGAACACACTCACATACCAGTTTAGCATGGCAAATATACCTAACCTACATGTCTTTGGACTCTGGGAGGAAACTGGAGCGCCCAAAATTAACCTATGCGGATGTAGGGAGAACATGCAGACTCTACACAGGGAGGACCCAGGCTGCCTGCCTCGGTCTCCCAGCTCTGATGCCGCAGTATGTCACTGTGCCACTCAAAAAATATGAGATTTATAAATTAAATAAAGAAAACAAGGTAAAAAAAACATTTTATATGAAAGAGAATAAAAAACAGAAACAAGGAAACATGGAAACCTAATAAACAGCCACAAAAATATTAAATATGTACAAAATAAACACAATTTAAGGCAATGAATTTGGCTGAACCATAAGAATTACTGTATTGGAATTCATGTGATGAAGGTCTAATTAATTTTGTTTTTTTCTTGATGTTCTATCCTTTCTTTGTTGAATTATTTTAATTATTTTGGCTCTTATTCAAGTAACAAGGGCATAATATGGAGGTGCAGTGGGCTGTGCCTCCTGGATTTGAATATTGTGGAATCTGCATATTCTCCCCATGTTGGCGGAGTGGTGGCTGTGAGGCTAAAGATCTGCACTGGCAATTGGAAGGTTGCCGGTTCGAATCCTGTAAATGCCAATAGGGACTCTGCTCTGTTGGGCCCTTGAGCAAGACCCTTAACCTGCAATTGCTGAGAGCTTTGAGTAGTGAGAAAAGTGCTATATAAATGCAAAGAATTATTATTATGTCCTCTGGGTACTCCAGATTTCTTCCCACATCCACCAAGACAGGCTGGTTAGTCTGATTGCTGGTTCCAGTTTGCCTGTTTGTGAGTGTCCATGTGGTGGGTGGCAGTAAACTCTGCACTGGACCAGTGTCTTGTTCAGAGCTGTTTCCTGCCTTCCTCCCTGTGCTGACAAGATATGCCTCAACCAGCCCATCAACCCCAGAGCCACCCCCACCCCACCACTGCATCCCAGAATTGGATTATGCATGTTTGATGTTTGTAGGGGATAAGCTTCATCTTTAAAACAACCCTATTTAGAATAAAGCGAGTCAGGAAAATGGATGGATGGATTTTTCCAAGTTATGCATGCAAATGTAGAAATCAATTTGGTTTTGTTAAATGTATACAGACAAATTAATGCTCTTTAGAAATTAACGTCTCAATAATTTTATTTTAAAAGAAAGCTCCACAATTCTAATTCTGCAGCTTCATAAGGCTGTTCATCTGTTTAAACATTTATTTGCTAAAGTGGTTTGTTTGCATTTTAGCTTTTGTATTTACCCAAAGAGCAACATTTTAGGCACTGTTATATGGAGTATGTTTATTATTTAATAGGCCTTTTTATTAAGCTGTGTTATTTGAATTGGTGAGGATCACTGATTGCTTGCCAAGTAAAGGAAACTGTGCTCAGCAGTTATTTCCACTGCTGAAGACTGAATTTCAGAGTCAGAGTCAGCTAATTGGTCCCCTGGGGATGAAGAGCGAGACAAACTTTATCACTGCACTGTGACCAAGCGCATGCATCTCAAGGAGACATGGACAGTGGAAGAATACTGTCAGTCATCATTAGGTCTTCTCCGCAAAGTCACAAATTGCAGGCAATCAGTGAGTGTTACTCTATCATATGACATAATCCAAGGCTGGCAACTTGAAAGATTGAAAGCAAAAGAAGAAAACATGCTCTTATTTGAAATGACTTATTTTATGGATAACAATTCATCTTGAAAATCTCTTGTTGTAAGAAATGTTTAGAATTGGATTTATTTTGAAAGTGGCCTCGCTGTAAGTTATAAAGACTTGCATTGATGTGAACTCTAAACTACAGTAAGCTGCTTCTCTTTTATTTTATTGGGCAGAAATGCTATTTTCCCACTAAGCCAATGTGCTGATGTCAATATTTCTGTCACAAAGTGGCTGCAGCTGATTAATGGTTTGAAAAGCTGTGAATTTACAGAGTAGGATGGACACTTTATTTTATGAGACAGCCTAGCAACTTGTGATATCTTATTGTTGAACATTTTTTACAGTTTGTACAAACTTCTCATTGATAGTGATTTTCTGGTTATAGCTTCTCTTACAGGTCACCATGTAGTTTATTTTTTTAAATAGTGTGTTGCATATAGCAACCATCATGAAAACTTGCTTTAATTATTGGGTTTTACTTTGAACTTTATAATACACAGCTTTAAAACTTAACAGTTTTATTCCAAGTGCTAAATGACTGTATTTAACAAGTCACTTTAATTTTTATTGCACAAATTTCATAATAATATTTCTATAGAATATAAATAACCACACCATAGATGCAAAACAGCATGTTGTGTGAGGACGCCAATAGAAAACTGAATGATATGCTGAGATGTAAGACTGCTGGAGAAACAGAAGAATAGACTGATTCAAGCTTAATACCTAAGATCCCAGATATAATCTATTTTGCAATAAGGGTTAGCGCTGCTGCCTCATACTACCAACTGTATGAGTGTAGCTGGAACATTCTACCTGAGTCCGCATTGGCCTTTCCAGGTATTCAGCTTTAATTGGAAAGTCAAGTGAGTATGGGTTTGTATGTGAGAGTGCTACTTCCTGGGCTGGTTCCTGTCTTGCTCTCAATGCTGCTGGGATAGGCAACAGTTCTCTGAGACCTGGAAGTTGGTGAAATAGTTAGAAAATGGATGGATGTAATTCTTAATAGGTAAAATTTACTGTGTCAGACTCTGGCGGTTTGAGAGGATGGAAACATCAAGACAAATTTACCTGGATTGAAAGTTCAATAACTTATATCATGGGAAATAAGCTGATTTGAAAAACTTAAGTACTTTGTATTATTGCTAATCATAACTGTATGTCATAAAGTTTAGTCATCTCTTTATTACTGCATATTCAAGAACAATAAAAACAAAGACAAAAGTTAGTGCAGCAGACACATCCTTTGTTTTGTTTTTCTCATCAGATACAAGCTACGTATGTTTGTAAATAAAAAGGGATCCATCCATCCATCCATTTTCCAACCCGCTGAATCCGAACACAGGGTCACGGGGGTCTGCTGGAGCCAATCCCAGCCAACACAGGCCACAAGGCAGGAACCAATCCCGGGCAGGGTGCCAACCCACCGCAGGACACACACAAACACACCCACACACTAGGGCCAATGTAGAATTGCCAATGCACCTAACCGGCATGTCTTTGGACTGTGGGAGGAAACCGGAGCACCCAGAGGAAACCCATGCAGACATGGGAAGCGAACCCAGGTCTCCTAACTGTGAGGCAGCAGCGCTACCACTGTGCCACCCAAAATTATTATATGGGAACTAAATTCAATAGATCCAGAGTAACTTAAAAGTAAAAAAGCTATGTAATGCATTATGTTTGAGATTTAGTTGTCAATTATTTTTTATTTTAAATTACAGCAATAAATGAAGATATCTTATATTTAAGGTGCTATGTTTAGTTAGTTATGAGATATCACACTACAATACATTTCAGTCAAAGTACTGATCTACTATCACACAAAGAAAAACACCACAGCAACTGGTATAATCAAACTTATCACCACAGTGAATATATTTATTCTAATCTATTCGACTACTCACCTCCTTCCTCTTCATAACATTTGTATACTAGGGGGCTTTGCCCCCTGCTCGCTTCGCTTGCCAAGCCCCCAGGCCTGTGCTACGCACCAGCCACTTCGCATCTCTGCCACTTGCGTATGTGGATTTCACTTTTGTGATCTTTACTATCAGTTTTTTGAGACCTTCTAATTTTTAGTACTTTCATAATCTCTGACATGCTTTGCATGTGTATCGTGCCAACGTTTTTGAACCTCTTTATGACATTCCACTTTGTCTTCTATTCTTCGTCTTTTATTTCCGGACCACACTTGGAGCTGAGAGAGCAGGAACTGTGTCTGACAATAGCATTCACATGAATGAGAAGTGAGTGGACCGTGGGCATGCCAGCCACTTTGCCTCTCTGCCGCTCACATATGTGGATTTCACTTTAACCAAACACCAAATCTTTTCATTCTCTTTTGCATTGGGAAGAAACACTACTTTTGCCTGATGATCTGCAAGTCTCTGACTTAAAGTTTAAAGCAGAACAATATCTAAATACTTCTGTCACATCAACTATGTTCACATATTTGATCTGTTTTCGCTGTTATTTCACCGAGTAATAATTTCCATTTGTTGGTGCTAATGCGATCTTTACTGTCATTTTTTTGAGACTTTCAAATTTTAGTACTTTCATTAACAACATTCTACATTGTCTTTTATTCTTCTACTGTTAGTCTTTTATTTCTGCCCCCGCTTGGACCTGTTAGGTTTTCACTTCATCTCTTTGCACAAAGTCTCGTCTCGCGGGACTTGAAATTATCTCTCTGAAAATGTTTGTCTCGTCTCTCTGAAAAAATCTCATCTCGTTCCCAGATTTTTTTATATAATAGAGAGATATATATTCTAATGCTAAGGTCTGTCCATACACTTACTTATGATCTGCTGGGGTGAGAACATTGATCTTGGTCTTACTGCAACCTGCCGGTACAATCTACTGGGGATTGAACCTTCATCTTGGTCTAAACTGAAAGCGTATGATCTGATATGTTAGGGAACATCAAAAAATTGAAGCTTGCAGTAACCTCATAAAAAAATAAAATAATTGTTAAAATGGCTTCACAGAAAGAAAACCAGCACCATCTACTGAATGTCTTACTGCTGGACAGAAAAGATTATTGTAATAAAAGATTGAGCCTTGCAAGCCCACCTATTAATGATCCTCCAGGACATTTTACATATGTCTACCAAATTCATAATCAAATGTAAGTACTGAGTTTATTGATCACAGACCACGGCGAAGAGCTCCATAATATGAAGAAAGAAAAAGAAGAACATCTGCTAAGCCTCAGGCGGATTACATAAGTTGCTTAATACATGATAAAGAATGCAAGAACAATAGGGAAATGCATGGTGACAAACACGCACTTCTTTGGAAAGTTACATCACCAATGTGATTAATGTGAAGCTGTATTTTTTCATGGTCAAAACAAAATACTGCCCTGTGAAAATAAATGATGGAAAAGTTCAGCTTGCTCACTGCTTGCCTTTATTTGAGGATCAGAGGTGCACTTGTTTCTTAGTATTAAATAATATTCTTAGAGTGATTAAAGACGTGATTATATTTGCTGCGCCAGTGATTTTATTAGTTTATGGGATAACTGGTAATGTAAAGGCTGTATTCTTTTATCATCATCATCAGTTCATTTACCATTATGTCACTGGAGTATTATCAATGCCTTGACAAACTTCTTCCATTCCTGTGTGTTCTGTGCTGCTCTCTGAGAACTGCTGAAGGACAGTCCATTCCACTCTTTGATGTTGTTTTCCCACCTCCTTCTCTGCATACCTCTGTTCATTCAACTTGGCGTTTTGCCCTTTTTACAAGGCTGGATGATCTAACGATATGTACCTACAACTTAAGCATCCTGTTCATCACAATTGTCAGCAGGTTTACAAATGGTGGAATGTAGTACTAGGGTGTTGTACCGTGGAAATTCTTCATTTGTGATATGGTCCTTGTAGGAGATGTGTAGGAACTTGCATCTTAAAGGCAGCAATTAGAGGTCTGCAGTCAAGGCCAATATTTCACAAGAATAGAGATAGATGTTATAAGTGTTTGCATCAGTTTTGCGTTAGACCTAAAAGTGAAGTTCTTGTTATTCCCTGTGTTCTTGAGCTTTGCAGAAGCTGCTGTTGCTTGGGCAATTATGGAAAGAACTTCCGCTTTGGATCCATTATAAGCACCATTACATTGACTCTCATGTATACGGTATGCAGGGTTTACTATCAATTCTTTCTTAATTTATTGAGTTTGCCTTTCTTTAAAATGCATTCTTTATGGATTGAAATTATATAGTGTTTAATCTTATTTAGATAGATTTCATCTGTCTTTCTTTCCTCTATCAGCAGAGAAAGAGAAGGATTTAATATGAAGCAATACATCAGAGTTAATGAAATATCCAGTAGATTAACCATGGATTAGCAAGTTAAGGTAACAACATTTGTTTATGCCTGAATTGTTCTTTGGAAATTGTGCAATTCTTTTTCATTACTTTCAAGTAAAAGAGGACATGTTTCTCTATTGCATTATGGTGGAAAGTTTTGGTTTCCTCAGGTTGAGCAAGAGAAGGTATGTGGGTGGCATTAGTTAATACAATAGACTATTCACTGAGCAGTGAAATTCCATTTGGCATTATTCAAAATTAAGCTATTAGACCATTAGTGATGCTTATATTACCATGACTGTCTGGTAAGTAAGCCAAAATTCTATTCTAAAAGGCACTGAATGGAGGACATTTCCAAAACATTTGACCCAATGAAGCAGTTACCTGATGACATTTGTCACAAGCAGGGTCTTGACCCAAATATATTTTGGATAATTAGAGTTAAGAGAAATGTGTACAGTGTACAGTTCTGAGCCTAGGTTCAAAATCTTTTTGGTATATTTAGGAAGAGTGTTTGTGTTTGTGACCTTCATCCAGTATAAGGTGGGACTCTGTCATACACGTGTTGCTGTTGGCATAAATACTATCGAAGAAACATAATAAAGTACATTGTTTGATTTTACTTTTTATTAATTTTAACAAAAGAGCTCTTAATCAGAAGCATGGAAGCTTATTTAAGACTGAAGTGTTTCGCTGATCTCTAGCTGAAGGGACAATGCTGTACTGGCACGCTTAATAGAAAAATTAGAGGTATGTTTTGACGGATACATTTCTGGACAGTTTTATTTTTTTGTATATTCAGAGTCCCCTTTGAAAGGAAGAATATGTTGTCATTATTTTTATAATTGATTCTGTTTTCTTTATATCCACCTATTTCTTCTATGTATAGTATATAGGAGGCAGGGGCTATAGTGACCACACAGCAAGCAACCCTTGATGGGGTCCCGGCCTACATAGCACACACACTCACTTGTCACAGGCCAGTTCTGTGTCACTGATCAACACAAATATGCATGTCTCTAGGATGTGGAAGGAGACCCAGGTGTAGCCATGAGAACTTACCTTGCCAAATCCACGCTGTCAGTGGATGGGCTGGGATCTCAACACATTACTCTTGGGTTGTTGCAAATAAAATCTGTATTTTACTGAGAACTACTATTTTGTTTACTATTAACCAATAAAAATCAGTTCTACAGCATTACAAAATATAAACTAGGTGAAGGGTGAATTAATGTACGAGTACAAAATGCCGTGGGTATGGAAGGGCTTGGGCAGCAAGATCAGATGGAACTCTAACTGATTTCATTTTTGAATACCCACACAAAACTCTGTTACATACATATAACCACAAATAATTTAATATGCACTACTATATTAATAAATGTAATGATCACTATGCTTTACCTGCAGCAGCAAAGAAAAAATTAACGATATAGGAACATAAAAAAGTGCAGTATAGTAAAAGTTTAGTATAATAAAAATTATGATCTGTTATAACAGAAAAAAGAATCAAATGGCAGTATTTCCAGAGAGATGAAACCTCTTGGGTGTATGGATTTTTGAAAGAATTTAATCAAAATCTAGTTAATTTTGGCAAATGGCTGTCTTCCCTTTTGCAGAAATAGTCCAATATAGCAAAGTGCATGCTTTATTTTGTAACTTTATTGTATCGTATCAGATTCGCCATCATGGTCTGATGCTGTCTGTCTGCATTAGTACCAAAATTTTCACTCACCCTAAGGTGTTTTACCCAAGCACTGAAGAAATAAATTGGTCAAGGTGGGCACCAAGTGCCTCAGCAGGATTTAAAGGAGAACAGGTTGAAAACGCCCAGGTGAAAGCAATGAAAGTTTGGTTGCTTGTAGGTCAATCATCAGACATTCACTGTATTCTTCAACATGTATTAAAACATCTCTACACTGTAGTGTAGCCTTAAATAGCCTTAAACAATCTCGCTCCATCCTATATTTTAGAATATCTTTCACCTTACACTCCAAATTGTAACCTTAGATCTTCAAATGAGTGTCTGCTTGTAATTCCAAGAGCTAAACATAAAAGAAGTGGTGTGACAGCATTCTGCTGTTATGCACCTAAAATCTGGAATAGCTTACCGATAGAAGTTCCTCAGGCTAATACAGTGGAGCTTTTTTAAAAACTGCTAAAAACACATTATTTTAACATGGCTTTCTCATAGCTTCATTTGAGTTTAATCCTGATATTCTGTATACTGTATGCATTTAATTATCATTATCATTCATAGTGGCTCCGAAATCTGTACTAACCCATACTTTCTTTGCTGTTCTTTTTCTGGTTTTCTGTGGTGGTGATCTGCGCCACCACCACCCGATCAAAGCACCGTGTTGTCCCTAAATTGATGGATTAAGGGCCAGAAGTCCACATGGCCGTCATCATCAAGTTCTTCCATGTGAAGCCTGAATACTATGAGGACTGATTGAGGTCATTTATGTTAGGTAGAATGCCTAGAGAGGGCGGGGTGGTCTTGTAGCCTGGAACCCCTGCAGATTTTGTTATTTTTTTCTCCAGCCATCTGGAGTTTTTTTTTTTCTGTCCTCCCTGGCCATCAGACCTTACTTTTATTCTATGGTAATTAGTATTTCCTAGTTTCATTTTTTATATTTTGCCTTTTTCCCCTTTCTTCATCCTGTAAAGCACTTTAAGCTACATAGTTTGTATGAAAATGTGCTATATAAATAAATGTTGTTGTTCTAGTGTTTTACAGAATGTCCAAACAGCCTTTCCTTCGAATGTTGATTTTTCTCTTTTCTATTTCCTACCATTCAAATTTTGTTATATTTACACTTTATTTAAGGTGTTTTAATAAATTTATTAGAAAAGCTGTAGATACGTTACTAGATATGTATGCATGCATCAATTTAATTTGTTTAGTGTTTGTTTTTGTGCCTATGACATGTTATTGTTTGAAAATATGTTGCATGCTCTGGATTTGTAAACAGAAGTAAGCTAAATAAGAAAAAAATAATTAAACTTTGGTTTTGATGCTACGTCTGGAAAAACTATTGTTTTGGAAATCAAAATACAAGAAGTTAACAGCTCATTAATAAAAGTACCATTCAGTAGACTGGCTGGAAACTGATGTTTCATTTGTTGAAGCACTAACTTACATATGTCTGTTCAGCTTCTATAGTTATAAAAACTAATTTAACAGCACTTGTATCCTAGCAATGACAAGTTTAACAATAACTAGATTATTTTCTTTGGTAACAGGTGAATGCTTTTTTTGAATTGTTTTAATGAAATGTAAAAAAACATTGACTTCTGTGTTTTCCGATACATTCAGTCCATTATGGCAGTCAAATTTTAGGGACATCTTAACATATAAACCTATTCTGAAATGTTTCTATTAATATAGAAACATTTTTAAATGTAGCAAATTTAATTTTTACCCATCAATATTAAAATAATGTTTTCTACTCACAGAATTTCATTAAATAAGCAATGTATTTTGAACATATACTATTACAGGGATCAGCACAGACATAAAGAAAAAGGATATGTTGGAGGTGTGCTGCCCCCTGAAAAGCACCTCCTGTATGTATCTATCTATTTGAACACTACGCCCTGCTGAAAATCTCTGTCTAATCCTTAATTCCACAAGCACGTTTCTCACTTGTCTGCCACCAGATGATGTACTAAAGCTCAGTAATATAGAGAGGCTTGGTTTACGATTTTCCAGGTGTTTTTGGGTGTTTGAATAAAATTGTATGCTAAAATTTTAATCATTGCAATCTGCATTTTAGTTGAGTGTGTAGTGTAGTTTAATGCAGAATGGTAAATAAAAAGCATACATCACATTAACAAACTGAGTTTTGCAAAATGTTTTAGCAAATAAATAGCAAGTCTCATAAATTCTCTTTGTGAATAACAAAACAAAAAAAACAACATACTGACGCTGGCGCTGCTTTATTTCAACCGAGACAACAGTTACATCCACATAAGGGCATATGTATTTTTATTTCATTGAGTTAAAAGTTTCATTTCACTGCACACATTATGTAGTACATCAGTAAAAGATAAGTATTGCTTTTTTATTGAAACTGAATACCCTTCTCCTGGCCACCATTAGAGACCAATGAATTGGAAATGTTAAATACAAAACAGTCATTCAAATATACAGAAATATCTAGAGAGGTTAGAAATGGTTCAGCATATTAATTTAGTTGAGAAGGATAAGTGTCTGCCAAAGTCAAAAAAATGTGTGCTGTCCCTCAAGATAGTGATTGAAAATCTCTAATTTTAAGTAAAATAAGATATTATTAACCCTTTGTGTTATGCTAGGTGAGTTAGGATTTTTCAAAAGGAACACGATGAGATAGAATGAGTGTTATTTATCACAATAGTGTGTTGATTAAGCAGTAACACTCCAATGAGGGTGATACTATAAACAGAGCTGTTAACAAATCAGTGGTCCCTGTGATCTAAAGACTGTCTAATAAAAATGCAAAGATTTATTAGAACAGGGCTGAAGCAAGGAACATTCCAGAGACACTTCTCCAAGGAAGGAAAACATCTCTTTCAAATAGGGTTTTGTTCAAGGTACCTATTGGAAATAATTTAGTTGAATCGTAGGCAAAGTTGTTAAAAGGGTGTGTTGCCTTCTGGGCTCATCAGAGGTAAGCACTATTACCCCAGGACACCAGGGGGAGCATTCTCTGACTCTTCTGTCTCTTTTTGCACCCGCAGCTCCAAGAAGGCACCCATTGAGGACAACTGACCCATCCCTTCCAGTTCATGAACTATAAAAGCAAGGCACTCCCAGAAGGAGGCATCTCACTCAGGTGAGCTCTGACTCTGAAGCCTGACTGCGCTCTACAAAAATTTAACTGCAGCTTAATACTACACATTACTTTTGTTTTCTTATTGCACCATCATGCATCTATTAATTTGCTGAAACTTATTATTTTGAGCAAACGGGGTGGCCCAATTAGCAACCCAACATTTCATTTTAACTCCTGTCTTACCCACAGCTGACAATAGATACAAATATCTCTCTATTATAAAAAAAATCTTGGAAGGAGACGAGACGTGATTTGTCTCAGAGAGACACTTTCACGTCCCACGAAACGAGTCTTCGTGCCAAGCGATGTAACCACGCCCGGGGTCGGAGGCCCCACAAGACAACAGCTTATGCAAAGAGATTTGGAAAAGTCCTGCATGGTTATGTCAGACACATTTCTTGGAGAAAGAAAGAAATGATATTCACTCACAGGCAGTTACATGTTGTGTTGTCACAATGTAATTCCAAACATGGAATCAAAATTCAATGTGATATTGATGAAAAGGTAAAAGTGAAAAGAGATTGAATATATGGACATAGGTGATATGACAGAAGTGCACCGGGTGAAATGCAGATCACGTGGCATGGCAGCAGTAGCAAGCCAGCAGCTGATTGAGCAAAGAGGAGGTAAATCACAGTATCACCATTTAAGCGGGGGTGTTGGAGGAGTGACCGCGTCTCCTTGGGGTGCGTTCAGCCCTCCTCTTCACAATGTGAGTGGCCTAGACGCAAAGTGGTCGGTGCAGGGTGGGGGTGGCCGAGCGAAGTGAGCAGGGGGTGAAGCCCACTAGTATTATATGTTTTCAGTCTAAAAGAGTTTATTCCATATTAAGCATTGTGAACTTTAGGAATAAAGTATGACATTGTGTTGTAATAGTGCAATTAACAGTAAGATCTCAGCCTTCAAGTATCTCCTAAGTGAATGTAGAACAAGCCACCATTGGTCTGCTTTGTTGCTGACAGTTAGTGGTATTTGGTGCACAATTCCTAGCATAAAGGGGTGAATTGATGTAGGATTTCCTCTCCATAGCTAGCCTAGCGGTTATGTGTTTATATGTCTATCGTATAATCTCATAGTGTGTTTATTCATATCCCAGTTGTAGATCTTGAAATTACATAATACTCATACTTGCTCACACTGAGCCAATTTTTAGTCACTACTTAATGTATTCTGTGCAGGGTACCTCAAAAAAAAAACCCAAACAACTCATCCCAGGCATGTGAAAATGTCACACAGACTGGCCTGGAAGTTGAACGAATCATGTGGACTTGTTAGGCAGCAGCAGTAACTCCATCACTGTGCTGTGTAATTCTCAGACATTCTTCGAAGTACTCAGAGTCAGTGATTGTTGATAGAACAGAATTCTTTAATTTAAATACAGTACTTCTTAACACTGGTAGAATATAAGAGCCAAGAGTGCTAAAAAAAAATGCAAACCAAGGAAGCCTTTGGATCTGGATAAATGTGTGGAATCACGTAGTTGTAAGTAAAATCTTAAGGCTTTTAAACCACTTGGAGATTAACTAAGCAAATGGCCTTAATGAACTGACTTGTCTGCTTGTCCTCTTATGTACTCCTTTATAATAGAATATCCTTAAAGTAACTATTATGGACTTGTGAGTCTATCATGTGCCCCCATATGCCAAAAAAGAGAAATTTCTTTTATGAAGACATAAAAGTCTCTCTTTTCTCAAATGTGAAACAGATTAAGTACAGTAATATAGATGAAGCTCTTGGCTGTGCAATTTTATTAAAAATGCCTCATTAATATATGTTTTGTGATCTGTTCTTATCAAAAAGACAAAATGCAGATAAATTCTTAACTTCTGTTTCCAGTGGCCTACTAATATCTTTAATGAGTCTTCTGTTTTATACTCTTGTAAAAGGCTATCAAAGCTTGCACTGTAGGCTTTCTTTTTTTCCCTTTTTTGCTTTCATAGTGGATTTTAAGATGTATTGTACTTGGGCCTTTACTCCATCCCGAGATTCCATGTAAATGTTATTGCCTCTCTTGATAATGTGCCATCGATTTTTTTTTTTACTTTTTATGTTGATTCACGGCGCAGTAATCATATTTATTGTCTAAAATAGGTTTCGATTTTTTTTTACAAAATGCTTGTTTTAATTCCATCCATTATTATCTGAACAGATGGTTTTATCTCCAGATCGCAGAAACTGGTGCCCAAGCAAAAAGGCGGATGGCAAGAATGAACTTTGCGTGGGACGTTCGCCCTCCTCGGGACTTGCACATAAGCCGAGGCTATGGAGAGTCACCAGTCTTTGTGAACAGGCAGAGAAAAAACGGTGAGAAACACCCAAAATCTACACATCTAACTTTCAGAACTGAAACACGTTTTGTCTGAAGTAGTTTACAGATGACCATGGTTTAAAGTGTAACATTTAAAAAGAAATGTAAATGCAGACATACTTTTACTGTCCATCAATTCAGCTTTTGTGTTTAAAAAATAAATCCCTCTACGGTATATAGTGGAAACCTTTTTTTACTTGCCCGTCATCAGCGCTGTAGCAAGGAAACATTGGTTGATGGAATGTGCAGCTAGCACAGTATTTTAGAAGCCGTTAGTGCTGCTTGATTCATCCCTAAGCCCCGGCGTCATTTCTGCATGTTTTCTCATACATGCGTGCTCTCTGAGGCAGCTCACTCGCACGCCGTCTTAAACATCATCTACACATCTACTACGGTCTATACACAGGTGTGAATTCAGACTGGGAGATGGGGCGACACTCATCTCGGCCACAAGATTCTATCGAGGTCTGAGGAGCAATCATTTGGCGCGGACACGAGCTCCTCGCGCCCTGAGCGCTGCATCATTACCATAAGCAGCGCAGCTCTCAGATCCCTCACTTTTCCTCGTAACGTCAGGTCTGACGCGCAGCTTCTTGGGAGCCGGGAGCTGTCTAGTGCTGAACACAGTACGGCTCTCCAGCCTCCAGAAGAGAGCGGCTAAACTTCGTCCACAGCTCTGGGAGGAAGGTTTCCTTTTTCTGCTTGGGAACATCGCACCGTTCTCCACTTCTCGGCTTTTTTTTTCTTGGCGTATGCATTATGCCTTTCCGATGTACGACCTGCTAATTTTATTACGTTAAAATGGTAACTGCTAGCACTTAATGAGAAGAGTGAAAAAGAGCAAGATGCTGCTGTCTGTCATGTGCAACTGCAACAAACACAGTCTGCAATATTTATGCTAAACGATCACAGGAAGGTTACTTGAATCGGTCATGTACTCAGGGGATCTATGCTGCTTTAAATAATCACGGAAATGCTATTATTAATCTTACATATTCTAGCACGTGAATCTAATGGCACAAACGTAAAGGTTTAGGATACTGATGTCTACCCGGTGCTAACCCCTCCATCGCCCTCGCCCCCTCCAGAAACTGTAAATGCATTTTTACAAACGTTTTTTTTGTTTGCAGTCATTGGAGTAGACTGCCTCCAACTTCGTCTACTGTCGTGTTGTGATTACGTCTTTTGGAATTGATTCTCAATTGGCATAAATGATAAAACCTTCTGATAATCAACTCGGGAGTAACAAGTAAAGTTGTCCCTTTTCCTAAAGGTAAGATGTATTCAGTTATTGCTATTTTATTTTACTGCTATACTGCTGACTACAGCTCGATATTTAATGATTAAGGGGTAAATTAAATTTCGTGTCCGATATTGGTTAGTGCTATTCATTATTATTCTTTGCCATTTCATGATTTTTCCCCCTTTATTATTAAAAAGCACAGATTCGTGTACTCCGAATAACCCACAAGATGGAATGTAATTTGCATTTTAAAGATAAGTAGTTAAAGTCCCTGAAGTATTTCTCATCAGCGCGAATGCATTTTTCCCTTTGAGCACTTTTCAGTAATATGTGGATGCATACGGCGTTAAAAATATCATATAAATAATTGAAGCATGAGAGTTCAGGTCAATTACAATTTTAAGATAGCATTGTAGGGTTTGAGTACATGGTTAACGTTTGTACGACTGCCTTGTGGCGCTTTTAGATCTATTCGTTTATCGTGAGTAAACGTACGCTCGGCATTTTGAACGTACAACCTGTTTATCTGACATGTCGCTGTTTCTGTGTCCACCCCCCAAAAAATTAAATAAATAAATAAAACAAGGAAAATAGTTGCAAGGTCACTTGCCGTTCAAGTGCGTTAATTTAACAAGTGCCAGTTTGCGCCGCGCACGAGATCTGAATACCAATAAGAAATGTGACTTAAAACGAACTGGCTGAATTTTCTCTCCGGGGACCACTTCAACGCCTTACAGATGGCCACGATCTTCCTGTTGCTTTATGAAATTACAATGCATTTCTTTATGAAAACTTTACGCCTTTCTATTATTATATCGAATCACTTTCCTAAATATTGGTTTTTAATAAAACACCACAGTATGACACTTGTAATGACTAACCGTAATGAAGGCTGTAGCATTTGGAAGATTAAGAGACAAGTATTGTTTTAACAAGTGATCATATTGTACTGAACGGTTAATATAGTCTGGAACCTTACCTCTTTAGATTGGGTGAATTTCTGTGTTTCTCATAGTAATGCAAGGAAATTGGAGAAGTGGGTATAAAAACACTAGAGACACGAGGAGAATATTTCGATTCCACACAAGACCCCTGGAATCAAACCGGAGTCCCAGATATGTGTGTTCATCAATCATTCTATCTAAACAGTTTTGATGTTTCTCACATTTTATAAAATATTAAGTTCCATAAACAGAAAAACGGAGGCACTTTTAACAGCCGTTGCCCCAACTTACTGCTTCAAAACAATGTAAATATTGATGTGTCTAATAGTTTTCGAGAATTTGTTGTGTAATTTTACGCATATAAAAGTTAATATATATTGATAGTGTCAGCGAATGCCTTGCAGAACTTATCTGCTTCTCTCCTGCCTACCATTGGGGTACCCATGTCTCCTCTGTTCTGGTCCAAATACACCCATTAGTGTGATTGGCCGGCGAGTCTGGATTGACATGCGATGAGTGAGAGTACCCGGATGGACGTCCCGTCCGGAGATGCTGCTTGATCTGATGCGTCCGGGAACTGGAATGGAAAATGCACATTCGTAAAATGGGTATAATAGGTAGGAGTCTGACGTTTTTATGAATTAGTTCAAAATCTAAAATGTGCACACAATCTATACTGTTTAATTTTGCATTTGTGAAATATCGATCTAGTCTGATACTTAAAACTGCATTTCAAAGCTCTATCACCCGAAATAATTGCAAAGCAAAATTAGCCAGAAAATGGAAGCTGAATAAATGATCACCATTAATAATGCTGACCAGTTAACGGCGTTATGCCACACTAGGACTGCTTAGATGTTATATTAGCAATTTTAGCACACTCTTTAATTTGATGAGAATGGGCTGTAGATGGCACTGCAGATCAGATATTCTCAATGTTTTCAGTTCTCACTGACGTACCATACCTTGATTCATTCATTTTGCTACCTGACACTATTACTGTAATTGCAATTACACTACCAAATTCTAGCATCTAATGCATTTTGGCCTCCACAATAGATGTGCTAAAAACGGCCATGAAGAGTGGAGAAAACAAAGTGTTTTGATATGGAAGTCTAATAATAAGCCACTGGAAGTTCTTGTGGTAACTGAGGCACTTTGGAAGAATTGTCAGCATACAATGAACACAATCTTCTGCCTACAATGTTAGTGCAGTATTGCATTAAGTCTACTAAAGGGAAACTGAAGGTATGATCAGCTTTTATAGAAAAAAAATCAAATTATAAAATACAGCTGCAGGTAAAAGTCCTGAGAAATGATGTGTTATTGAGCAAGTTTTTGTGTGTCCGCTGATGGTGCTTCACAAACATGTCCAGGGAGAGGGTTCCAAAGAGTAGGAGACATAAAGCTAATTAAATGTTCATCTAGAGTTGCAGAAATCATCTTTGCAATTGTGTGTCAGTGGGTGTCAGAATAGTTGAAGTCTAATTGAATGGTAGAATTTGAGCAACAGTGTCAGATAGCCTGACATGTTGAAACTAACAGATTTCTAAGTCAGTAGAAGAGTTTTGAATATGACACAGACATTGCTGGGATTCATTTACGTTAAATCAATCTTGTTTCCTGTATGTTTAAACAAATATATGCCTTTATGTGTATTTATTATGCAATTTAGTAATTTGTAAAGATTGAGTTTGTATCTACCTGTTAACTTGGCATAGCGCTCTGAGCCCTGTGCTAAGTGAAAAGTACCTTACAAAAATAAACAGAATTGAATTGAAATTAGATCCTCGTTAGAAATCTGGCAGCAGAGCTGAACTTGTTGAAACTGGTTAATAAAAGTAAACTAATTAAATTGTGGGGTATTTGTGAAACTGAAATAAAAGTGAGTTATTTACTCGGTGATGATTAGTCCCATAATTTTCTTAAAATGTGTCAACCTACCTTGCATATAGCTGTTCTTTTTCAATCCCTAATATAGTCCCAGATTTTAGACCTCTTTTTCTGCTACTTGTTTCATAATGTTTTATTTATGGGTATGAAATAGGCAAAGTTTTATATACTGAATTGTTTTTAGGAAACTCAATAAAAAGATTATAAAGATACAAAACATGGTAGTACTGAAAATCAGCATTTCAGGTCTCCATGTTACCTTAGCTGAGTGGAAACCTTGCTCTCAATATTGATTAAGCACTTGACACTATTTTCGACAGGCATATTTTGATGCCACCGAGTGGTCATTTCCTCCTTAGACATTTCAATAAGATGGGGGGAAGGGGGGAGGGTAATACGCTTAGAATTAACTTTATGTTATTGTACATTCTATAATTTTAAATGGTTCTCTGTATCTAAAGTCCTATTCTAAAGTCTTATGTTTCTAGACTTCTCTATGTTTCTAGACTTCTCTAGCGCCTTCAACACAATCCAACCTCTGCTCCTTAGGGACAAGCAGACAGAGATGGGATTAGATTCATACCTAGTGGCATGGATCGTGGACTATCTTAAAGACAGACCTCAGTATGTGCGTCTTGGGAACTGCACGTCTGACATTGTGGTCAGCAACACAGGAGCGCCACAAGGGACTGTACTTTCTCCGGTCCTGTTCAGCCTATATACATCGGACTTCCAATACAACTCGGAGTCCTGCCATGTGCAAAAGTTCGCTGATGACACTGCTATCGTGGGCTGTATCAGGAATGGGCTGGAGGAGGAGTATAGGGACCTATTCAATGACTTTGTTAAATGGTGCGACTCAAACCACCTACACCTGAACACCAGCAAAACCAAGGAGCTGGTGGTGGATTTTAGGAGGCCCAGACCCCTCATAGACCCAGTGATCATCAAAGGTGACTGTGTGCAGATGGTGCAGACCTATAAATATCTGGGAGTGCAGCTGGGTGATAAATTAGACTGGACTGCCAATACTGATGCACTGTGCAAGAAAGGACAGAGCCGGTTATACTTCCTTAGAAGGCTGGCTTCCTTCAACATCTGCAATAAGATGCTGCAGATGTTCTATCAAACAGTTGTGGCGAGCGCCCTCTTCTACGCAGTGGTGTGCTGGGGAGGCAGCATTAAGAGGAAAGACGCCTCACGCCTGGACAAACTGGTGAGGAAGGCAGGCTCTATTGTTGGCATGGAGCTGGACAGTTTAACATCTGTGGCAGAGCGAAGGGCGCTCAGCAGGCTCCTATCAATTATGGAGAATCCACTGCATCCACTAAATAGTATCATCTCCAGACAGAAGAGCAGCTTCAGCGACAGACTGCTGTCACTGTCCTGCTCGACAGACAGATTGAGGAGATCGTTCCTCCCCCAAACTATGCGACTCTTTAATTCCACCCGGATGGGTAAACATTAATATTTAACATTATACATAGTTATTGTCTGTTTTTTCACCTGTATTATTATCATTCTTTAATTTAATATTATTTATTGTATCAGTATGCTGCTGCTGAAGAATGTGAATTTCCCATTGGGATTAATAAAGTATCTATCTATCTATCTATCTATCTATCTATCTATCTATCTATCTATCTATCTATCTATCTATCTATCTATCTATCTATCTATCTATCTATCTATTCTTAATATAATGTATGTCAGGGTTCTCCAACTCCAGTCATGGAGAGCTACTGTGGCTGAAAGTTTTCATTCTAACTCTTTTCTTAATTAGTGACCAGTTTTTGCTTCTTATTAACCTTTATTTTAATTGACTTTTCTTGAGACTCTGACAACTGAATTGATTCTTTTTTCCTTAAACAGCACCTAAACATAAATTTGATGTGAAGTGAGCCAACAGATGACCAATTAAGTTGGGACCTCAAACTCCAACCAACATCACTTCATTCACTTTCTTAATTTTATGCCAATTTTCATTGCTAATTAAACCTGTTATTTAATTCCATGGCAGACATTTCCAAAACTGTTGATTTTCTTTTTTAAGAGCGCTGTCAAAATGTTTTGTGGACCTGAGCAGATCAGCATTACTGAGGCCTTCACCTTTCTTTATTTTCAGTTATTGCGTGATGGACGCAGGTTGTTGTTTATGTGTTGGTACATTTTGTGTCTTAATATTGTTTGGTTGCTAATTAAGGAAAAAGAAACAATTAAGGGGCCTGAGACTTAAGTTGTGCATCAATTAAAATTAAGGCAAAGAATTAATTAGCAGCAAAATCTGATCACTAATTAAAAAAAGGGTTAGAATGAAAACCTGCAGCCACAGTAGCTCTCCAGGAATGGAGTTGGAGACCCCTGATGTATGTGTTTCAGGAATGCTTGTGTTATGCTGCAGTCATTTATTAGATATAAAAATGTAGCTAGTTAATCACGTTTTACTTATATAATTGATAAAGCTATCAAAAGTGTTGCCTGTAGTAGAATGTACTATGTACTGCTCTGTCATTTTCAGTTCTTAAGGTTGATCTTTTCTGATCCCATTTATGAATCACTCATTTTAATTGGGCCACCCATTAAACTAATTGTGCACAAGCACATATTTGGAATAGTGAAGGCTCAATTTAAACATATACACTACCATTGAAAAGTTTGTAATCACCCATACCCATAAATTTGATACCTTTTATTATGTGAGTACCATTAAATTGATTTTAAAATATAGCCAGGGCATTACTACTGTTGCTAATGGCTATTACAGCTTGAAATGACCGGTTTTTAATTTATTATTCACATATGGCTACAAAACCCTGTTTTCAGGAGCAGTTCCATCAGTGTCCTAATGGTAAAACGCCCTTAGCTTATCCCTACTTGGTCATGTTTAAATGTTAATTGATTACAAGAGAAACCTTTGTAATTGCATTAGAATTGCTGAAACCTGTTATTCTGTTCACTTGTATTGCAAGGTACTGACATTCCTAAAGTTCAGATATGGGTTCAAATTGCCAAAATGAAACATGGCAGCCTATTGCCATTCATGCACAATGAAGGCTATTCCATGTGACAGATTGCCAAAAAACTGAAGATTTCATACAGAAGTGTCTGTTACTGACTTGAGAGAAGAGGGTAAACTGGAACTAACCAGGATAGAAGGAGAAGGGAAAGGCCTAGATGAACAACTGCATGAGTATAAAAATATCAGAGTGTCTGGTCTGAGAAACAAACACCTTACTGGTTCTCAGTTGACTTCTTTAAATAAATGCCAAATATGAGTGTCATTTGCAATCCAGAACTGAAGCTGTTTCATTTTGGCCATTTTGAACCCAGAACTGAACTTTAGGAATGCCAGTACCTTGTAACACACATGAACAGAATAACAGATTTCAGCCATGCTAATTCAATTACAAAGGTTTCTCTAACAATCAATTAGCATTTATACACGACTAATTAAGGATAAGCTAAGGGAGTTTATCATTAGGACACTGAAGACATTGCTGCTGAAATTTGGACTTTGCCGTCATATATGAATAACAAATTAAAAATCAGTAATTTCTAACAGGAACAGCCATTATAACACTAGAATGCCTTGGCTATATTTTAAAATTAATCTAATGACATCAACACAAACAAAACAAAGCAAAAAGGTATCAAAAGGTATAAACATCTTTCAAAACATGAACATTTCTGTTTGGTCCCAAACTTTTGAACAGTAGTGCATGTGGTACAGCACTGTGGCCATGCTGCCTCATAGCTGCAGATGTCAGTCAGTGTCTGTCTTCTCAGTGTATGAGTGAAGTTTCTTTGGGTATTCCAGGTGCCCCCATTTTCAAAAAACAATTGCTTTCTGGTATGGGTGAGTATGACAGCCTCCTGCTGTGTGTCTGATGTTAGTGTAATGGTGTGCAGGCTGTTTGTGCTCCTTAATGAAAAAATGGATTAAAAAAATTAATGGACAGATATGTATGTTGTGATATTATCTTTACTGAGGTGCCTTTGGAGTTTGCATAATCCCTCTGTCCTCATGTTAGGTTTTTGGGTCACAGGTTTCATTTTGGATTCAGACACATGCTATTTGGCATACTAGTGACTGTAAAATAGTCTTCTGTGAGTGACTGTGAATGTGTGTGAGCTGGCATTCATTTTCAGGGTTGAACCCTGCTTTGTCCCCATTGCTGCCTTTATGCGTGGCCTTTTATATGTGACATGGGAGATACTTATACTGTATAACTGAAAAAAAATCAGGAACATTGTATGTTTAGTAATTTTTCTTTTTGTGTTTTGCATTCACATTTTTGTGATTGCTACAGTTGTGAACAGGTGAAAATATGTATGATGAAAAAGAAGTTTTGGATAGTCACGTACGGTTAAAATCACACATATGGTTTCAGGGCAAAGAAACTTTCCAGGGTACTGTAGATTAGATGATGTCTTTAAACAGGAAAGCAGTAATTGTATTAAGTTTGTGCTCCTCTGTGTTTTTATCTCCACCAGGTCAAGTCCCCATGAAGGCCATTCATTTACTGGCTTGCTAGACCTATAGGCTGTTTACCATGTCAGCAAATTGGAAATGACATGCACGCATATGGAGATATTCTGCTGTCAGTGACTGCCTTGTTTGGGCTACTCTGTTTTGATGAAGATGAGGGGGTGCATAGTTGCCCGACTGGAGAGTTTATTGGTGGAAGCAGGAAATCTGCTGCCTAGGCTTTTGAATAAAGCTTTTCTGTAAATGCAACTTGGGAGTGATCAAGATTGTCTAAATATTGGCAAGTGTGTATTGCCAGTGAAGTCGTGAGCAGTGAGCTGGCAAAGCTTTCCTGTTGTTATGTAAGCAAACTGCAATACTGTACATTATCTTCCCTCATGTAATACATAGAAAGTTCAGATTTTTGTAAGAACTGCAACATATTATTTATAGAGTTATTATCTGGTGCTTTCTTATGAAAATATTTTGCATCAATGCATAGAATTTTTAATGAAACAATTTCCTCTTATATCTGAATCACTGTTTCATATTACATAAAATGATTATTACATTTGTGGGGTATTGTTTTTATCCATTGTTGTCTCATTATTTGCATACTCAAGTCCAACTGACAATAAACAATATAGTCCCACACAATCATCTCTGACCACTCATTAATTTGTGTGGTGAAAAGTCACCATTCCTAGAAGATGTTCTGCTTCACTAATGCAGCCAAGAGTAGGCCACTAGAATTCCTCTTTGTAAGCCTATTTGAAAGCGCAGTGTCTTCTGTAGCAAGCTGCTCCATTTACACATGCCACCTTTCATTAGGCTGTTGGTTGAATTCAAACTGTCAGCACCATCTCTGCTAAACCTGGGCAAATGAAGAGGAAAGTCTTGTGCTAGAAGTAGATGATCTGTGTTACTAGACATATCAAAGGATTATCTGACAAGAAATGTATCCAGTTTCCAATAATGATAAATGATATCCAACCCAAGGCACTATTACACTTCCCTTGCGTTTTAAAAGTGATTTGTGAATTATTTTGCTAAAACCTAATATTGGAAAGCTGGTTTACACCCCTCTATTTAAACTAAAGTCAGGCTTTGAGTAATGAAAAAAGTGCTTATTTCTTTGCTGGATAACATGAGCACATACAAAAATCTGCCTTAATACAGCGTGACATGTAGCATGAATGAATTCCTAGGCTGACCAAACCATTGAGCTTTAATGATAGCATCAGCACAGTAAAATGCCTTGTTTCAGTCTACAGGGATCCAGACCGTGATAGTGTATTCGCAGAAAGTGAACTTCCAGAGCACTGCAGATTTTCCTTGCGGTATGTGTTTTCTCTGTACATCGCTGAGGCCAAGAGCGCAGTGGAGGTTGAGTCAGTGGAGCCAATAATTGACAGATTGGCCAACAACCCAAAAATGAAACTCACAGAAGTGTCTACCTTTATTTGATTCAGAGTATAGGAGAAATTGACGAAAGCTTGGACAATGGCATGTTTATAGCCTGTATGGTAAACTGGATCTATTTATATCCTCAGAGCAATTTTCAAAACTCATGATAATCTGTGTTGACACCAAAGATATTTAGAGTTAGGCTGAGAATGCTGTATTTATATAACACAAAAAATACAGCATTTCCTTGCAGTTAAATGCAGATCTAGAAGAAACAAATTTTTGTAAAAGGTCCTGCCAATAAACATTACTAGTCTCCAGTGCTAATTGACAGAAGTGCAGCATGGCGGGACAGAAGACAGAGTTACCGCACCACAATGTTTTAGTTTGGCTGTCAACTGGAATGCTCTTTCTCTTTACTCTTTATTTTTATTTTATATGATAATTTATTGTTGTCTTATACTAGGGTTGCCAGACATCCCTTATATATGGGACATGTCCCATATTTGATAATTTTGTCCTCTGTCCCGTACTGACCTTTTAGGAACAGGAATGTCCTGTATTTAGTTCATTTTCAAATTTTGTAGTAAAAATATATTTTTACTACCTTCTTACGGTACTTAGTTGAAACTTTATAAGTAACTAGTCATTTAGCCCGTTACAATAACGGGCGCTAGAACAGTAGTGCATAAACATTAGTAGGAACAGTCTATATTAAATGGCAAGGGACTTTGACCTCATTCTTTTTGTTGGTCGTATTTTACTTTCTTTCAGCCTTTCTTTTGTTGATGTTTACTTGCTGAGCTGACCGTTCTTCATGGGCTGCCGCCGTGTATTGTGTGTCTTTAATTTTCTGTGACAGTAATACTGTCTTGTACGGCTCTATTCAATAAGAGCGCACACAAAAAGGCGAGCTTCAAAAGGGCGACCTCAATTGAGCGCGGCAAATAAAGGCGTTCGTAGATAATTTAGTTCAAATGGCTCTGGAATATGTGAAGAGCAACAAAGGTGCAGATCTTTATTTACGCGCGCCTTTATTCGCTGCGCCCAATTGAGGTCGCCCTTTTGAGGCTCGCCTTTTTGTGCGCGCCCTTATTGAAGGATACCGTCTTGTACGTCCGCTGGCTTGTACATCTGTAATATACCTTTAATTTTCTCTGGCGGTAATACAGGCGTGCGCGTCGGTAATATGCCTTTAATCTCCTCTGACAGTAATACTGGCTTGTATGTGGCTGTAATATGTGTCATTGTATTGTGTACCTTTAATTTCCTCTCGCAGTAATACTGGTTTGTATTTCTGTAAAACGCCTCTAACTTTCTCTGACAGTAATATCGCGCATCGCACCGTGCCCCGCGCATGCGCACTTCACCAGAAGACACCCACACATGGACTCCTGGGCGCACAAAGGGATTTTATATATAGATAGATAGATTATACTTCCTTTTCTCAGATTCTCTTGATGAAAATAACCCAAATGTAACGAGGAAACTAGTGTTTGCTGCCTGTTTACAACTTGTTCAGTTGCTATGGTTGGCTGAGGACAACGACACTGTTTCCATTTTGCTTTCCAGCCACGCTGCTGTGCAGTTCTGTATCAGCATTGTGACATACAGTGTCAACAATGTGTGTTGTTACTACTTGCCATGGCCCACTTTTTTTCTAACTGCCTGTATTAAATAATAATAATATTTCTCTGTTGTCAGAATTAAATAAATATTTTCAAATGATTTCACTTTTACAGAATTGTTTTTAGCTTGTATTAAATAATTTTCAAATGATTTTACTTTCGTTTTCCTCATAACCCATTAAAATCCTTGCTTTATGTTTTTAACTTATGTCTCTACTTTTATATAATATATTGGTCTGGGTGTGTAGGGGGCATGTATAAATTTATATATATAGTAATATAGAGAGAGATTTTAAGAGTGTCCTGTATTTCTAATTTTCTAATCTGGCAACCCTATCTTATACTGGAAAATGTTTCTGAACCAAATACATCTGTAATGTTCTTACTAGTATTTGAATGTATTTTTTTACAGCTCTGGTCAGAACATATTAATTTTGTTTTGACTATTGTCTCAATTTCATTTTGGCTTTGCATACACTTAACATCACACTCTTACAGGATGGCATAGTAATTAACTTCAAATGTTTTTTTTATCTTATCTCCTAGCTCATGGTGTTGTATAAAAGAAAGAGGGGCAGATTTTGTAACTTTTCCAGAGCTTTAAAAAAAAAAAAGTGAACCATTGGGAATTAAATAACTATTCTGTTTTGTTTTTACTGTCTGGTATGAAGTAGTTATGTCATTTTTTTAGCTGTTTTGAAGGATTTTTTTGGTGACATCATTACTGGAGCAATTATGTGTATTTGTTATTTACATTGACATCTACATTTATTTGCTTGGCAGACACTTTTATTCTTACAAAAGAGGTCAACATAATTCAGTAAACATCAGTCTGGGGGGCTAGGGCTACAGGGCAAGGTTATAAAATCGATCATTGCAAGTGACGATCTCAGAACAAAATACAAAACTATTTACACTTCCTTTTTTACAAAACCAAAATGCCAGTTAGACTGAACTTTACCAAACAAGAGTGTTTACTTAAACACATTTAGGAAGTCAGAATTTTGCATGGAGGTAGACTGCTTGTTCCAGCAGCTAAGAGCTATGCATGAAAAGAGTCTGCATTTTGATTTAACACCATGTAGAGGTGACCTGAGTGGTCAAGGAGGACCATAGGGCCTCACAGGTGTCCCCATATATACAGGTGCTGACCCACTGACCATTCTGTAGGCAAGCATTAAGGATTTGAATATATTAGGTGCTGCTACAGGAAGCCAATGTAGTAATCAGAAAAGAGGAGTGACGTGTGCCTGCCTCAGCTGGTTGAACACCAGATGTTCTGCTGCATTTTGAATCATCTGCAGTGGTTTGTGACACATGCTGGTAATCCTGCCAGTAGAGAATTGCAGTAATCCAAATGTGACAAGACCAAAATCTGGACCAGAAGTTTTGCTGGATACTCAGTCAGAAATAATCTGATCTTGTAGATGTTGTATAAAGTGGATCATGAAGACCGCAAGATGGTGGCAATATGGTCTCTGAAGAACAGCTGGTCATCAATGACCACCTCAAGGTTGTGTACAGACTTGGCAGGTGTTAGCAATAATGAGCAAAACTGAACAGAGATGGGATGCTGATTAGACAGATAAGCTAATATAACAGGAAGGTCTGTCTTTTCCAGGTTGTGCTGGAGATGGTATTCCTTCATCCAGGTTGCAACATCAGCGAGACATGCAGATATTCTAGTTGATATTATGTGGTCCTCTCAAGGGTACGATGTGTGCAGCCATGTATTGTAGCACTGATAGGAAAAACAATGGGACTGGATGATAAGGCCTAGTGAGGAGGTATATAGAGAGAAGAGGAGAGGGCCTAGCACTGATTCTTAGGGCACCACTGTGCTTGCCTGGTGTAACCTTGACATCCATGCTGTGACACACATTAGGTTCTGCTCAGGAGGTGAGTCACAAATTATCTGAAGGCATTCCCAGTAATGCCAAAGAGGATCTGGTGGTTGACTGTGTTGAACATGGAGGAGAGAATATGTGTTGTGTGTATGTTTGGAACATCTGATATAAAAGATTGAGATAAAGATTGATTTGCATCTGTACTTTGTTTTTTAAGGAAAAAAAGTACTGGATGTACTTTTTGATTACTGACCGAGCGTGTCTGACCACTCTTCTGAATTTATCCTTTAAAGATTTTTGCCAATCTACATTAAAAATTATCTCACTTTGTAGTAGAACTGCATAGTTTTATCAACTTTTAAAAGAAATAATATCATTTCAAGTGTTATCGGTTTATTGACTTTGCCAGTATTTTGACTTGTAGTTTTGTTTTTGCCCCATGAATCTCCAGATCCTTGGTTATTTTCGTGTTTTCACATTCGGTTCTTGTCTCCCATAATGCTGCCACTTAGACAGCTTTTTTCCAAATATCCACTATTTTAATGTCAGATGGATAAACTGGTGGATATAGTGTTGATGGGTTGGTGACTTTGTGTGGTAATGTAGCTGTCCACTACAATGGAAAGGCATCCAGTCCAGGGCTGCTGCCTGCTTTGATCCCACTGCTGCTATGTAGGTTTCACTTTTCGTGACCATGAACAGAAACAAGGGTTATAGAAAATGGCTAATTGTACTGATTGTACCATTGACCTTACATACTTTAGAATTTCCTTCTGAATGTATTTTTAAGCTTCAAAATAATTATTTTACTGCATTCACAGGCAAACCAAAAATGCTTACCACCTGCCAGCCTATATTAGAGGGAAGGCTTTGAACTTCATGTTTGTTCCTCACACAATGTTTTAAATTCAAATCCAGGAGCCTGAAGGAGTTTTTTGAAAGAAAAGAAGTTTGAGGCTGTTTACACAATTACACAAACAATAATGTGAGATGTCTTCATTGACTTCCAGAGGCTTTAGACTTTGTGTGGATTGACTGAATTGAGGGTGACATATTGGCGAAAGTAAAACTGAAGGAATTAGGCCTGAATCAATTTTAATTAAAATATGAAATTTGTATTGTTTTCAAAATTCTGTCAAAGACGGTACATTGCCCTCTTTTGCCAGATACAGATAATGAACTGTTTGTATAATCAAATAACCAGCCTTGTGTTAGCCGGGCCAAGTTGTCTCCAATTTTCGTATTTTTTATGAGTGAAGAGTTCTAAATGTTGGCACAAATTTCTTAATGTTGGCACAATTATTTACACTGTTGCCTGAAATTTTCATCGTCTTGGGAGTGACTTTTGGCTACGTTTTGGAGACTGCACATTCTACCTTTATTCATGTCAGGTTTTTGCAAGTCTCCTAGTTAGCTTCCACATCCCAGAGACATACAAGCGAGTTTAATTGGAGGCTTTGTATTAGACATGTACTGTACATGTGTGAGAATGTCCTTTGACAGACTTGTATCATTAAATCCTACCCTAAGCCCACCATGTCTGGGAAAGGTCCCAGCTACCACCAAGCCAATATTTTAAACCATTTTAAAAATATGTATGAATTTCTTTATGAACAGTGATAAGTGATTTGTTACTCAATCACAAGACATGATGTGTCTGTTTGGAGAAATCGGATTAAAACTGGTGTCATTTCCCTAATGTAGTGGATGCTATAAAAATTCCGAAACATCTTTACTTGGCCCTTGCTTAACTAAACTGATACTAATATAATAGGACATTGAAAAAGTCTCCTTTTGTTTGTGCTAAGCTAGTAAATACTGTACATGATGTGCTTTTTCATCAGGATGTGTCCATGAGGTTGCCACAAACAAAAAGAGCAGCTTTGACAGTCTCCTTTTTGTTTGAAAAGCATTTGCTGTCTTTAAAGCTGAAGAAAGGAAGGCAGCGTGTGTTACAGAAAAATGCCGGCAGGACAATTGACAGGTGGGCTGTCTTTTCAGAAGAAAGCAAATCAAGCCTGCTAATGCTTACAGTTCATAGGTTAAACTGAGAGACAGCTGGCATCATTACACTGGACCTTTCATCTTTTACCAGAGAGCTGTATTGGTGCCCTGTAATTATGAAAGAAACAGACACCTGTGTTACTTACTAAATAAAGTTTTCCCACATTAATAGCTAAAGCTCAATACAGTGATCTGGGAGGTAGCAATTTTTATTCTTTGCTAATGTATCTCAAATAGAGTGAAACAAGCCTGCAGCAAGTATATTGAATATAATTAGCACAGAGCAAGTTTTTTTTTTTCTGTTCTGCAGAGATTCCTGCATTTACCTTTTTAAATGATAGGTACCATTTTAATACTGCATGTTGTTAAGGTGATGAGGGTCAGGGTCCTTATCAACAGGCATAGGAGCACATCCTGAACAGAAGGCCTAGTGTATCCTGCCCCAGCAGGGATACCAGGTGGAGATGCAGACAAAAGCATCACCTGAATTACTCAAGGGATGTACATTTAGTTGAAGGACAGTGAGGAGTGCACAATTAAAGGAGTGCACACAAATTCTGAGGTCTTTGCAGGCTTGTCTGGCCCTTTTGTTAGAAATGAGCCAGCAGTCTGGCAGGGATACCTGGGGCCACCAGGATGATCTTTGGCAGACAACCCCAGGGGTTTTGTAATGTTATGCCAGGCTAAGAGATACTTCAAAGGAGACCAGAAGTGACCTCAGACGTTTTCCAGGAATTGGGTATAAAAGAGGCCAGTGGCCTCTGCTTTGGTGATCTTTGAATCAGGTGGAGTGTGGATGAGAGTTCACTTGGTAGGAAGAAGAGGAAGACAAAAGAAGCACAAAAGGAGAAACATAGAAGGTATAAGTTAGAGTAGGTTAGTCGAGGATTGTTTAAGCTAGGGTATGGTGGAGCAGGGAGTTTAGGACAGGCCAGGTTTAGAATTTGGGTTAGAACTATACACGAAGAACAAACAATAATGTGAAATTAAAAATGCATAGTTATGTATGTTCTAACCCAATATTTGAATGCAAAAGTAAAAAGAGTAACACAAGTGAGTTGGAGGTGTATGTAGTGGAGCATAATTATGATATTATAGCAATTACAAAAACCTTGCTAAATAACAGAAATGGGGATGAGTATAACACAGAGGGATACACATTTTTAGGAAAAATAGAACAGAAAAGGAGGTCGGGTTGCTGTTGATGTCAAACAGAATTTAAATGCAAATCCAATTCAGTTGGACAATGAGCCTCATCCTAGTGAGAACGTTTGACTTTGTCTGGAAAACATTAGGAAAAGAGGTCTTATTTTGGAGTGTGTTATAGACCAACCAATGCAGACAGTAATTTCAATGCACATCTTTTTGATAATACAATATTAAAAAGGCAAGTTTACATGGGGATATTATAGTCATGGGGGACTTTAACTAACTGAATATTAACTGGGATAGAAAGCACACGAGCAGGAGTTTTTAAAAGTAATTAGTGGCTGTTTTTTAACATAATATGTTAAAACACCAACACAAGAGGAAACCTGACTGGATGTAGTATTTTGTAATATATAGAACTGAGGGTATAGAGGTCATTAAACCACTAGGGTGAAGTGTCCATAATATAATAAAATTCTCAGTGTTTAAATTTGGTAGAGCAAATTTTGAGCAGGTGCGGCAAAGTCTAAAGAGGACAGACTGGGAGGATCTTTTAAGTGTGGAGACAGAGAAGGAGCAGTGGAACAGGCTTAAAAATGTTTTACATATAATGCAGGACAGGAACATACCTAAATTTGAAATTAGTAAAACATTTTAAAAAAATGCTACAGTGGGTTAGTAAACAGTTAAAAAAGAAGATGCAAAGAAAAAAACAGCTGTATAAGGCATATAAGATGAATAACTCCAAAGTGAATCGTAGGGCTTATGAGAACATGAGGCCAACCATTAAGAAGGATATTAGGGAGTCTAAAAGACAGTTGGAGAGGAATATAGCAGATAAAGCAAAAGATGATCCTAAGAGATTCTTTCAGTTGAAAAGAACAGTCAAAGAGGAGGTGAAGTACATCAGGAATAATAAAGGAGAATTAAAAATACAGACAGTGAAATAGTGGATGCTCAGAATTCACATTCACTATAAGGAATTTCATCATTAGACTTGATGCTTTTTTAGAGAAATTAAGTGGATAGGACTGGTAAGCTTGGTTGGGTTGAATGGCCTGTTTTCATCCAGATTGTTGTAATGTTCTAATGTCATATTACAAGCTTCGATTTGCCCTTATCAAGTGGCACTTACCTCGCAACAGCCTACATTCCCCACAAACTCTTTCCTCAATTGACAGTAAGCAAAGCAAGTGACAGAGAAATAGAAGTGATAACTGACCATATACAGTATATATAATACATATAATTATATATTATGGACACCAGTGGTTGCCAGAGAGTCCCAAACCATAGACACAGTAAAGCACCACATGTTATTAGGATCAGATAAAGGCTTTTTATTCTCTCCAGGCACTTCTTCCCAATCCTCTTTCCAGTAATAAGTCAATAAATGTACAAATAAATGTACAATAAATCAAATGATTTTCACAATCTTTTTCCTCCTTCTCTGTTCCAGTTGAATGTTGCCCCCTGTGTCCTGACTCTGACTTGTCCATGTGTGGCAGGCAGCTTCCTATTATGCCAGTGAGTGGAAGTGCAGTGCAGAGGTGGTCTTCTGGAGTCCAATTCCACGATCCAACCTCTGCAAAAAGAACATAGACAATTACTGGGAGCTCTCCAAAACCACTGTCAACACAAGAGTTGCTCCAACCCACTGGCAAGATGTGTAGGACAGTGCCTTCCCTGGTGTTCCCACCTATGTCATAGAAAACACTGCCCTCTGTGAATAGTAAAATGGGGGGAAACTAGATATGTTCCACCCTGTCTTGTTCTTTTTAATCTTTTGTCGCACACTGCTTGAGCATGTTATCACCTGACGTAGGTGCCATGGGCAGAGACACAAACTCACGTGGGTCAGGTTGGTGCATCTGATTGGTTGTCTCTAGTTTGTTGGGTGAATCTTTCAAATTTGACTGCCTGCCCATTTCTTATGTGGCCTTTGGACGGTTTGGGGCTCTACTGATTTAAGAGAGGCCCTTCACCATCTGTGTGGCCTTTACAACCTTGGAGGTTCTGTTTACCCCTCCCTTTCTCTTGTTTTTTGAGAGCACGTACTACTTGACACCCAATCACATTGTCCAGGATCATTTTGCACTGCATCCCTGTTTTTCTTCCAGGTTGGACCTCATTAGTGTGAGTAAACACCTCTGTGACTTGAGGCTCCACCCTGAGAAATTTTTTTTAAAGTTTTAAACTCAACTAATGGAAAGACTGCTGGGTGGTTCCCCTCAGCTTTATTAGGGTTTATTCTTCACTGACTTACCTGCATGGCCAAATCAATACACTCACGCAATCCTATTCCTGTGATATGGAGGTATTTGTCCACAGCCTCAAGCCCTGGGTGTCTCCGTAATCTTCTTCAACATGGTTTTTAAATACATTAATATATTCTGGATTGTTCTTACTGGCTGAGGGAGTTCTTCCAAGTGCTGGAGATCAAGGATGACCTTTGGCTGGGCTCAGCAAACTCCAGGTGGGACATTGGTTCCTGTTGACAATTTGTCATGAGTCTCTCGGCATGCACCATCCCTGCGTTTCCTGCAGCCAAATGAAAGTCTGAGTTCAGAAGTTCCTCCACCAGGACAGCCTCTTCCATCTTGAGCAATTTATCAACAGAGCCCAGACATGAATTCCATGAATCTTTATTTATAAAAGGAAGATAATCACTTACCCATGCCTTATGCTGTGGGGTATCCGGGTGAAGGTATCCAGCCTTCGGGTTCTTGCTTTTATTAGTGATGTCAGTGTTGCTCCGGTCTCTTGCTGTCTCACAGCCTTTGTGCCTGGGAGCTGGAAAATACAAAAGATGGACCACCATGGAATCTCTGTTTTCACGGAGTGAGTTTACATGGGTATTGTCGAGTTTTTTGGGGACTTTGCCTCTTCGACTGTACATACCTTATTATTTTTATTTTTCAAGATTGAAGGGGTGTTCCAGTGTCCCTACCATGAAATTGTCTTCCTAACTGTATGGATCCCATACGGGGAGTCAGTACATTGGTCGTCCATCTTCACTACGATAAGCACTCCCGGACTGTGATCAAGGATCTGCTGCCCATTGATCGGCAAGATGCTGGCTGGCTTTCATGACGGATTTTTGGCCCACCACTGGAGCGAGGTGAAGTGATGATTGTGTGTGAAAGCCAGTCTGGGTTTTAGCCACAATAAATTATTTGACTTTCAGGTTTCTGCCAACTGCATAATCAGAAATCCTGCCAACTACACCAATATAGCCATATGGGGATGCTACAGAGCCCCAAACCTCAGACACAATAATGCCCAGAAACATGTCCAACTTAAATTAAGGGTTTTATTGAGCTGGGCCTTCTTCACAGGAATAATAACAAAATCATACCAAACACAATCCTACTTCCTCCTCCAACAGTGTAGCCCACTGCCTCCTGACTCTGACTCAGTTCAAGTGTGGCAGCGGGCTTCCTTTTATGCCGAACCCAGGAATGCTTCCGGGGTCAAGCCACGTCTTCCGGGCTTCATGGCCAGTAGGGAGGTTCTCTGCCGACAGCACCCTCTACTGGAATGCAGGGACACAGACAGGGCTGCACTTCTGGACTCTATATCCCAAGCACCTATGCTGGTGTCCTGACTGGGTTCTCATGTGAGGACCACTGCCACCTAGTGCATCAGTGATGGAACCACTCCCAAGTTCCTGCTTCCGTTGATCCATCCAACATTTTATACCTTCTGGGGACAAAGTTGTCTTTTCATCCAGCTGGCCGAGTCATCCATTGTTCCTCTTAGGCCTCCCATCCATGTAATATACCATGCTCCTCCCTAGCCGGGATGCTCATTCTTAACCTACTAATATAAACTGTTCAAAAAAATTAAAGGAACACTTTGAAAACACATTAGATCTCAATGGGAAAAAAATCATGCTGGATATCTATACTGATATGGACTGGGTAATGTGTTAGGAAAGAAAGGATGCCACACCGATTGATGGAAATGAAAATTATCAACCTACAGAGGGCTGAATTCAAAGACACCCTGAAAATCAATGTAGACTCTGAAACACCGTTTAAAATGAGTGATGACCTAGATGACCATGATCTTGGAGCAACATGAAGTCCCATATCAAAGGATAAACTTCGTCCATCAACAGTGTTGTGACACAGAAAAGTACTTTTACAGGTGCTTAACGTATACATTTAAAAGGTTGATGATGACAAATTAAACAACAGCACAGGAATTGATGTTCCTCTTGTAGTCCCATTACATACTTTTAAGTAAAGTCTATGAAATTCTCTGTGTGATAAGACCTGTATTGTGATCACCGGTTTTTATTAAAGTTAAGTAAGTTTTCATGAAAGAATATTTAAAGGATTTGGGACCCAAGGATTCTGAATTTAACATTAGTTTTCAATTTGATGACATATGTTACATCATCAAAGCAATGGGATATAAGGTGGTCATCCAGCATATCTTATTGCTATCCTTGGCAGATAGATAACCCCTGTTTAATGTGTGAATTGAATTCCTGATCATTGACTTCCTGGTTAAAGAAAATAGTTTCTCGAAGTGGAAACAAATAATTACTGGTATTCTGTGATTTTGTTGGTTTCTGGTTCTCCTAGTGATGTGTTGCAATTTTTTTGTGGGAAAGAGTTGTTTCTGTTGACCATTTTTCTCCTTGGAGTTTCAAGCATGTTGATATCACTGAAGGGGTTTCAGAGTAAGAAGTGCACCAGTACTAGTGTCTGGTATACATGTACTGAAAAAGTGCAGAAAATTTTTTTTTTAAATAGTACGGTACCAGAAATTTGGCATTTTTGCTACTGGAAGTGATACCAACCTCTGGCCTAGGGGATCCTGGGCCAAGTACAAGCTACTGTTTCTATAGTGTAGTATAGCAGCAGCAGTAAGGTGCCAAAAGTATAAAAGAAGCAGGCAGCAGTTAATTATCTCTGAACATACTTCCTGTTATTCTGATTTGCCCAGAGTTATATAACTGCGTCAATCTCTGCCTAGATTGACATGACGATCGGTTAAACAATACTGTATACACATTTTCATTTGTTAAACAATAGTCCTGTTGCTAACTATCAACAAGTACATATACCACTGTATGCTGATTAGAGACCAATGTTCCCAGAACACGTTAATATTTAAACCATTTAAATACAAACATTTTCTAAGAAAGCAAGCAGTTCTGTATCACAATACTGCATTTCGATGAGTTACCAATCAAAGTAGTTTGATCTTCAAAGCAGGTGACTCTTTTGCAAGACAGATAAAAATCTATGTCCTGTAGACAGCCATCAACAATAACCTGTAACAGAATTATTCATGAAATTTTCCTTTTCACTTATCATCCCAGTCTCAAGTCACCCAGTGTTTGGTGCCTCTGACCTCATCTACAACTTTCTGTTTTGGTGCTGCCCTTGTTCAGGCTAAGGCCAATATGCAATGCATCATCAAAGCCTGTGAACGGATCTTAGGCTGTGACTTGCCACACATTGAATTTCTATATGAGTCCAGCGTAAGGTGGAATGCTGCAAAGATCATTGATGATCCGACTCACAGAGGGCAACACCTGTTCCAAAGCCTTCCCTCTGGGAAGTTTTTTTCTACATGCAGTTATTCTTGCTGACCAGGGGTCTCATGTATTAATGGTGCGTACGGACAAAATTGTTGTGTACACCCATTTCTGTGCACACTTTGAGATGTATAAAAAACAAATATGGCGTAAAGCCAAGCACATTTTCACGGTAGCTCCCTACCTTGCGTACGCATGTTTATGCTCAGTTTTGCAAAGTGGCGTCAGCCAGCATCAAAGCAGTGCTACTGTTTCTGTGTCATTTACCTTTCTTTTTCATATTCGCATTAATGACACAGGATTTATCAAATACACCAAAATAAATTGCATAGCATTTACAAATTGCATTCACTTGATTGTAATCATTCTGTAACAATATACTGGTGCATGGAATGGTCAAACTATTCCAACTGACATAGCTGCTTTAGTCTGTTAAAAGACATCGTAAATGGAAGAATTAGAAGAGAGTGCATATTTATAGATAATGATGATGACTGGCTTGTAAGTCAATTTCGATTTCCAAGAGCTATCCTCTTGAAGCTGTGTGCTAAACTGGCACCGGTTTTACAAAGGCAGACTTTGAGGAATTGTGCTCTACCTGCTCCTTTGCAAGTTCTGTTCACTCTCGGGTTTTTAACCACAGAAGCTTTTCAACGTGAACTTGCTGACCAATCGGATATTTCACAAACATCACTGAGTCACGCCATGCCAGCTGTATAGGATGGTATTCTCTGCTTGTCATCCAAATATATAAGATTTCCTTACACTGTGGTTGTACTGTGAAACATCAAAGCGCAGTTTGCAGCAACATCTGTTTTTCCAAATGTAATCAGAGCGGTCAGCCACATGCATATTACTATTGCAACGCCGCTGGACAAGTTACATCAGCCAGGAATAAGTCACCAACAGAATGAGCTGGCATTACATCATATATAGCTAGAGAACCTATAAAAATAGCAGCTCTGTACAGTTGCAGGTGCTTTTTCCAACTAGTGCTGCAAAAGGCAAGCAGTCCTTTGTAATTTGTGGTCAATATCACATAGTACAGCCCTTGTATTCCATTAGCCACATCTCTTACAGCATCCATTATTACATTTTGTGACTCTAGAACAGCGTCTGTCAGCACACGGCCAGATGGCCTCTCAGCAGTTTCCAAGGCAGAGGCGTGTGTGCAACCAGCACCCGAAGATGTCCTGGGAACAGGAGCACCACTACCACCTGGCATTTCCTTGGCATGGAGGTCAGCTTTTGTAATATTGTCTGAAACAGAATAAATAGATGGTGGACTGCAACTCGCCTTTTCACGTCAACTATGATATCTGACCACTTTTTTTTTGGGGCACTATGTGACTTTCTGAACTTGAACTTTTGAATGTCTCCACCAAGCTTTTGTTTCTTATACCAATATGTAAGCCAACAAATAGTATGTTTTTCCTTGCCTCCTCTTCACATTCGCTGAAATTGGATTAAATTTCACATTCATTGGGATTTGTAAAGGGGAGGTGTGTGGAATTTGGTGTACGCACAGATTTATGCATTTAGATGTTTTTGTGTGTACGCACATTTCTACTTTTGTCTGTAAGCCATGTTGTAATGTGAATTCTACGCATTATGTTATACATGAGGACCCAGGTCTATGTATAACTGCACATTTGACTGCCTGGACATTTTAATCCTACTGTGTATTTTTTGTATTGCCCTTGTATGCTGCAACAAATTTTATAATTTTATATTTTATCATTTTTTTTCTTCATATATTTATCTTGTATATTCTGTGTTGTCCTTGTATGTTGCACCAATACTATCAAGACAAATTCCTAGTACACATTAGTGTACCTGACCAATAAAGTAAATTCAATTTCTGATTATTGCCCCTTCATCTGTTGGCTTTTACATTTTCTATTTACATTATTTTTTGTCTAAGGACAACATACAGAAATGTCTGTTTCTTTAAAACATTGATTTCTAGCCCATTACAGAAGTAAACATTAGTTTTCCACCCAAAAAGAGACTGCACAGGGAAAAATGTACTTCAACGCACTGGAGACCCCTCCCTCTCCTAGCTTCAACATGCTCGAGACGTCAAGGCGGATCATTCCTTACCTTGACACAATTGAGTCTTCATGGAGACCAAGTGCTTCGACATGTTCAAAACGTCAAGAGGGACCCCCCTCCCTTGATTTAATGCAATCGAGACTTCAAGAGGGATTCTCCCCCATATTTCAACACACACTAAAAGCTTCTAGAGAAGCAAGACAGGGGAGTTTTGGAGTTATCCATTAATTGCTTCAGAACTGTTTTGGTACCTGTACTGAGATCCAAAAGCTGGTATTGATAACAAAGTCTAAATTTTAGTACTCGTCCAACACTAGCCTGTATGCAGCCATTTACTGCTGGTACTAATCAAGCCCACTTCAAGCACTGGTTATAGGTATGTGAGCTTTGGTTATCACTTTAATTTTGATGACAGAATGGTTTGACATTCGGTATTGACCTTGGCTTTTTTTCTGATTACCCTTAACTTTCAGTCCTTGTCATTCAAAAAACATACTGTCTCGCCAGGAGTCAATACATCATGTCCTCACATTACCCCTTGAACAGGACATGTACTTGGAGACAGATGTATTTCTTGACAGCAGTTATTTCAATAATGTACATAAAAAAGGAGAGTCACAAAGTAATAATGGCAGAAAGCTCTGTCAGTATTATGATCTGCCAGCTTTGCAAAACTCAAAAATGCTTAACCCCGAAAACTAGTAATCATTTGGAGCCTAAGGCAAACCTCCAAAGTCCATACTCCAGT
This sequence comes from Erpetoichthys calabaricus, assembly GCF_900747795.2. Taxonomy (NCBI): domain Eukaryota; kingdom Metazoa; phylum Chordata; class Cladistia; order Polypteriformes; family Polypteridae; genus Erpetoichthys; species Erpetoichthys calabaricus. The sequence goes on along the minus strand of NC_041395.2, from coordinate 145,321,996 downwards.
AATAGGCCTGTGACCTACACATCAAAAGGAGGCCAACACGTAAAGAAAAAGGGGAACCATATAAAACCCCTGAACACAAATAACAAAACAAAGTTTCTTTATAATTAAATAATAATAATGTTTATTTAAAAAAGGCAAACAAGAATGAATTTCAGAAATACAAAGATGTAACCTAAAAAGTTACCCAAAAGCAAACAAAATTTTAAAATTAAAGCAAAAGACAACAGTGAAAAGTTCTTAAACCAGAAAAAGAACAAAATAATCCATCAAAATGTACAAAACAATATATATGCAAAGGACATGAAAAAAATTAAATAAAAAGAAAACACATCTGAGTAAGGTGTGTGACTGGCTATTTCCTACCAGTTACTGTTATATTTTCAGGAGTCAAATAACCAGCTTTCCACTGTTGCTCTGTATATTTGTTCATTTATCATTTTTTCTCCCTCATCTTCTATTATTTGTAGAAGCTTCTTTTCTTGTAAGATATCTTCTTTGTTTTCCCATCTCTGACCACAGTTAGTTTGGATACAGAGAGAGAGAGTGAGAGGCCATTATAACACCACTTAGGAGTCACATTTGGATGTTGTTTGAGTCACTTCCAGGATCAGCAGTAGGTTCATATTCTCTTGGATCCCCCACCCTGGTACCTTCAGCCTAGAACCTTGATGTGCTCTTAAAGTGTCAGCCGCCCAGCTCAATTTTGAGCTGTTGGCCATTGTCTAGAGATAGCAGGGCTTCAGTAATTTCTATCTGAATATTGATGATATCACCTAGTAGCTTGGTGGGCATGGTTTGATCTTGGTAGAGACTCACCCATGGCCCGAGGTATGAACACCATCATTTTATTATTGTTCCTTAATGACTGTAGCCTTATTCAGGGTGCTACCATGTCATCTTATGATTATATTTAACAAGACAAAGCACATCTCCAGGGATTCTGTCATTGGATCAACAACAAAAGAAAAAAAAAAACTAAAAATACTACTACACTACTTGTAATTTTTGTTAGGACCACTGTTTTGTTTTCTTTGAATTGTCTTTACATATTTTGAATTTGTTTCTGCCTCTATTGATGCCATAACACAAGGATCTGTAAAGGCAGCAATGGAGTTCCACAGTGGCCACCCATTTTCTTAATGAGAAGTCAGTTACTGCTGTTGAAGCAACATTTTCAGGCTTGATTTTACTTGTCTTCCTTGTTACAATTCCCCACCTTTAGCTGCCTATTTTAGTCTTAAAGAGCTACATTCACTCTTTTTATTTGCTTCATAGTAGCAATAAGATGCAAATGACAAAGCAGAAAACCAGTAGTTCTCCATCTTACTAGTTTCCATTTATACCTGTGTGTATTCTTCATGAAATATCTGGTTTAATAAAATATTTGAAAGAAAAAAAAGAGAAGGACCAAGAATTAATCATCCACTCCAGGCTACAAATGACTTGGATGATATCCTTGGAAAAGAAAAAAATCTATATTATAAGAATAACGTGACATGGCAGAATGAAAACTAGGGATGCAGTCCAAAACTGGAAAAACCAATCAATATTGTGGCAACAATTTTGACTTATTATCCTCCAATGCGGTAAAAACTAGGCTATATGATTCACCTGTAGTGGAACTTATAACAATGTCAGTAATACCATAGGCACATTCCCTAATCCCAATTATAAACTGTCTCTTTCACTTTGCCTTGTTCTACAAGCACATTCCTAAACCCTGTTATGATTCTCTTTGCCCCTTAGTACTACCCTTCCCCAAAAATGTTTGCCTCACAGTAATAATCCATTCATACCAAAAAAAGTCACATAATTATGAATCAATGGGAACTTATAATGTATCCTAATGGTTGCTATTATTAATAAATTATGTCTTTAGGGCAACAAATGAAAACGTTGTTTCATTTTAGGAAATTGTTGCACATACTAACGTAGATTTATTGCAGAATTTCAATGACAACTTGATTATCCTAAGATCAAAATAAGCACACGGAGCATTCTTAGGCCTTTTGTACATTTGTCATATTGAAACTATGCAGTCAGTAAGGAATTGTAAGCAGGCTTCTTCCATTGTCTTGTTATAGTTTCTGCAAACTAGCAGATCTCACTATTTTAGGATATTTTTCAGACGCACTCAAAAAGAAGCCTCATAAGCTACACGGGTGTTATGACAATGATCACTAATGAAAATGCTAAAAAGTCAGAATAATTAAATCAGATGTGTTATCGGCAAGAGTTGGTTTCCAATTAAACATCTGGTTGGAACAACCAGTATGGCCCTCAAGGATTGACTTTGCAGACCCCTGCCCGTGAATAACTGCCCTTTTCCTACCTTTTTAACATGATTATTCCTTTCCCAACTTGTGCCGCTTTCTCACAGTCAGTTCTCTCTGTACTAAGGATTTTCTTGTTTACCATGTTGATAACACACTGTCTGTTAGTTGGCTGAAAAAAAACTGCCAGTCAATAAGGACCTTACTCCATTGCATTTCTTTCTTTCTTTATTTCTTTCTTTGTGATATTGTTCACTCCTCCTAATCACAAACCTATCCATTTAGTTAAGGCCGTTTCCTTTGAATAGATTACAAGCGATATGTGGTTTGTTTCAGATTACCTCCTAACCATTCCTCGTCATACATTTTTATCCCAAATGAATTTTTCAGCCTGTAGCATCAACTTGACATTTTTCTTCATAAATTAAAAAAAATGTATACTCTGGTCTCTCTGGTCTTCATTTACTTATGTTTAAGAGATTAAGTCCAAATTTTTCACATTGCTCATAACCTACAGTTCTGAAATAACAGTAATGGCTCCCTGTAGTATGGAGAATGTGCAAAATTGCACAGAATATCTCAGAAGAGGTGCTCAATGGACTAGCCTGGCAGCCATACTCTGTCTGAATAGGGACAGTGATTATTGGTCCCAGACTCCCAAAGACTTCCAGGACTTTTTCATGCAATATATATTCTAGCCAATATAGTGTTATACTAACCTTTTAGATAATGAATGTGGTTTAATCCTTTTTTTTAACATTAAAAGTAATATCCTCCTTATACTCTATTCCAAAAATCATCAGTTTGCAATGATGTAATTTAAAATAATGACTTAATAGTTGACTCAATTTGTTTATAAGTCAATCACATAAATATTCAACAATTACATTTGCTGTCCAAATCTCAAAAACTCATGTTTTGAAGTCTGCCAATCCCTCCTCTGTCTTCCGCCCAAGTGAACACACTGGCACGAAGTGATCATAATAAGTTTCCAGGTAGATGACATTGACGTGTGACTGCCCCAGACAGATTGTGCAGCTTTTCCATTTGCTTCTTTCATATGGACACTTAGGAAGTCTGATGTTTGCACACATATTATTTTGTAGGAGTAATACACCAGCATTAAATAAGCTGCTTTTATCCAGAAAGCCAAACTCTAATAAATAATCTGCAGAGCAAAACAAGAGGTAATATTTGGGATGAGATGAGGCTGAATTTCCAAGGGGAGCTTGATTACTGACAAAAAGGCGTAAAGAATGTTCAAATAATAGCTACTGTACTATATATCCATGCATTACTCTGACAAGAGCATACAAACTCTTCAAATATCCTGTTGGAGTTTTTTCATACTTATTCATTTTTAACAAGAAACCATGCTGCTATTTAAGTTAAGAAGTCATAAAATATCAGGGTTCTTAGAAACGCCAGTTTCTACATGTTTTGCTATCTCATGTTGAAGTGCATGGGTGCAAAAATATGACCTATTCTAAAAGCCATATTTCTGCATGCTAATCTGCAGAATTCATCCGTGCCGAGGTAATTAATCCTCTTTCTGAGCCTCTCCAGTGGATTATCTAGTGCTGGTTTAGCCACCCAGCTTGGAGCCTGCTTTGGCGTTGCAGTCTTTGTTTTCATTTCCTTGTTTTATCATTTTAATTTAAAAGACTATCAAGGCTGCCAAATTTCCGAGGGGGTGGTTTATTTATTTATTTTAAGCGGCAACAGTGTTCAAAACCCACATTGAGATTAATTAGCCTTTTCAAACATTTACGATTAGGGCTGTGTGATGTATAATCTTGTCTCAGAAAAGAGCCTTGAGAAAAAGCTGAGGACACTATATAAATAATTGTCACACGAATTTTAATATGTAAGCTGAGCTAGTGGAAGCCATTGTTTATTTGGCCGTGTAAATGTATTGCGTCTTTTAATTCTGCCTAAACACACAGTCCTCTTGCGTGTCTGTGGAATGAGTAATGTGCAGGCCTAAAAGCTGTCAGAAGTACAATTTGTGCCGCTGATAACTGCAGACAGGTAATTGAAGTAGAAACTTTTCAGTAGTGTTTTTAGATTAGGGATTCTGGTTTTTAGTATTGCTCAGTGTTTAATCAAAAGCATGTAAGTATGTATTGATCACATGTTTATAAACTGTAACTGAAACATAGGTCTGTTAATATTAAAGGTTTTTAATATATTTATCATATATGGTTTTATATGTGCATATATAAAGCTTCAGGTGGCTTAGCTCAGATCTCCGCTTGGTCACTGTCTGTCCAGAGGTTGCATGTTATCTCCATGACTGCTTAAGTTATGTGCTCCAGCTTCTTTCTCCCATGTCCCAAACACATACAGACTTTGGTAAACGGTGTCTCAGAATTGGCCATTGAGTGACCCTGCTTTACACTGGCGTCTCACTTGTGCCCAGTGCTACCCGGGAAGATTTTGTTTTAATGGGACCCTAATATCAGATAGATAGAACTTAATGGTTAGATTTCCAGCCTTTAAAATACGTTCATCCATTTATGAATTTTCAAACCTGTTTATCTGTTTTTGAGTCAAAAGAGACCTCCAATATTTTGTGGAAGCTTGAGCTAGCCATGGCTGAGATGCCAGTCCATTACATGGCACATTCAGTCAAATTGACTATATGTTTCAAAGCTGTCCATTAACCTATCATGCTGTATATGATTTTAGGATGTGGAAGGATATTTTCATAACTAGAGAAAATTCGCAAAAACAATAGAAGAATCTGCAAAGTGCACGCATGTAGTGTGATTCATATCGGAAATGAACCCAGATCCCTGGAGCTGCCAACCTAAAATATACTATAACTATTGCTTTATTTACATTGATTTTTTTTTATGTTTTGACCAAATATTATAGAGACAGCTTTTTATACTTTCAAAATGGAAAGAAATAGTAGTTTATTCATGCTCATGTTTCTGTCACCAGCAGAAAATCAGATGCTTTCTACCATAAAATCTTCCACTTTCTTCTCTGGGAGATCAAACAGAAAAGCTTTAGTAAGTCAAGTAAGAAAATTGCACTCTGTCTAAACAGTATACATTGCAGTAAGTAGTTCTAAGCAGATGTCACACAAATCATTACAGATCTACTGTAACAAGCACTTTACTACAAAGATAACTGGAGTGTGATCTCATAAATAGAGTGTCAATTAAAATGGCTCTCACTCTTGGTAAGAGGATATGGGGTTTCTGCAGCCATTTGATATGAAGGACAACACAACACTCACTTGCAGGAAATCAAAAAATGCAGTTTGAAAGAAATAACGTTGAGATGCCATCCTTTATAGTTCGATGCTTAGTATATTATTGGGCCCCAAAAGAAGAACAGATTTTAGGGGGATCATCTGGAAAATATGTAGTGTTTTATATTATTATCATGTCACTGCTGCAAAAGCCATACTGGAAGTCCATGAGAGTAAATGAATCCATACAAAGTGGAATAGAAGTGGGCCTAAAACGATGATAAGTAATGCTAATTTTCTCAAAGAACAGTAAGTGGACAAGATCCCACTTGATATTTTAATTTGTCAAGTTTTGTTGTGGTTTCTGGGAAAGATTCACAGGAAAATGGAACCTAAGCTTGTCAGTAACTACCTGGGGCAGGATTTAATTCTTGAGGTAAAGCAAATCCACCACAGGGCACAAAAACTATGGTCATGTACACGTTCACCACAGGCTGCTTTCAAGATGCGAAGTGATCAGATAACTGTTAGTACAAGAGGTCTCGGCACACTGCAGGTATATTTTCCATGGAGTTTTCACATCTCATTTTCTGTGTGTGTGCTTGCATTTAGGAAATTCCTTTTTATTCCTGTCATTCAAAGATGTGTCACTGATTGTAAGCTGCCATGGTGTAACTCAGTATGTAGCAATGTATTTCACGTCTGATTGATTGCCATCCATCTTTGTCAGTAAAGAAAGTAATATGCTGCATGATTAAAAATGTTAAAAGTATTTAAAGGCACTGGTTAAAAATGACAAATGTCTCATCCCTCGAGGTTAGAGCAAACAGTGGTGCACTGAAGCTTCATAGAGTTCTTGTTTTATTATTGGCCCAATCACTGTCTGTGTGCAGTTTTTACATTCTTCTCATGTCGAGGTGGACTTTCGCCTGATCCCCCTGTTTCATCTTACAACCAAGAAACCGTATAGATTGACAGCTCAAAATTGGCTCTCCATACAGTATCTGAAGGTGTTCTGGAATGGACTGGCATCTTGTCTGGAGTCAGCTGGAATACTTTTACGTTTCATAAGTGCTGCTGTAATGAGTTTCATTTTCAGACTGTATTCTGTTGCAAGTCTTTTTCATTCTGGGTTTCCACATCACAACCACCTTTTACTTGTAATGGGAAATATATGTATTCAGCATTAAGTGCAAGAACATTTGGCTGTGATATAACATGTTAAGAGGGTTCCTCTGAGCATTCAATTGTCTTTTTGTATGAATCCTTCCAGTGAAGATACCTTTCTCACATCATTAGTCGCATCCTTTGTGATGTAAGTGTCAGTTTATCAAGATCCTACTGCACACATCTGATCAATAAAATAGTAAATAAACAACCTGTTTATTGCAAATATCATCCCACTGTGATTTACAAAATATAGTGCAACTATTTATATACTTGTATTTATTTATTTTTACAGTTGGAGCTCAAGTAAGCTAAGTGACTTGCTCAAGATCAGAGGCAGGAATTAAACTAGCGAAATCATGGCTTTGAGTGCAGCACCTTATTCATGAGATCTGTCTCTTAGGTAGGGTAACTGGTGCTGCTGCCCTAGGCCCTGTGTTATGCTGCTGCTTAGTCGTTTTTTTTTCTGAACATCATTAAAATTCAATTTCTAAATTTCAGCCTTTTAACAATATCCCAAGGGGCATTTGAAAGTTGCCACCAGTGTGGCCTCCTTTCAAATGCTGTCATCTTGGGCAAATGAGGCCACATTGTAGGACAGCATACTGCAGCAAAAATGACCTGAGTTAAATTTTTATATTCAGTAATTCCTGAGTGGAGAGAATGCAGAAAATATAATGATTGGAAATTAAAGCTCCCATAGATGGATGAAACTGTGCAGTACCTTGTATGAGATTGTTGGGCCGTCCCCCGTGAGTCTGCTCTCTGTATTTGCACAGCGAGAGTTGTCTTTGAGTCCTTGGCTTCAAGTTGAATCTGTTTAAAACGGACATCCCGACCTTGTGTCTCATGCTGCTGCACAGACACAGTTTGATCATTAAAAACATGGATTAAGTGGGTTCAGTTAAAGTGTCAACCAAAAATATATTTTCAGTGACTGGTGGAGATGAAGTCAAGGGAAAAATAGTGAAGAAAGAAATGTCACAGAAAAATTGATGTTCAAATTCATAAATAATAGTGTTCTGTTAGCTGATAGTTAATTCTTGTCCGTCTGGCAGCATAGCTGGTTTTCCTACACATATATTTAAATATAGTCTATGATATTTATTTATGACCAAGCTAATGTGCACATACATTGACCTAAGTATGTGTTCTGGCCATATTACACTTTTCCAGTAAACCTCTGTCCAATCTTGGTGTACCTCTAAACATTTCCTTTTTATTTGCCATTTTCAGATATGGCTTTTTCCTTTGAAACTCTGCCTTTACGGCCAGCATCCTAGGGTTGTCTTTGCAGTGTTGCAGATGACACTGGTACTTGGCATGTATTTAAGAAAGAAATCACCTGAGAACCTGTAAGGCATTTGCTCCTCAAACTACAGACACTGATGTCTTTATTCACATGCAGTTGTGCATATGGCCTGCCCCTTCTTCCACTGTCCTGATTAGATCCAGTTGACCCTCTGCTCTCAAGACTGTATTGGAAAATGAAATGTTTTATCTTTTGCATGTAGTAACAGTAATTTTGCTAAAACAATAATAGATTGTTGCACTTCTTGAAAAAGCTGTTTCATTTTGGCAATGTTTGAACCCAGAATTGAACTGTACCTTGCAGCTGAAATGAACAGAATTTTCAGCGGTGCAAATGCAAATACAAAAGTTTTTTTAATAAACAATTTGCATTTACACATGATTAACTAAGGATAAGGTAAGAGAGCTTACCGTTAGAACACTGAAGGAATTTCTGCTTAAAATGGGGCTTTGCAGAATTATATGATTAATATGTTAAAAATCGGTCATTTCAAACAGTAATAGCCATTTGCAACATTAGTAACGTATTGGTTATATATTAAAATCAGTTTAATGATATCCTGATAAAAATGTGTCAATTTTTTCAAACACATTAACCTTTCCAGGTGAACTTTGAATTTTAGTATATATACAGTATATTATATATATATATATATATATATATATATATATATATAGTGATTGATGGCCGGTATGCCCATAGAGTGGAAGGATGGGGAAAGGCAGCTACTGTGGGACACTGTCTCCCTCAAGACACTAGATCGCGATTTCCTTGCAGCATAGCGGTCCCTCACATTCCCGCAGGGCACTATGGGATCTGGAATTTGGCTTCAAAGCCCTGCTGGATACCGTGGGTGCTGCCCGGAGATGCTGCAGGAGGACCTGGGGACTTCTACTTTCTACATAGATCTGAAGTACCATCGAGTCATGGGGACGGAAGCCCAGAAATACTTCCGGGCTGACAGAAAACTTGATTTCTCCACCTTACCCGGAAGTGCTGGCAAGTCACGTGGGCAGAAGAGCAGAAGCACTTCTGGATCGGACCATATATAAAGGACTGCTGAAAACCCAGCAAGCGAGCCAGAGGCAGGTGGAGGTGGACAAAGCTTGCTGGAAGGTGCGGAGAAGAAAGAAGAGAGAATTGTGAATATTATTGTGTTTATTTGATTGTATATTGTGGCTGTGGTGCTTGGGGAGCACTGTACAAGAAGAAGAAAAGAATTAAACAATTTCTTGGTGCTTTTAACCTGTGTCCTGTGTGTCTGTCCGTCGGGTTTAACAGTGCAACAGCAACCCCTAGTGTCCACTATATATATATATATATATATACAGTATATATATATATATATATATATATATATATATATATATATATACAGTATAAATTTATATATATATATATATATATGTATATCAATGACCCGGGGAGTGCAACAGGTGGAAGAATGGATTCATGGATTCAGCCACCTTATGCCAGACTGCTGGTGTAGCCCCATAAAGGTTCTTCAGCAATGCCCCAGCCATGCCATCAGGTCTTTAGTGATGCCATGCGCTCTAAGCTGCTTTGTTCCCTTGCCAGCCCCACATGTGCCAGCCAGCTCCGCCACACTCCACACAAAAGCCAGTTATAGTTAACCTGACTTCCATACTATCCTCTGGTTCCACAAGCTGACCTAAAGTAAAGGTCTATGTCCAAGGGTCAGCGGTAGTCACACACGCAAACCAACAGTCCTCAGCAACTGGAAGACACAGTATAAAGTACTTTCTCACAGTGCCATGTCTGCATCTCCGCTGCCTCTGATAGTCCGTGGCCTCCCAAAGAGGTCTGGACCCAGGGTCACTAGTATACATATACTAAATATATTTACTCATTGTACTTAGTGCATGGTTCTTTCCCAAATACAGGATTAGGATGTAGAAGGATTTAATTGACAGTTCTGGTCACAGTGGCATCAAGGGAGTAGAGTTTTTAAAAGCAGAAATTATAGAAAAACTGTTTAAGAACTACTATGTCTCTTGAGAAACTGGACAGATTGGGTAAAATCTCTGCTGCACAGAAACTGGTGGAAAATTGGAATTATGAGGAAATAACGTGATTTCACTGCAGTGAAAGTTAAAAATAACTTGTAATACATGATTTGCTGGGATACTCATATACTGTATACGTCTTATATTTTTCATAAATTATACTGCTATTCTAATGACTTATAAGGTGCTGATTGCAGACCAAATGAAACTGCTTTTCTAGATAGATCATACATTAAAAGTGACCATTTTCCCATTATTGCTACTACAGAAATGTGTCTGTTGGAAAATAAAGCTGACACCTTTTTGCACTATGGACTGGTTTTCTGACTGGGCTTGAGTCAGGGCCCTGCTGGGAGGCTGTTGTGGAGGGACAGTGCACATCCCAGCTCGAATGGTTCCTATTCCCTTTTCCAGTTGGAAAAAAGAAATAAGGCATGGACTGTGAGAAGCTGCTGGTCAAGAATAGTTCATTCCCCAACATGATAGCTGGTGGTGCTCTCCTGGCATGGCCCCAGTTTCGACACCAGTAGGGTTTAATGGGACTTGTAGTTCAGGAGGGCAGTCCTGTTGTAGTTCCTGGGTGCTGCTAGGAGGTGCTCCCAGAAGAGGACTTCCCCTTTTCATGGAGGTTCTTCCTAACCCAGAAGTACTTCCTGGGTAATATGTGGTGGCACAGGAAGTACTCCTGGGTGTGACATAAATGTGGCTGCCTCATCTCACTGGCTGAGTAGGGTTGGGAGGATGTGGACAAAGCACACATGGGAGGAGAGGAAGGAGAGGAAAAAACTGTGTGTGCTGGAAGAAAGAACCTGTGTTAAGGTACTTATTTAAAGAAAAAAAGCTTGTCTTTTGAACCCAGGATTGTGCTGGTATTGTAGTGTCTGGGACTTGGTGGCAAGTCACAATGACCTAGAGGTCACAATGTATATGTAAACAGTATAAACAGCCTGACTCTGTTAGTTCATTAATATGCATTTGCTCCTGTTGTTAAATAAGAATAAAACTGCATTTAGCTCTTGTGGTGTTTAAATCTCTTTACAAGGACAGTCAGCTAAGTAAATTCATTAAGGCATTACCTTGTAGGTGGGAAAAGTAACTGCTATCATCACAGCTGTTATTCTACTCTGTTTTTCAAAGTAATCACACCTGATTATTTTTTGCCAGTTGATTATTTAATTTAATTAAGTGCATTTAACTTTTTGACTTGACAATTCTTGATGGTCATTTGATTCAGTCGTGTAGCTTAGTTCAATTTCATTAAAGACTCATTGGCACAGTTTAGTGAATCAAATGAACCAATCAAATGAAACAGTTCACTAAAATTTAAATGAAGGTGCACACAGTTACTCTAGCAATGGAGCAGCGAGTCGTTTAGTTTATGACTTACAGTTAGGTCCATAAATATTTGGACAGAGACAACTTTTTTCTAATTTTGGTTCTGTACATTACCACAATGAATTTTAAATGAAACAACTCAGATGCAGTTGAAGTGCAGACTTTCAGCTTTAATTCAGTGGGGTGAACAAAATGATTGCATAAAAATGTGAGGCAACTAAAGCATTTTTTTAACACAATCCCTTCATTTCAGGGGCTCAAAAGTAATTGGACAATTGACTCAAAGGCTATTTCATGGGCAGGTGTGGGCAAGTCTGTCGTTATGTCATTATCAATTAAGCAGATAAAAGGCCTGGAGTTGATTTGAGGTGTGGTGCTTGCATGTGGAAGATTTTGCTGTAAACAGACAACATGCGGTCAAAGGAGCTCTCCATGCAGGTGAAAGAAGCCATCCTTAAGCTGCGAAAACAGAAAAAACCCATCCGAGAAATTGCTACAATATTACAAGTGGCAAAATCTACAGTTTGGTACATCCTGAGAAAGAAAGCAAGCACTGGTGAACTCAGCAACGCAAAAAGACCTGGACGTCCACGGAAGACAACAGTGGTGGATGATCGCAGAATCATTTCCATGGTGAAGAGAAACCCCTTGACAACAGCCAACCAAGTGAACAACACTTTCCAGGGGGTAGGCGTATCGATATCCAAGTCTACCATAAAGAGAAGACTGCATGAAAGTAAATACAGAGGGTGCACTGGAAGGTGCAAGCCACTCATAAGCTTCAAGAATAGAAAGGCTAGATTGGACTTTGCTAAAGAACATCTAAAAAAGCCAGCACAGTTCTGGAAAAAACATTCTTTGGACAGATGAAACCAAGATCAACCTCTACCAGAAGGTGTGGAACAGCTCATTATCCAAAGCATACCACATCATCTGTAAAACACGGTGGAGGCAGTGTGATGGCTTGGGCGTGCATGGCTGCCAGTAGCACTGGGATATTAGTGTTTATTGATGATGTGACACAGGACAGAAGCAGCCGAATGAATTCTGAGGTGTTCAGAGACATACTGTCTTCTCAAATCCAGCTAAATGCAGTCAAATTGATTGGGCAGCGTTTCATGATACAGATGGACAATGACCCAAAACATACAGCCAAAGCAACCCAGGAGTTTATTAAAGCAAAGAAGTGGAAAATTCTTGAATGGCCAAGTCAGTCACCTGATCTTAACCCAATTGAGCATGCATTTCACTTGTTGAAGACTAACCTTCAGCCAGAAAGACCCACAAACAAACAGCAACTGAAAGCCGCTGCAGTAAAGGCCTGGCAGAGCATTAAAATGGAGGAAACCCAGCATCTGGTGATGTCCATGAGTTCAAGACTTCAGGCTGTCATTGCCAGCAAAGGGTTTTCAACCAAGTATTAGAAATGAACATTTTATTTCCAGTTATTTAATTTGTCCAATTACTTTTGAGCCCCTGAAATGAAGGGATTGTGTTCAAAAAAAGTGCTTTAGTTGCCTCACATTTTTATGCAATCGTTTTGTTCACCCTACTGAATTAAAGCTGAAAGTCTGCACTTCAACTGCATCTGAGTTGTTTCATTTAAAATTCATTGTGGTAATGTACAGAACCAAAATTAGAAAAAAGTTGTCTCTGTCCAAATATTTATGGACCTAACTGTACCTTTTTCAGTTGATGGCTGTCCATGTGAGAGAGTATTTTAATTGTGAAGTATGATTTGAGTGCTCTATTGGTTTTGGTTTGCCAATGGCAACACATTTCTTTGATGTTAGTGCCTGTAAAATGCAATGGAAAATAGGTCTGACCTGCAATTCAAGGTGAGGTTTATTTGGAACAATCTCTCCTTTTATATGAGTTATTGCACTTTTATTAGGTCATTGACTTTTTCTTTTATTTTTTTGTATCATTTTTATGCCATCGACTTTGTTTGGGCTGTGACTGGCTTTAGAAATAAAATATGTTTTAATTGCTCCCTATTGTGTCCTTGAAGAATTCAGGTTTTGGTGGCCCTGAGCAAAAATGTTTCGTTTCTAAATATTTTAAGAGCAGTTTTTAAAATAAACAGCTTGAGTTGTTATTTCACATATGAAACCGTTTACTTCCAGGATAGTTTGATTTTCTTACAAGTTAAAATATTCTTACAAGTTAAAAAAAACACTGATTTACTTTATTTATATAATTTCAGTATTAACAGTTGCATTATGAGACACAGTAGGTAACACTGCTGCCTAACGCCACCAGAGTCTGGTCTTTACTGTTGTTATACACCTTGCATTCTCTTCTCATATTTGTATACTTTTCCTCAGGTGCTCTTGGGTTAAACTAAATACATGCAAACATACTGTAAGTAAACTGGTGACTCTAAACTGGCCTGGCCATTCTTTACAAAGTTAATTCCTGCATTTGTCCTTCATGCTATCAGGATGGAGTCCAGTCTGCCTAGCCCCATCCTGTGGCAAATATTGAAATTAACCAGCTCAAAAAATGCATTTATCTGTGTATTTTAGGGTACTTACAACACCATTATTATTTTTTATTTTTAAATGAATCTTAATGAAATGGAAATATGCTTGACCTGGAAAAAATTGGTATGAAGCCGTCAGCTTTTTGCAACACAAGTTTTAGCGAGGAATGTAGTATGCTCACTGATGCTAATGCCCAGCCCCATTAATTTAATGTATTAACAGATTTTTTCACCACAAAGATCCCAAATGTAATCTTTCTGAGCTGTCTGCAAATGTGCAATAGCTAAATGAAGGTATTGCTTATTTTTATCAAAATTTAAGATTTTAAAATTCACATAATAAGATCATCTGTATGAAAAAGGCTTGAGATTTCTGGCACTACTGGAACACCTCTTACAGGATTTTGAAGATCAGTAAGTCTACATGTTCACAATGGTCCATATGAATTATTTAATCCAAGTTCCATGAGGGAGAGTGACTAGTGGGAGACTGCCTTGGAGCCACCCATGCGCCACTCTTCTAACTTATGGTTGGCTGTTTGTTTTTAATGAATTTGTTAAGTTTATACCATCCATCCATCCATTATCCAACCCGCTATATATCCTAACTACAATACAATACAATTTATTTTTGCAAAGCCCAGAATCACACAAGAAGTGCCGCAATAGGCTTGAACAGGCCCTACCTTTTGTCAGCCCCCTAGCCTTGACTCTCTAAAAAGAGAAAAAAAAAAAAAACCTTGCAGGGAGAAAATGGAAGAAACCTTGGGAAAGGCAGTTCAAAGAGAGACCCCTTTCCAGGTAGGTTGGTCTTGCAGTGGGTATCAAAAAAGGGGTTAAATACAATAAAATATACAGAACAGAACACAAGTAATCCTCAATACAAGTACAGAGCAGAATTCAACGGTAGATGATATCACATAATAGGATTTGGATTTGTCCATCAAGCTGCCTCCCCCTATTGGCCATTCCAAGCTGAGTCAGCTCTGGGCCAGCCAATCCGATGAAAGGACCCTTCTACCTGATTATTCCTGAGATCCTCCATCAGAGATGACTTTTCCTTAGGCATTCAAAACAATTACTATTATTATATATATAAATAAGGTACCATCCGTCCCCGTTTTCCGGGGACAGTCCCCTTTTTCAGACAACTGTCCCCACTCAGAAACATGTCCCCGTTTTGTCCCCGATTTAAGATTTCGTCCCCGGTTTCAGCTGGTTCACTTTTTTGAATGTATCTCACCACCATGATAATTTGAACTCGGCGCGCGTGCGCGGTGTTTTGACGGAGGTTATGCTTTACCGCATCCTGCAACTTTGGCGAGAAATTACGTGATAAAATTTCGCTTTGTACTCTGTAGTGTTTAGAGTCCCTACTCGTGATCTGTAGATTCTAGCTCTCCCCCCCCCAATGTCCCCGGATTGGCCCATAAAATTCTGGTCACCTTAATATATATAAAAAAAACCATTATCCCATATTGTGCTAAAATCATGTAATTTTTCCCATACAAAGCAGCACTCAATACCCCAGAATCACAAAGTATAAACAGGATTTTAGAAATATTTGCAAATATATTGAAAGTAAACTGAAATATCAGATAGACACAAATATTCAGAACCTTTACTCAGTTCTTAGTTGAAGTACCCTTGGCAGAGATCATGGCCTGGAGTCTTCTTGGGTGTAATGCAACAAGGTTTGTGGGGATTTTCTGCAAAACATCTCCAAGCTGTTTCAGGTTGGCTGGAGACCAACGGTGGACAGCCATTTTCAGGTCTCTCCAGAGATGTTCAACTAAGTTCAAGTCTGGGCTCTGGCTGGGCCACTGAAAAACATTCACAGAGTTGTCCCTAAGCCACTCTTGTGTTGTTTTTGTTTTGTGCTTAAGGCTAGTGTCCTACTGTATGGTAAACCTTTAGCCCAGTCTGATATCTAGAGTGCTCCTTATCAGGTTTTCATCAAGGGTATCTGTGTACTTTAATCCATTCAATTTTCCTTTAACCCTGACTATTCTCCCAATTGCTGGAACTAAAAAACAACCTCACAGGATCATGCTGACACCACCATGCACGGCTGTTGGAATGGTATTGCTCCGGTGGTGGTGCCTGGTTTCCTTCAGACATGATGCTTATAATTGAGGCTGAACAGTTTGATCTTGGTTTATCACTGTCTGAGAGTCCTTTAGGTATCTTTTTTTGCAAACTCCAAGTGGACTTTCAAGTTTCTTTTATTGAAAACAGGCTTCTGTCTGGCCACGCTGGGCACAAGGCTGAAAAAACACCTAGAGAGGACACCAGACAATCGCAGGGTGAACACAAACACCCCAGAAAATGTAAATCAAGTACTTTTTGTTAATCACATAAAAATCAAGAAGTGTAGAATGTAACAGATCAGTTTCCCTTTTGTTTAAAGGAAACAAATGTAGTGGAGCAGGGGTTTTCAACTAGGGGGCCAAGCTCTATAGTGGGTACCCCTCAAGCACCTGCACACCCTGCTATGTTAATGATTTTCCCAGCATATAATATTCACAAATTCCAAGTATTTCTCATATATTTGATAAGAACTGTCATGATATCAGTGGTGAGAGTCTGATTTTAGAACCCATGCGGAAACTGCCAAGGCTATGTCATTAGCACTGTCAGCACTGGTAAATTATAAAGGGCCACTGACACTGTGGTTTTCATCACTTGCTGCACGTTCACTATTCTCATTATTATGGTTTTCATCTACATACACCTGTCACACTGATTTCTATATTCATTTCTGTGACTGCTTTCTTAATCGGTCAATCCACATCTCTCCATCTTATAATTTTGCTGTTCTTTGTGCGTTTTGTCATTGCAGCTTTGACCAGGTGTAACTGCAAATAAGCATGTGAACTGAATCAAAGCTTTAGTAAAGAACTCTTTCTCACTGATTGTTACCTTCAAAACTGCATATATTATTTATATGAGGCATTATATTAGGATGTACCAGAATGGTGTTAAATTGGATTTTTTTGGGTCATGCTTGTGAGGTCCCTACTGCAGGCTTTGCCACTGGAAACAAATATAAGATATTAACACACTTTCTGCCCAGTGGACATTTAATTTTTGTTATACTGAGCTCATCTAATTTTCTTCCTGCTTTTCATTGGTAAAGCCCATAAAGGTAGTGGACATGACCTCCTCAACCCTAACTACACTGTCCGCCTCTTTCTAGAGAATTGCCAGTGTAGCTGAGAGATATAGTGTCTTGGGGAAGCCTTTGGGATTGCTCTCAGTTGACCATATCTGATACATCTCCCAAAAGAAGTGCCTGACAACATCTCCACTACATACCCATACCCCTTCAACT
This sequence comes from Erpetoichthys calabaricus, assembly GCF_900747795.2. NCBI lineage: Eukaryota > Metazoa > Chordata > Cladistia > Polypteriformes > Polypteridae > Erpetoichthys > Erpetoichthys calabaricus. The sequence continues at coordinate 145,304,858 of NC_041395.2, read as the reverse complement.
GCCCTTACCATCGAGCTCCTTACTTTATCAAAGAGTGTGAGCCCAGCCACTGCATCTTGTCCGATTGTACCTGTAACCTTATTCTGTTTTTTCATAATGACATATGTATTCTTCTCAGATTTCTGAAAGTTATGTTCTCTGGGGAATCAACTATGTGCCATTGAGTGTAGCAACACACAGAATTTGATGTATAATGTGTTAAACACACAGAAGCTTTTAATTTGTTTTACTGATCTTTTTTTCCCAGAAGCATAAAAACAGGCAGGAGCTGACACTGTAGTTAACTAATCTAAACTGATAGAAATACACAGTATATGCTTCCTATGTGTTTCTAAATGCAGGTAGCATGATGGCACCCATGACATGTAAGGTTTAAAACTGTAAAGTTAGCTTGGTGGTAAACAACTGTTGTAGTGACTTGCCTAAAATGTATTACTAGAATGACTAAAGCTGTACTTTAATCTATTTTTTGATAAAGCTTGCCAAATTAAACCAAGCTTACATATACTGTCGAATTATACTCAAAACAAATAGTACTACAATATTTTGTCACAAACATAAAGTGGTGGCTTATTAAGGTGCCAAGTTACTAGATAGTGACCTATTGTTGTTGGTAAAAGACACCATGTAAAAGAGATAAAGAAACACAAACATTGTTCACAGGATTCAAGCAAACAGGGCTCTTCATAGACATAAGTAAGATATTTACAGTTTAGAATGTACACAAGTATAAAGTCCCAAATGATTTAGCATCTTTGTCACATCTATTCACGTTACTATGATATTTGTTTTCAGTGAAAGCTTCATTAGTTAAATTAGCAATATGCCAGCAAAAATGATTAAGACAATTTGAAAAATACAAGTATTCACTTTTCCTGTAGGAGGAATTTCTGCAGAATCCTTTATCTTTGAGGCGAGAGCCATAGAACATCTGTATGCACTGTGATGGTGTTATTTTTATCTATTTGTATTGAGAAATCCACTCAGAATCTGCCAGTTTGGTCAGGATTATTGATGAACACTGTTTTTCATTGTCATGTAATTTCTTTAAAATAAAGTGAGAGCATTGATAGTGCCAGTTTAGTGTTGCCCTTGTGTTTGGGTTATCGCTCAAGAGAAAGTTGAATTTTCTCTCCAGTTATAATCTTTTAGCATCCTGCAAGATGTCCTCGAGTGTTTACTTGTAGTTTGCTTCCTGCATATTCCTGTCAGTCCTGCCAAGTTCCCCTGTACCTGCTAATGAGAAACAGCCCCATTACATTATGTTGCCAACACTATGCTTGACAGCAGCAGTAATCATTATTAGGAGACACACACAGCTATGTTCATGCCAAAATGAACATTCTAGTAAAACACTTCTGGTTCCATACCTTAAGCCAGAAAACATTTTACCACATATTGCACTATCACTCCACATTGGGTCAGATATTTCTTGGTAATTCCCTTTATAGTGCTTGGTAGCTTTGTGGTTAAATAAAAAGGAGATTTCACGTGTTTAACTCCATAATTCTTAAATAGTAGTTCAAAGCCCCAATGTGGTGTCTTTACATATCTTACATTTTTAATTAATTGACTTCTGTGATTATAAAGTAATATTGAGTGTACATATTCAATACTTTATCCCTTTATCATGATCTACTTCTTCCAATAATTTACAGTATCCCCAGTTGCTTTTAAAGGTTGTTTCATTTTTCTAACTGTAATCTCTTACCTGACTTACTAGCTTACAAGCCCTGTGATAAACCAGGCTGATTCCTGCCTTGTACCCAGTGCTGATGGGAGACAGTCCAGCTCCCTGTGAGCCTTAATTGCATCAAGTGGGTTTGGGAATGTGTGAATGTATTGTATAAATGTGAACTTACAGAAATGTTTGTGCATTTTAAAGCTGATATGAAAAAATAGCAAATGGAATAGTTGACTGTTGGCAATTTCCATTAGCAATAGTTTTGTGTGTCTGCTATTATCCACACAAACATTGGAATAATAAGAGTGGCAGTCTAAACTAAAATCATGAATTGTTCCTATGTGGCATGCACATGAATTATTTTATTATGGATGACATTCAGCTGAAAACATCCTAAATGGCCTATTGTGTTACAGAGAAAATGCCTGTCCTTCTTTATTAAAATTTTCTAAGAAGTGTCCTGGAAATGAGAGATTACGGGTGCTTATATTATGGATCTACTGCCACACATCTCCAAGGTCACGGTGTGGAATTTGTATTTGTGGTGGGTTTTTTCTGCATAATCCGGTTTCCTGAAGGTCTCTGGTTTGACGATATATGAACAAGTGAGTGTACATGAGTATGCCCTAGTGATGACTGTCTTCCAGTCCAATGCTGACCCCTTCTTGGTGCCCACAGCAATTGATTTAGGTATGTTTCCAGTTTATTTCTGGATTAGTCAAAGTGTTTTCCAAACAGTAGATAAGAAAATTTTCTGAAAGATGCTTTTTATCATGACTTTTAATAAGAATGAAAAATATCTGTTTTACCTTTTTTCTTTGAATTGATTTGAAAATAGTTAATCTCTCCTGTCCACTTTTGCTGCATTCCTGTAGCCCATGTGTTATGAATATTGTTGGGAATATTTGACCTGGGAAGTAGGAATATCCGTGTTCCAAGTGTGAAATTTCAACTGGTATGCCCCCAGAAATCGAATTTCCTACTCTGCACTGCACATCAGTAGAAGTGAAAGGTGTAGTATTATGTTGTTTATTAGTAATTCTGTCTTTTTGTCTCCTGTTAAATCAGTCGTACACACAGTCCTGTCCTGCTACTGCATATGGCATAAGGTGTTGTTCAGTAGTTGTCTATATTCCAAAAAAGCAAGCACAGTGACCTCATTCCCAGCTCAACATCTGACTTCCAAGGTAAATGGAATGCAGCACAAGAATGTTGACAGTTTTTCATAAATTTCTTTTAAGAATTTTTTTTCTTAATAGTTACTTCTCATTAGGAATTTTCTGAGGTGCTAAAAATGAATTCTGCATTTTTGTCTTAAAGGAATTGTTTTTCAGTTATTAGAAACTACTTTCTTATTTTCATTTTGTTTTTCCTGGGGTGCTGCCATTTTGTGTTGCCATCTTCATAACATGATGACAGTTGTTATAGAACATGGCCCTGGAAGTTACGTGGTTGATGTCATCAGTGTTCCACCACAAACTATCAGAGTTTGCAGATATCCAAAGAAAGATAACCTTTTGTGCTTATAATAGTTTTGCTCTTTAACTTTCCAGTTCTTGATTTCTGCTTTTAAATTCCTTACTACAATTCTTGGGTTTTGTTTTGTTTATAGATGAATATTGGGACAGATATTAGGTTTCATTTCTTTGCTCATTGTACCTTTTTTCTTGGTAATCCCCTTTAATCTTAGTAGCCTTTTCTGGTTCAAGGCTACCACTGTTATGTTTGATTAAGCTGTAAGTAACTGCATCAAGGACTGAAAAAATATGTGCCATTCTTGGGTTAATATTGGTGGCCCAATGATGCATTGGTTAGTGCTGTCAACTCACAGCTTCAAGAAGCCATATTCAGATCCAGGCCTGCTTACTATTAGTGTGTAAGATGCACATATCTCCTAAAGACGTGCCTGTTAATTTGATTATTGATTTTAATTTGGCCCAATTGCAATTGAATATTGGTATGAATGTGAGTGTACATTGCATTAGACAGGCGGGAATGGTATCTGACTTTCACCCAGGGTAGCTGGGATAGAATTGGCTATAATGGATAGAAACAATAGGAAAATCAAGATGGTTGGAAGTAAAAGATACGAGCAAACATTTACTGTATATAAAGTTAGTTAGCTGCTCCCGACTCAGGGAAGTAGTTGTCATCAGACATATCCTAATCCAATAAATTTGTCTCATTACCCCAGAGCTCCAGATGAGTTCAGAGTTCCCAAGGTGCCCATCTACTGTACTCTGCTGTGGAAAAGATTCTAATAGTACAGCCCTGCATTAGCTTTTTCAGTGCCAGCAAGCATCAAGCTGATGAGTTACCAAAGGAAACAGAACATAAATTTGCAATTGTCTTTTAGTCCTTAGACTTTCTTGTCATAAACACACTGTAGCAGTTCAATAAAATATCTGAGTTGTTGTAATCTTAATTTTGGAACATTATAATCTTAATTTTGGATTTTGTGTACTGTTGTACTTTGTTTTTATAATTTTTATGTTTTTCTTTTTTTTTTTTTCTGACAATGCCGTTTTGTGTTCTGTTTTTGAGTGCCCCCTGGCATTTGGTGACTATCCTTGTATGGCCATGGCCGTAATGCATTTAGATTGAATATTCATGAATCTATTTTATGACCTGCTTAATCCAATTCAGAGCCACCCTGTACTGTAGTTATTGAACATGAAATGTAGTGATAATAAATGAATGATATTTTATTAATTGTATAGACAAATTCAGATTTTCTTGCAACTTACTGTTCTTTCTGCTATCAAAACTTAGATAGACTAAAAGAAGACCTTGTTAAGGTTTTATCCACAATGGTAAAGTCCAGACAGTTTACCATTCATCATTTCTAACTCCCTATTGCCCAGTTAGTACTAAGCAGTTATGTGTTTATCTATTTATCTCTACAAGAAGAAGAGACTTCCTGTCGCTGACATGACACTCTGTTAAAGGTTGGGATGTCTCCAATTAGCTGTATAAATTAACACATTGCAATACAAGTTATTTTGGCACTAATAGGACTCAGCTGGGTAAGATGCCCTTTTAAAATGAGTCTTGGAGGAAAGTAGGAGAAGAAAACTAAGAAACTAAGAAAGAAAAGAAAAATAACTCTATTAAAAACAGATGGTACCAAAGACTGCAGTGTACCCCAAGGAGGCTCAGTTGTAAGGACAATTAACTGGAAGATGTTACATTTAAACAATTCAACAGTTTTTTGCTTGTGCCTTGATAAGATCTGTAAAAACAATATGCCCTCCTAAAGCCTTGGATACAATCCTTGTACAACTAAACTATGATTCCTGCTACAGCCCATTAAAAATGTTGCAATAATAAATGGCTATGTTGTACAATATGAAATCCTAAACTCACTTTTATATAGTCTCCTTTTAGTAAGATCTCCTTAGGCTGTGACTGTTTTGATATTTTATTATTAAATAGACTAAAACATTACCCCATGTGCATTTGTTTGAAGTTTTCTTTATTTTTTAACTTTCTGGGAGTGTGTCTTAGTGGGCCAGGGCCACTGGTAAAAGATTAAATATCAAATATATTATCATATTTGTGATCAGCAACATTGAAATGGCATAAAATGACACTCCACATGCCTACATTACCGATTCCCATTTATTCAAAGTTTTGTGAAAAGGAGTAAGTTTGACCTTGTGTATCCAATTAGGGGGTGAACCCTGAGGATGATGTGGCACACACAACCTTCAAGTCCTGATTATTTCTGATGAAGGCACCAGTTAGTTTACACAATGTCATAAAGGTGTAATTTTCTGAATAAAATATTGGTCCAAAATAGGAGGGAACACCAAAATGTTTGATGCCTTGTATAACAAGACATCATGACAACTCGAACAGCATATCATATATGGGGTTTTTCTCATACCAGTAAGTCAGGAGGTGGCAGACAAAGAAAACTGAAGTGATTTCAAAGCATTCAAAAGTAATTCTTACGAACACAACAGGTAGTGTAATGCCCCTGTACTTTAAGCCATGTCTCTTTATATGTGGCTTTCAAGTTTTCCAGATGAACCAAGTAATAATTATATTTACTTTAGCAGTATACATTTTACCAGCTTAAGTGAGACAAAATGATGACCATCCATTTGCATTTTGGGTGTTTTCCCTCAGAGAGCAAAAATTAAAATAGAATTAATCTTAATATTTTTTGTGATGATAACTAATGTATTTGTATTACGAATTGGAGTCTTAAACAAGGCAAAAGACCTCCAAATACTTCACAAGAGGCTTCATGAAAGGCTTCATTGGCCAAGCTAGGACTGTTTTGCCTGCTTGGTAAAGACCTTACCAAAACAGGCGAAACCCCAGCTCCAGTGAGCTACCTTAGGTTTTTGCATTTCCATAATGAAATGAAGAATTTAAAGAATAAATGTAAATGTCCCTACTAAACAATTAAAGCCGCATAAGAGGAGGGGGTCACTGTTCAACACTCGGATTGTAAATAAAACAACAAACAGGAACCTTTATAAATATTTGCAAAAATATCAACATATAGGAAAAGGCTCAGCAGAGCAAAAAGTGCCACAAAGGCATTGCCTAAAGAGGAAATCACCAACAAACAGTACAAAAAGAAAAAGATTAATCCAAGAACTGAGTGGAAAAATAATAAAATAATAGTAAATCCGGACAGAAAAATTGGGAGTGGTCTCCCCTAGACTTTCTTGTATACTCAGATATGGGGATGGGTATTTGAGGAGTAAACCGCAAGACAATAATTATATTTTTAGATTATGTACATTAAAGAACCATTAACAACAAATAAAATCAAATTAATAATATATTGAACAATTATTATAAAAGTAAAATTGAATAAATCGAACTCTGCAGCTGCATTAATAAAAGGTAAAGTACCACTTCCGGTTAACAGAAATAGCCCAAATGTTGATAGAATTCAATGTTTTGTACTTAATACTTGTATGCAAAATTTGGTTGACCTAAGTGAAAACATACTCAAGTTGTTGTGTTTACATACACACATACACACACACGCACACAGACAGACACACAGACATAATTCCAAAAATGGTATTTTCAGACTCAGGTAGGTCTAAAACATCGAGATTCATCAAAATCTCAAAATGGAATTTTTGGAGGATTCCAATACTTTCCCTATATTTCGTATACAAGAAAGTCAGGGAGGTGTAAAATGTCGAGATTCATCAAAATCTCGACATCAAATCTTTGGGCGATTACAATACTTTCCCTATACTTCGTATATGAGAAAGTAAAAAGCATCATTCACAATACTCCACAATGAATGAATGATCTCTTGCTCCTGAGCTTTCTCAACTCACTTATATAGCCAGAGTGAATGCTCAGTAGGTGTGATGTTAGGGTGGCCCCGCCTCCTTGGGCTCCTCCAACAAACAACAAGGAACAGGAGAACATTTATAGAGACAGAACATAATTACTGTATATACATGATAGATAGATAGATAGATAGATAGATAGATAGATAGATAGATAGATAGATAGATAGATAGATAGATAGATAGATAGATAGATACCATCTTTTTCTGAAAATAAGACACTGTCTTACTTTCTTTTTTGGTCCAAAATACGCACTAGGGCTTATTTTCGGGGGAGGACAAAAATAAAAGTATATTTATATATTTTTATTTAATATTTATTTATTTTACACAGAATACAGAAATTAAAATTTATTCAATTACAGTCATGTCATCTTCTTCTGGAACATCGTCATAAATCAAGATTTACACCCCTGGAGTCTTCCACAATTCCCTTTTTGTACTCAACGGAATAGCTCTTTCGTTTTGTACTCATTTTAACTGCGGTTAAAAATTATTCATTTTATAAAAAATAAAATTACGTATGAGGAAATAATCAGACTTACAAGACTGAAATGAACAAACATTGTATCTGCACTGTCGCTCAATGTAGACTGCTGCCTTAACGAACAATTATTTATAGTGTGCGCCAACGACGCGTTCCGTCGCATTCCGCATATGCATGCCCCCCTCCACCCCCTCCCCACCTCATTCGACCATACTCTGCGATACGCGCGACGCAGTACAACACAGCAGAGCAGAGCGGACACAATATTTACGGTATGTATTCATGCTGCCTTATGTTGTATTTTTAAGATAAATTCCAAGAATTAATTTGAAACGAACTGTAGAGGTAAACAATGAATTTCTCGGAATATTTTATTTCAAACATTTCTCTGAAATACGAGTATTAGGGAAGCTAAACATACTTAATAAATCAACAGCATTTTTTAACGAATTCTTTTTTTCACATTATTTTAACTAGGGCTTATTTTCGGGGGAGGGCTTATATTACAAAAAGTTCCGAAAATCTCGATAGGGCTTATTTTCGGGGGATGTCTTATTTTCGGAAAAAGACGGTAGATAGATAGATAGATAGATAGATAGATAGATAGATAGATAGATAGATAGATAGATAGATAGATAGATAGATAGATAGATAGATAGATAATGTATAAAATATGCCACATAATAACTCGAAAGCAACAAACATAACAATAAAATACATAAACACATGCAACTATATAACAATTTGAACTGTTCTGGTACAATTAAAGAAAAGAGGTCTGGTTTAATCTATTTTAAGACTATTTACTGGGAACAGAACACTATTATTTAAGTTAGTTCTGATTTCAGAGATTTGATAGATTTCTTTTAATAAATGTGATACGTATGTGGCAATGATTAGTATAAATAAGCTTTGGTGATATTGGAACCCTGTAGGATTCGCATGTGGAAATGTTCAGGAACTTCACTTACTCATGAAGTCAAAGGGGAGAGTGAAACTGAAGTAGATTTGTGTGGATTATAATGGTGCTGTGCTCTTTTATATGCCCCTTTGGGCTTGAGAAATGTGTTCCAGTTGTGTTGGACTGATTGTTGTGGCTTAAAATGTGACCTTTGCTGTGAGGCAACAGTGGTAACCACTGCACCTTATGTGCATCAAGCAACAAAAGATGCAAATGGAATAATAACAACAACACAATGCAACAAATGGTCACAAACAAGACTAAGTAAAAAAAATATATCATTCTGCTCACATAGTGCAGATCATTCCCACTTTATTCTTCCATCAAGAAGGTAGAATGCCTTGTAAATTGTAATAAATCTTTCATTATTTGATAGGTCCTGTTGTTTTTATCAACATAGCGGGGGAGGGGACACCTCCGTTAAGGTTTGTTTTGACTGCGGCCGCACCATGTTGCGTGGTGGCGAGTGAATGAGTGCACAGAGATTAGAGTTATATGCTTGACAGCAGTACTTGATTTGTGTATGTACTCATAATATTCTCATTATGGTCAGTTAAGTAAGTCCTCAATTGAAAATACTGCAAGGTATTTTTTGTAATGCATGTGAGGTGCAAATCAACTGCAGTACTAAATGGGTAGTGTCATCATGCATGCATGTATACACCATAAATTATTAAAATATGCACTCAAACTGGGCAGCACTGTAAAATGTGAGGTGGAGTATGCTTACAGTACGCATATGTAAAAGTTCTATACATGCATGATCGGGTAGTGACATCTCCATCCAATATGGCTGCTACAGCTCTGTGGTGTCATGCGGGCCTTGCAAAGAATCTTGTGGTACTGGAAATAAAAGTTTGTCTAAACATTGGCGAATTTCCCAGAAAATATTTGGAGAACAAGGTTTGTGCCAAACAACCATATTTGCTGAGTCAAACACTTTAGGTGAATTTCACCAAACAGTACCAGGTTGTCAGTATAAAAAGATACATTTTGTTCAAGTCTTTCCCTTATAACTCAGACAATGTTTAACTGATGGAAGTTACTTGGTATCCAGACCTTCACAGACCTCTGTACTGAGAATAAGCTTGCAGGGTTTGAACAATAATAATTTGTAAGCAATCCCCGAGTAGCACACTATTTTTTTCATGTGTAAGTCTTTAGCTTACCTAGTCTTTCAATATGGCTCAAGCTACACTACATCATGATGATGAAGAAATATGTACCATTTCTAGACTTTGCCACCTTATTTCAAAGAATGTACCATTAGATTATCTAAAGGCTGATTTATACTTCTGCAACAAGCCTAAGCCGTAGGTACAAATACTTTTCCTATGGAGAAAAATGTGTAGCAAGAGGAGCAGTGATCCTGGAGGGCAAAAACTACCTGCATTTTAATGAATCATTCATTTATTTTGCATGCTATAAACACCAACAACTAACGTTCATGCATGAAGTATATACCGCTTTCGACAGTGTTGCCTACACACATAGCTATGGTGTGTCTTGATGCAGAAGTATACTTCAGCCTTAAAGCAACATAGAGAATGGGACCTTTTAATCAGAATCAGTCATAAACTCTTTATCACTCTGTGAATGAACTTATCAAGCTCCTGTCTCATTAGAACATAGTGTAGTGATTGGGAATGTCCTATACTAAAATCAAACTTGGAAAAAAATCTTTGCTTTTTTGTTATTGTAAGTGAAACCAGGATGGCACTATAAACTGCATTAAGGGACATATTCAGGAAGGGATGTCTTTCCCCCCCTAGGACACCAATGTAAATGGTCCTTGGTTGGTGATGTCCTACAGGAATAGAACCCCCCCAAGCTGCTAGTGGGCAGCAGCTGTGCATGGCTACAGTGTGTCAGCTTCCTGTACAGACTGTTTTCTGGGTGGCAGAAATGTTACCAGTAGTGCTGCTGGATGTGGACTTATAAGGGCCTAGATCCTCTCTCCTCTATCAGATGAGCTTGGAGTCTTGAGCAGAACAGTAGTAAAGGTTTGCCTGGTAACGAGGAGAGGTAGAAGAGTCCCAATGGGTTGTGGCAGAGGAAGGCTGGAAGGTAAGAAGAATCACTTTTGTCAGCTGACTAATTAACCAAAGACTGTTCAGTATGGCCTAGAAAGGGCATGATCTTTATTATTTGGCTTCTTTTAAGTTCTGTTGATTTCTTCCCATTCCGGTTTCATATTTTGAGTGTGGGGATTGCTCCAAAGAGACCCTTTTTGTCAAATTAAATAGTTTTTAATTTACAATTACTCTAAATTGTTTATTCCCGTTATTCAAAGTAACAACAGGTGGGAAAACAATCTGCCAAAAAGTTCATTATGATATCTTACACTACACTGCTGGTTTCTCATCTTCTGCTGTTTAGAAGAATTCTATCCCACCCTTCATAACGCAGTCGGAAAATGATGTCTTATTTTCCTTAAAATTAGAAAAGATCACATTTTCTGTGTGAGGAATGGTCCAAAGCTTTTTAGAATCTGTCAGGAATTCATGCTCAATTAAAATAAACAACACAGGCATTTGTTAAGCTTTTGATGTCTCAACATATAGGGGCATTTTGTTCATATAGCTCTCCGAATTGGGTAGGAGGGAGATGCTGATATTGTTTTGATCTAATACGGAACATAAACGTATGGAGGCAGTATTGATTCAATTCTGATGTGTTCTGTGTAATCAATAAAAGGGTAAATATTTTAAAACTTAGCTCTCACCCTGAAATTTATCAACATGCAAAAATCTATTGCAGTCTAAGTTTCAGGTTTGAGTAAATTTCTGGTAAAATGTTTACAAATACTGTTGTGGTATATGGCCGGCAGTTCATCCCGGCCAATACCCCCACACCGCCTGGTGGAGCCCTTCTTGCAACATGGAAGTGCCCCAAGTTCCAGCAGGGCATCATGGACAGTGGAGTTTTACATCATAGCCCTGCTGGATACCATGGGGGCTTCCAGGGGACGCTGCAGGGAGGCTCAACAATTTATATTTTCAGTATAACCCGGAAGTACTTCCCAGTCACGAGGACGGAAAAAATAAAGTACTTCCGGGTTGAAGAAAAAAAAGGAGTTTTCATCTGATCTGGAAGTGCTGGGAAATCACATGGACTAGGGGATCAGAAGCATTTCCGGGTCAGGGAATATAAAAGGACTCTGGGAGATCCCAGCAGAGGAAGAGTTGGGAGGAAGGGTGACTGAGCTGCTGGGAGTGGAGGATTAGGGTATTGATTTATTGTATTGTATGATTATTGGAGTATTGTGGAGTGGAGGGTGCTTTGTGCACATTATTAGAATTATTAAATTAAATTCTTGGACTTTTATCTGGTGTCTGGCGTATTGTCTGAGGGTTCAAGGGGACGACAGCACCCCCTATCTGTCACACTGTATAGCAATTCAGAAATCAATGTTGATTGTCAGGCATACTTTTTTTTATATACATTTTAAGTAATAATGAGATATATTGGAATTTTTTAAGAGATCTTTTTACAGCTTCATAAAGGAATGGTAAAAATATTGCTATTTAGTAAGTTAGGAGATTTGCCTTGAGCTAAAGTTGTTCTTTTGATTTTTTTTTTCAAAACCTTGTACCTTCAAAAGCAGGATCCACCCTGTGCATCTCTTAATGAGTATTTATGATGGAAACACAGATTGTAAGTGGTAGACATTTTTTGTATATGTACCAAGTCTGTGTCTTGAGGGCTTAAAATTTTTGAGAGATGACTATCAGTTGACAAATTAAATTCTTTTTATTATTTTACTTACACCATTCCTCCAAATTAGATTAAGCATTTTAAGAATGTTATGTTATGTAATCTAGCATGGTACAGAAGTGTGTTGTGTCTCACACATATTTTATGAGTGGATTGAACAGATACAAGATTTACTGTGGAATTCTGTGGCCCTCCAAGTGCCTCAATTATATCCCTTCTATCCATCTCTTATTGAACCCACTTTACCCATTTCAGGCTTATCTGGTAGTGCCTATCCCAGTAACGTTCAGCACAGGTTAAGAGCCAACCCTCAATTGGGTGCCAGTCCATCACAAGACACCAGCTCTTGCACACATTGGGGTTATTTAGAGCTGCCAATCAATTTTCCCTGTACTGTATTTCAGGTAGATGTGGGAGAAAGCTGGAGTACAGAGTAAAAAAACATATAGGAGAACATGCAAACTACATACTTTTAGTCTCTTTATGCAATCCAGGGATCTGGCACTATGAGTCAGTAGCACTAATCACCATGCCACTTTAGCACCTCTGACTACAAACAGAAGTTTGTAAACCAAGGTAAATGAATGTCTCCAGTATTTATGGAAGGATACACATTATTTTACAAGAGATAAGTTGTCCTACCTCCTATAAAATAAGAAAAAGAAGTTTGAAACAACAACAAAATAAGGAGTTGTTTCATTTCTCTTGTTTTCTTATTGTTCTATTTACAGTTAGGTCCAGAAATATTTCGACAGAGACAACTTTTTTCTAATTTTGGTTCTGTACATTACCACAATGAATTTTAAATGAAACAACTCAGATGCAGTTGAAGTGCAGACTTTCAGCTTTAATTCAGTGGGGTGAACAAAACGATTGCATAAAAATGTGATGCAACTAAAGCATTTTTTTAACACAATCCCTTCATTTCAGGGGCTCAAAAGTAATTGGACAAATTAAATAACTGGAAATAAAATGTTCATTTCTAATACTTGGTTGAAAACCCTTTGCTGGCAATGACAGCCTAAAGTCTTGAACTCATGGACATCACCAGATGCTGGGTTTCCTCCTTTTGAATGCTCTGCCAGGCCTTTACTGCAGCGGCTTTCAGTTGCTGTTTGTTTGTGGGCCTTTCTGTCTGTAGTTTAGTCTTCAACAAGTGAAATGCATGCTCAATTGGGTTAAGATCAGGTGACTGACTTGGCCATTGAAGAATTTTCCACTTCTTTGCTTTAATAAACTCCTGGATTGCTTTGGCTGTATGTTTTGGGTCATTGTCCATCTGTATCATGAAACGCCGCCCAATCAATTTTTTTTTTTTTTTTTTTTATATTTTTATTTTATTAATTTTCATTGTAATCATTCCATACAAACAGATCAATTTATAACCCAACAAATTTGAAGACAAATCAAACCCCACCCCTGAGAAGGAGAGCTTAGCTAAAGGAAAATTACTTAAGGCTTTTTAATAAGGCAACATTAAACAAAAGAAAGGGAGAAGTAAATATCTATGTAAATAAGAGATGGAGAAGGGAGTTAAATGCGGTAATAGTTATTTCTCTTATACTAAAATAATATTGATTAAATCCTGCCAGGTTTTGAAAAAATTTTGTACAGATCCTCTAACTGAGAATTTGATTTTTTCCAATTTCAAATAATATAAAACATCGGTTTCCCACTGACTTATAAGAGGAGAATTAGGATTCTTCCAATTTAACAAAATAAGTCTGCGTGCCAAAAGTGTAGTGAATGCAATCACCGTTTGCTTGTCCTTCTCCAATTCAAGTCCATCTGGAAGAACACCGAACACAGCTGTTAATGGGTTAGGAGGGATTGTGATATCAAGGCTGTCTGAGAGGCACTTAAAAATTTTTGTCCAAAATGATGTTAGTTTGGTGCAGGCCCAGAACATGTGACCCAGTGAGGCAGGAGCTTGGTTGCAGCGTTCGCAGGTTGGATCTTGCCCTGGAAGCATTTTGGACAGTTTTAAGCGAGACAGATGGGCTCGATATATAATTTTCAGTTGAATAATTCTATGCTTTGCGCATATAGAACTCGAGTGAATTCTCTGCTTTGCTACCTTCCACTCCTTTTCTGATATATTGATTAAGAGATCTTCTTCCCAATGTCCTCTTGGATCTTTGAAAGGTAGGGACTCTAATAAGATTTTATATATTGCAGAAATAGTGTTTATTTCCTCGAAATTGAGCAGTATTTTTTCCAGCATTGTGGAGGGTGCAAGGTGGGGGAAATCGGGCAATTTCTGTTTAACAAAATTTCTAATTTGAAGATAGTAAAAGAAATGTGTAGCTGGGAGGTTGAATTTTGAATGTAATTGTTCAAAAGATGTAAATATGTTGTCTATATAAAGATCTCTGAGCATTTTAATCCCAAAACTTTTCCAGGTATTAAAAACTGGATATACTTGCGAAGGTTGAAAGAGGTGGTTCTCTTGCAGAGGTGCCACTGATAAAAGATTTTCCATCTTAAAATGCTTTCTAAGTTGGTTCCATATTCTGAGTGAGTAAAGCTCAATCAATTTGACTGCATTTAGCTGGATTTGAGCAGACAGTATGTCTCTGAACACTTCAGAATTCATTCGGCTGCTTCTGTCCTGTGTCACATCATCAATAAACACTAGTGTCCCAGTGGCACTGGCAGTCATGCACGCCCAAGCCATCACACTGCCTCCACCGTGTTTTACAGATGATGTGGTATGCTTTGGATAATGAGCTGTTTCACGCCTTCTCCATACTTTTTTCTTGCCATCATTCTGGTAGAGGTTGATCTTGGTTTCATCTGTCCAAACAATGTTTTTCCAGAACTGTGCTGTCTTTTTTAGATGTTCTTTAGCAAAGTCCAATCTATCCTTTCTATTCTTGAGGCTTATGAGTGGCTTGCACCTTACAGTGCACCCTCTGTATTTTCTTTCATGCAGTCTTCTCTTTATGGTAGACTTGAATATCGATATGCCTACCCCCTGGAGAGTGTTGTTCACTTGGTTGGCTGTTGTCAAGGGGTTTCTCTTCACTATGAAAATGATTCTGCGATCATCCACCACTGTTGTCTTCCGTGGACGTCCAGGTCTTTTTGTGTTGCTTAGTTCACCAGTGCTTGCTTTTTTTCTCAGGATGTACCAAACTGTAGATTTTGCCACTCATAATATTGTAGCAATTTCTCGGATGGGATTTTTTTCTTTTTTCGCAGCTTAAGGATGGCTTCTTTCACCTGCATGGAGAGCTCCTTTGACCGCATGTTGTCTGTTCACAGCAAAATCTTCCACATGCAAGCACCACACCTCAAATCAACTCCAGGCCTTTTATCTGCTTAATTGATAATGACATAACAACGGCCCACACCTGCCCATGAAATAGCCTTTGAGTCAATTGTCCAATTACTTTTGAGCCCCTGAAATGAAGGGATTTTGTTAAAAAAATGCTTTAGTTGCCTCACATTTTTATGCAATCGTTTTGTTCACCCCACTGAATTAAAGCTGAAAGTCTGCACTTCAACTGCATCTGAGTTGTTTCATTTAAAATTCATTGTGGTAATGTACAGAACCAAAATTAGAAAAAAGTTGTCTCTGTCCAAATATTTATGGACCTAACTGTATATTCCACTCAGTGTGAGCAGGCCAAACAAAACGTTCCCATGGTGCTCCTTTAGAAAACGAGGACCACTATTTCTTTTTGCATATCTAGAGATGCTCTGGACTCCTTCCATTGAACACTAAAGAGTTGTGTTAACTGATTTCTAGAATATAAAGCCTTTGTCACTGTAGGACTTTTCATTTGTTGCAAAAATTTCAGACACAGAAATATACTAAACTAACACTGCAAATGAGACCATGAGAATTTTTAATGAAAGAACATTTTATGCCAATTATTTTCAATATTGTTACATTAGCTGAAGTTGAAATTTAAAAGAAAGATGAGCAAGCTTCTAATGATAATATAAACTCTGGAATCACAGAAAAGAGTGTTCTTAAATTCTCAACAAAATTAAGCTTGTATTTTTATTTGCTGCTCTCTTTTTAGCTTACTCAGTCAAAACATTGTGTTTAAAGAAAGTGTTCCTAAGGTTGCCATTTGTATCACTACAATCTTGAAAAAGGATCGTTCAGACTCTCTTCAAAATTTCCCTGAGTGGTGAAAGATGTTTTTCCAAAACTGGATTTCTCTTACCTCTGCCTCACTGTCTGAGCTGATTAACCATTAAACTGGGATCCTGTGACTGCTCAGCAACTCTTCTTACCTAAATATCCAGAGCATACACCACAGAAGAAAAGACATACATTACACTTATCAAAATTATTTTCAAATGTGGTGTTTGTTGTAAACAGCTCATGACTATCATTCAGATTTGACAGTGCAGTTAAAAAGTTATGTCTGTATGGCTAGTAACCACATTATGTGATACACAGGTGTTATACACTCAGGCTACATAGTGCTGTCCCTAATACTTGTAAAATGTCCTTACACCCTCCAGGAGTCTCTTCTGTACCACAGTTTATGAGGAGAAGAGAGACCAGTGATCATCAACAAAATCAATGCTATATGAAGTAATACTACTAACAATATATAATACATAGCTCACATTTTTCAGCTCTGTTTGTGTCTCTACCATTAATCTTTTCTGTCCCAAGACTCAAATTCCTGTGTCAAAACTTAGCTTCTCTATACTTCTTTGGGTAAAGTCTAACTGGACTATATTGTTCATCCAGCTGCCAAAAGCTCTCCAGCAAAACGCATCACTGGCCTGACTGAAGAGGTGGCCTCTGGTATCCATTTTTTCAGATTTGTTTATGTGAACTATCATAAGAGTCACGTATTGATCATTTATTTTCTTGCACTTCCCTTAAATCAATTTGCTAAGTGTTTGAGATGATAAGAAAAGTTAAAACAAGTTCAATTTTAAGCAGAACACAAACAAAAGTCAAAGTCTAAACAAGGTTAAATAGAAGACCTTAGTTCATTTTTCCCTATATAATTTTAAGAATTATGTAGTTTTTTTTCTCAAAAACATAAACATAAATAATGCACACCACCATGTTTTATACATTCAGTGCTATTATATCAATGTTAGATGACAAGAATATACAACACCACATGAAGACAGTAAACAACATGGCGACATACAGTTTAAAATGACCATCTTCTTCTTCTTCTTTCCACCCCCCCTTTTAGGGGTTGCCACAGCAGATAATCTTTTTCCATATATTCCTGTATTCTGCATCTTGCTCTGTCACACCCATCACCTGCATGTCTTCTCTTACCACATCCATAAACCTTCTCTTAGGCCTTCCTCTTTTCCTCTTGCCTGGCAGCTCTATCCTTAGCATCCTTTTCCCAATTTACCCACCATCTCTTCTCTGCATACAGTATGTCCAAACCAATGCAATCTCGCCTCTCTGGCTTTGTCTCCAAACCGTCCAACCTGAGCTGACTCTCTAATGCACTTGTTCCTAATCCTTTCCATCCTCATCACATCCAATGCAAAAATTACCATGGTAATTTAAAAAATATAACACAGTCATTAAGCAATGAAAACAAATCCCTGCGAATCATGTCATCGCCCAGCCTGGAGTTCGAAATTTCCTTTAATGTAACCCTTAAGCTACATCAACACTACTACATTTTCATTTAAAAATGCTGTTCTTAAATGAAAACAATCTTTGTCTACATTAGCATTTACAATAGTATCTCTGTCCACACTAAAATGATGCATATGACATAGCCCTATGGCTCATCTACACTGGGCATGTACATATCTGCAGAAAAATCTTTGAAGGGATGGTTATGCTTCCAGCCATGGGATTTACTGCAAAAACTGTACTGACTGGTAAATTATGTGCCTTTTGCGGGTGTATGCAACATTCAAACTGTACAAAAATTTAGATGCATGCAAGTAAGCAACATAACAAGTTCCATGGAAAGCATTTCCTCCATGCCCACTAGGTTAGACTATGGTTTTCTTTAGTGAAGAGTAACTAGTCAGGAAATGAGAAGTTGTAATGAGCAGGAGCCAATCAGGTAAGGGCTTACAGAATAAACACAAAAAATCAGAGCACAATTAGAGTTTGTGTTTTTAAAACTCTACATTTTCACCCATCCACATTGTAACCTGGACCCAGCATTTTTTTTAACAAAAGCAAAGCATTTTTTAACAAAAGCATAGCAGTATGGACATAGCCTAGGAATGTATTGTTAACATTGTCAAATAGGTGGTCCACAAAGGTGTCTCGAAGGACTGATGCACAATTCCGTTCATTTACCTGCTTTAGTTTTTTAAGTGTTGGGAGTTTTACATCATAAACCTGCATGTTACAGCATTAGTGTAATCGAGAATGGCATTTGGGATGATTTCTGCCTTTTGCCTAGTACTACTAAGACTTGGTCCCTTCTGACTCTGATCTGGACTATCTAGCTTTGTTATATCATGTTACTTTAGCTTTCAGCTAACTCAACAGGTGTATCTTAAACTTGATGTGTGGATATGTATATTTAGAGTGTGCTCTTATGATACGTTTACATACGTTTGTAAATAAACATACATTTACATACGCTGGCAGAATCTGTAAGATGTGTACCATACTTTAAAGAAAAGATGACTGATCAGGCCAAATACATTCATTTACTTTTAACAGAATCCAAGTTAAACTATAAGGTATCACAGAGCAGCACAACAGTTAAACAAAACTTACTAATAAGGAAAATAATGAGATGGTCCCTGTTCAAAAGTTTGCATATCCTTAGTTCTGACTACTGTTTATTGCCCCCTTTAGCATCAATGATGGCATGAAGCCTTTTGTGATGTGGTTGTGGATGAGGCTCTTGATTTCCTCAGGTGGCAGAGCTGCCCATTCCCCTTGGTGAAAAGCCTCCAGGTCCCGTAAATTCTTGGGTTGCATTGTATGAACTGAATGTTTGAGATCTCCCCAAAATGGCTCAATGAAACTGCGGTCAGGAGACTGTGATGACCACTTCAGAACGTTCACTTTTCTCTTCTGTAGCCACCAAAGGGTCAACTTGGCCGTGTGTTTTGGATCATTGTCATGCTGGAAAATCCAAGTTTATCTTGTGCGCAGCTTCTGGACTGATAAATGCAAGTTGTCCTCCACTATTTTCTGGTAACATGCTGCATTCATCTTGCCATCAATTTTCACTGTTACCTGTTCTGCTGTAGCTCACACATACCCAGAATATCAAAGATCCACCTCCATGTTTCACAGTAGAGATGGTGTACTTTTTGTCATGGGCCTTCAATTTTGGCCATATCATTCCAACGGACTTTGTTCCTGAAGTTTTGAGGCTTGTCTAGATGCTGTTTGGCATATTGTAAGTGGGCTGTTTTGTGGTATTGGCACAGTAAAGGGTTTTTTTTCTTTCAGCTTGACCATGCAGCCCATTTTCGTTCAAGTGTCTCCTTATTGTACATCTTGAAACAGCAACACCACTTGTTTGCAGACAAGTCTGTGTCTCAGCTGAAGTGGCTTTTGTTAGTTTTTCTTGGCTGTTCAACAAATGATCCTGGAAGTTGTGGCTGAAATCTTGGTTGGTCTACCTGACTGTGGGTGTGTAACAGAACCCCTAACTCTCTACTCTTTTATCAGAGTCTGCACACTACTGACAGGCATTTTCAGACCTCTGGATATCTTTTTATTGATTTTTACAAATCATGAACCTTTTCTCACAAGTCCTTTGACAGTTGTTTTGCTTTCCCTATGGCTTGGTATCCAGCAAAGTCAGTGCAGCTCTGCATGAATTTAAATTGACTGTTTATTCACAGACACTTATTACAATCAAAGTGGTTACAGGTGAGGACACTCTCCCTTAATTACCCTTAATTTGAACCTGCGTGTGTCAACTTGTGTGTATATTATCAGCCCCAGCATTCAGGGTTTGTATAGTTTTCATCAGGCCCATTTGGATGATTTTAGTTGATCAGTATGATTTAAAAAGGGCACACACAATAATGTAATAATAAATTGCTTCACTTGAGCACACTTCCTAATTAAAAGGAAAGCTTTCTGCACAATTGCTTATGTTTTCCAAACAATGGCCAATATTTCACAAAGTCTGCCTGGGTATGTAAATTTATAAGCACAGCTATACATACATAAAATGCCAGTACTTGGAGTGTCATGCAAAAACCCGCACATTCCTGGCCCTTGAAGGTTCATCTTGGTCTCAATCAACAGCTTAGGCCATGACACATGCAACATGACCCATGAATTGCATGTCCAGTCCACAGTAGCCTCGAAATTCAGTTGTAACTATTTCACATGGCCAGCGGAGATGCAGCAGCATGCCTTAACCCTGCGACCAATGCTTACAGTCTGGCACATTCCACGCATCAATGACACGTGCATCAACTGCAGGACACACAATGCAGGCATGACAAACCTTGACAGCCTCTTGCACAAACTTTTACTCCAGTCCCAAAATGAAGTCATACACCGTTGACCAAGAAAAACAGCAGGATTAGCCACCTCAGCTCAGCATCATTAACTGACAAAAAAACGAAAAATGATGAGAAGGCAGGACACTGCTGCACATGCCAAACAGAGACATCTACATCATTTATTGTTGTACTTCATATGAAAGTTGAACACACAGTATCAGCAGCCCCTTACTTTTTGTTCATTGACACTAACAATTCTTACACCAGAATATTTGAAAATATGACACAAGTTCAAAAAGAAGAAAAACAAAAAACACAGAAAAAAGGTACAAAGGTTCATGAAACGAAAGTGTATTTCCTAACTGATTTTGTACAAGGCCAATGATGACAAATGAACACAAATGTTATTGCTGATGTGTTAATTTCAAAGAGTGGGCAAACACCACCACAAGCAGATTTGGTCATTTACTCTAAAACAGACAAACACTGACGCCTATCCATTTTAAACCCTCATGTTGATCCAACTGTTCCCTTTTATTTGAGGACCAGAGGTCTGCATGTTCCACTAGTATCTTTTAATTATCAGTTTCAAAATGTTTTATTAACATATTATTTAACTTTTTTTCTCAGTCATTTTTCTTAGAAAGTCAGTGACATTTTAAAGTTTTAATATTTGAAGGTGTAGTGAATAATCCATTCAATGCCTTAATGTTCAGTCAAGTAGTACAGTCAAACACCAACCCAACTGCATTAAGATCAACATACCTGTGCTTTTCCTTCATGTGTCATTCATTTCAGTTGAACTCCAAATCAACATAATCAAGCAACATTTGTGAGCTTGTAACATGTAGGCAAATTTTAACATTAGAATGATATCAGGTAAAGGAATGCTCCACTCAAAAATATTTTTTTAATTTTACTTACACAATGTAGTAGTAGTAGTAGTAGTAGTTTATTTATATAGCGCCCTTCACAGACAAAAGGTCACAGAGCGCTGAACAGCAAATACAGTACAAATACAACAGTTAAAACAAAACCATTAAAAACAATAAATAAACAAACTGTGACTATTCAGCACTGATATAAAGCTTGTTTAAAAAGAAATGTTTTTAGTTGTTTTTTAAAAAAATCAACAGACTCGACTCCACGCAGACCACAAGGCAGGCTATTCCATAGTCTTGGTGCCACAGACTGAAAGGCACGATACCCATGGGTTTTTAGCCGAGTGTGTGGGACATCGAGAAGGCCCTATTGCCCAGATCTTAGAGTCCGGCAAACTGTACGGCATTGGAGCAGGCTGTAGTTTGTAGTGGTGGCTGAGGTAAAATATAACTTAATGTTTTCATGGAAAAAGTAAATAATGAATATTCCAATTCAATGAATTTGATAGGTGACCAATGCTGGATGGTGGGAAACAATGTAAAAGACGTCAATGGGGAAAAAGAAAAAGAATTCGCTTAACTCATGTCACATAATCCATATGTCTAATATCCACTTGTATGGTCAAAACATGCAAAATGTGTACTGTTTTTGCTAAAATATTATTAGCAGTTACAGTACGTCCAGAAAACACCACATTTAATGTCAAAGGGAAAGATGTAATTTCCACAATACTGTGAGTTTGAATTTAAAACAGGATTCTTTGGTGTTAGTCCCCTATCAATTCCATTGAATTTGAATATTCAACCTTTAATCTCTCCACAAAAACATGAAGTTAAAATTTTTACTCAGCACCACTACAAACTATATGGGATAAGTAACATTTAAAAAAATAGCAATTTTGGGGTGGAGTGTTCCTTTAAGTTGACCTTATTGAGAGGTTTACTTACCTCAGCAGTGACATTCATGTCTCTGGTGACTCTTAATATGAAGTCAGTAGATGGGTTGGGAGGGCATTGTGACGATGTGGGTTTGCTCCATACTCCCATCTGACTGCTGGGAGCTCTTGAACCCGACACCGTCGATAATGTCACCGATGAGCTTGGCACTGAGGCATAACAATGAAGCAAGGGGATAGTGCAAAAAGTGCAAAGTGCTTTTTGAAAACAAAACCAACAACAATCAAAAACAAAGTGTTCAAATAAATAGTGCAGTGTATCCAATCTTTAAATAAATAATCCAATAAAAACAGAGGTGATAAGTGGAGGTTAAAATCCAATAGAAAAACTCTTTAAAAAAAACAACGAGGTAAAACAATGGCTGGAATCTGTCCTTTGTACCACAAAGCCCAGTGTGTTTTTAACTGGTGACTCTCCTACATGCCCTTCTCTCTACTCGACTGGTCTGAATGCTGCCTGATCCCTGGCTTTGGTTCCGCTCTCTCCAGACCAAGACTTGGCTTTCCCTAACGGCCAGGATGCTCATATTGGGGAATCCATCTTCCAAGCCTCCCGACTCCCACTGTCTTCCACGGCGAGCTATCCTTCTTCTGGTCACTCCCGCTCCTCACAATGTTCAGCGGGAGCAACCCCTACCAACTGCCCTAGGTGTTGGCCAAACACCCTACTAGGGCTCACTGTCCAGCTGCCTGCGAGCGCTAGCTCGCTCACTTGCGGTCTTCCTCTCACTCTCCCTCTCACTCTCACTCACTCTCATTCTCACTCATGCACACACCAGCTTTCTCCTCGCTATTTCCTGCCGCCTTCTTCTCCTGCAACCTCCTTCTTTCTCTTTTCTTTCTTCCCCCTGCTAGCCACCTCGCGCTTCTATTTATCACAGGGACGTGGATCAGCTGTGTCAATCAGCAGCCCCCGGGAACAATTATGGATGCGGACGACTCCTCAGCTGTGCACTTAAGCAAGGACTACCCGCATCACAAACTTCCCTGGGAACCACTTCTGCCACACTACCACGCCCCCTTTCTAAGCCACGAGTGCAGCGATTATTTATTTTAAAAACTGGCCCTTTTGACATGAGCTGTGGACTCGCTATACCACAAGCATGGGGGGTCATGAGGCCACTGGAAAGGGGTGTGTGGTGCTCCTGATATCTCTCCAAAAGGACAAGGGTCCAAGTCTTTAGAGTCTTGGTGTTTCCTGTTTTGTTATATGGTTGTGGCACCTTGATGCTATCCTGTGACCTGAGACAAAGACTGGACACTTTCGGTACTGTGTCTCTATAAAGAATCCTTTGGCACCACTTGTTTGACTTTATGTCGAACTAGCAGTTTCTCACGGAGTCCTGAATGAGGCACATTACCTGCATTGTGAGGGAGTGTCAGTTACACCAAACGTCCATGTGACATAATTCCTTGAGGGTGATCCAGCTCCAAACATTTCTATAATTTTGACAAACTCACAGTAAAGCAAACTCCATCACTAGTGACCATGGTACTACGGCTGAAGCTGTCCCAAAATGTCTAGGATAGTTTTGTCAAATGGAATGTCTAGTAAGGGCAGAGCAAAAGAGGCACTTTTCGAATTAAGGGTCTTGATTGTGCTAATACAATATTGTCCGACCTCTGTATCATTCCATGACCAGTAAAATAATTCTTTAATCTGTTTAAACCTCTTTTCTGCCTCCAGATGTTCCTTCAAGATATGGGCATGTGCTAGCTTGCATATTTGACGATGATAAAGGTGAGGGATTAAAGACTACTGAAGATTTTGACATTGGTTAATTAACTACTTGATATAATAAATCATCTGGCAACCCAAAATAAGGGCCCTGTGGAATGAATTTGTAAGTGGGATGCTCATTTACAGTTGTGGCATTTCAAGACTTTAAGTTAAGCCCTCACCACTGCACCAGTGCCAGTCAAACTTAAATTTTTCTCCTTTATTTCTCTTCAAAATGGACAAATCAGAAACCCACTTAGCAGTCAGATTGCTGATGAAGAAGTATCTTTCTTCGGTACTTAGCTGGAAATCGTTGGATTTAGATATGAGGTATGCTGTTGTGTGAAAAGAAGCCCTCACCATCAAATGGGTTGCTGTTTCTCATTGAAGATATTGTGCCTAGGGCAAAGAATGTACTTTGATCATTGACCACTTTCCCATTTAGTAGACTGCAGGCCTTTAAAGAAGTGAATCCTAGGGTCACCCAATTTAAAAGGTACTCTTTAGACAGATTTAAATTTGACAATGCTATTCACTATTGTCACTTTCAGCCTACAACTAGGTGGAACAAACCCCGGATAAAACATCTTGGACCTTATCTCTTAGAAAACTATTGTTTTGTGCCTTGTGTTTTTTTTTTGTCTGTGACGTTTACAGTAGATATAAAAAGACTACACACCCTTGCCAAAATGACAATTTTTTTGTAATAAAAAAGATAAACCGAGATGAATCCTATTCCACCTTTGTTGCAGAAGAAGGTGAAAACAAATAAACTGTTAAGTGATAAAAGGAAAAAAAAAAATCATACAAAATCCTGGATGCATTGGTGTGCACACCCTTTAGTAATCAAGGATGTGGTAGGAATATGTTTTTTTTTTTATTCATATATTTGACAATTCTTTTTAATATGCTTTTTATTTTGTCACTGGTCTTAAGATCTCACCTTCAGTTCTGTTTTGTTCCTTTGTTAATTTATTTCACTCAATTTTATTGTGATTAGTTATATTCTTTCACTCTCCTTTTGATTTCCTTGAATTGGTAAACTTTCTTTGTTCATTTCATCTGTTATTTAATTTACAGTTATGAATATTTTAATTAATTCATTTCAACTTTTCTTTTGTTGTTTCTTGCAATGTTATTGTCCTTGTTTGATTATTATTGCTTTCTTTATTTCTTTGTTAGATACAGTAAACTGATTGATTATTTGAGGTTTTTGTTCTTGCTTGTTTAATTGTCTCTTTTAATTAGTTTGTATAAACTTTAATTCAATAGTTTGCTTAAAATTGAGAAGGAATTTTTTGTGGTCTTAGCTTCTGTGAAAATCACAATGGCGTTGACCCCGATTAAGAGACGGCTCAGCCACTGGCCCACCTCTTTATAACAACAAGTTTATCTTTGTCTTATAATGTTCTTTTTTTTTGTTTCTCCTGCCAATATGCCATTGCTAAATGGATCTCCCAACTTTAGAACCAATGGGCCACTGCAGTGTGGAGGTACTAAATCCACTTACAAGGTCACTTCATGAAGGCATCTAACAGCAGAGAAGAGTGAATGCCTGAGTCTTCTGTGGCTCTTAAAGAGTCAGCTAGTTTGCAGATTGCTTTGCTTTAAAGAGTAACTAAATCACACATCTTTCACCTTCTTGGTAGAGCATAATGATGAGGCTGTACCTTAAAAAGGACAATATGTTCCCATATCTTGATTAGTATACAAACTCCAGTCTTTACATTTTTGTGCTCATGATCTATCTTCAGACACCCCTAGTGCTTGTGTCACTTCCCCTCAAGAATAATGGAGGACCAACTCTATTTTTCCTCACTTGGTGCAACTGCCTTTTGTTTTGGGTTTTGTTTTTTTTGAGGTTTGAGTGGAACAAATTAAGTGCTGCTACTCTTCTTGTTGGTATCAGAATCAGAATCAGAATATCGTTATTGTCATTGTAACAAATACAACGAAATTAGGTGCAGTCCCTGCGGTGTCAAAATATAAATAAAATATAATTTAAAAAAAGGATAAAGGATAAGAAGAAATAAGGTAGAACACAAACATTCAACATAAGACCTTAATTGCACATGAACACTATTGCACAAGATGTCATCTATTGCACTGCTGCATTGGAGGTGAATGGCATGTTGGCATGAGTGTCAGTATTAGCAAATCCTATTAAATATTGAATTTCTGCCATGAATAATAGATACTAGGAGATACAGCTAATGTTATGTTTCTTTAATGAAGGAACACAAATTCCAGTTATTCAGATAAAAATATGTTTATAGGATTGGTGTATTTGTAAATGAACACCATTGTTTACTGATTTTATGAACTGGTTGGAAAACTCAGGAAGTTGTATCATATTCAGCACTGTGCATGTCTTGTGAATATCTTTGTCTGAGGCCATCTCATGTATGGCTGCTGATTGTATGTGTTATTTTAAATCTTTGTGTTCCTTATGTGTCTACATAAAGAATGTTGCTGTTTAGCATTTTAGTTGCTGAAGGGGGGAAATTGAACTCTTGCTTCACTTAGAAGACAGCCTGAGTTCATGTCCTCGCTTAGCTCCCTGTATAATCACTTTGACGCACACATTGCACCCCATTTTCTGTTTTTGATGATGAGCCAATCATTCTGAGAGTGAAATAGCAATTGAGTTTTGGGGGATTTGACTTACCTTGACTTTAAAGTGGTGTTACGTTTTCTGGCTCTGACCTTTTTTCTCTTTTTACCCTTTGGTAGCCTATCTAATATTATGAGAGACATGAAGTTTCTCACATCTACCTTATTTGTCACCCACAGAATAATATAACAGGACAGTGGAGAGGTAAACGAATGGAAGAAATGTGAGCTAATTTGTGTAACGTAGTGCACACAAGGATAACTGTATTGTACAATTCTAGTCTACAGTCTTGTTAGAGAGAGCAGAGAGTCAACCAGTCTTAATTGTGCACAGGTAGAAAATTACCAGATAGATAGATAGATAGATAGATAGATAGATAGATAGATAGATAGATAGATAGATAGATAGATAGATAGATAGATAGATAGATAGATAGATAGATAGATAGATAGATAGATAGATAGATACTTTATTAATCCCTAGGGGAAATTCACAAGAAAAAAGTTAGTGTGTCCAGGGAACGAATCCACATAAAATAAAGTGATAGGAGTGATCATTAAAAAAGAGAAAAATAAAAGTAGAAAAATAAAGTCGTACACGGAGCTGCTGAAAAGGCTGCCACTCTCGGCGGCGCCTGAGTCACTGAGGAGGCTGTTAAAAGTGTTGGTACACAACAAATAGCCGCAGTACTCTAAAAAGCAAAATCCAGATGTGCCAGCATTATGTACCAATGATTACTGGTCCACTTAGTAGCATTGATTGTTTACTGCTAAGCAGAATCCCTTTTTTGTGCCAAGCATTTCTTGCATTCCATTTGACCAATCACTGTAGAAATATGCAGTGTACCAAGACAGCATGCCCTGCCCCTGCACTCATAAAAATGCCAAGTAGGCCAAATATGCTAAAAATAGTGTGTTTATTTCCCAAACACATGGAAGGCATACAGATACAGATGAACGCATAGTTCAATGTTAATCAAAAACTCTAATGTCTCTCTTGGCCTTCCTTTATTGGTGCAGAATTATATGACCACCTTAATGTACCAGCAAACATTTCTTCTCTTACTACCCTTCCCTTCTATTTCATTAGGCTAGAACTCCCTTTAGCCCCTCCTGTTATCCCTGCCTCCTGAACCTTCAGCTGCTATCAAAGTCCCTTGTCTTTTGAGCAGGCTCCATATCACTTGTGTTGCAGATGTAGCACATTTGCATACCTCTTCATGTCAGGGACCATAAAGTAAAGATACATCTTCGCAGCCAGGAGGTGTCGCATTACCTTTCTAGCCCTTCATTACCACAGGAAGAGACCATGCATCCTTTGCATCCAGTCAGTTATATTTCTATATAGTCTTTAACTATCTGTCACTCTCTCTCCGACTCTGACTTCTCCGAGTGAGAAGAAGGAATACCCATAGTGGCAGAGGTATGTTGGTATGTTGGTCTTTCTGTTTTTCTCTATCCTTATCCTCCCAGCCACTCCTCATCTCTCTTTCTCTCTCTCTTTCTTTGAGGTTTCGCCTTGGACTACCTGTGCCCTTTACCATCTTGATAATGCTCTTGTCTCTGACAATCTTTTTCAACCCTTTGCCTATATATGATATGTGTACCACTGTATACTTTAGTATTTCATGTAAAATCCCTGAGTGATAACATATACCCAAGTGAGCTTTGAGTAATCCAGCTTAACATTGAAAATGAACTGTAATAAGCTTATTTTAGGAGCTTAAGCTTTATCAGTTTCATTCAGAAATAGCATCTCGGCTGTAAATATAATGATTCTAATTGTACATTCAGTAATTCTTTATGAAAACTAATAATATGCTTTTTATAATTAATCTATTTTAACTATAGTACAAATTACAAAAACAGTTACTTCTTCTTGTAGTTTCATTCCCTTATGAATTAGCACACAAATCTTAGCAGCAAGTCTTATTTAGCTAAATATACATTATTGTATGTGCTGACCACTGGTAATCCTCAAATGCATATTACATATGATGATGGTTATTGAAATTAGTACTTGCCATTTTCTTAAAAAAAATAAAGCAGCTTGTACAGTCACAATACAAACCATCTCAGATTTCTCAGATATGTAACAAATGACAGACGTTTGATGTATAAATATCCTATCACCCAATTAAAAAAATGAAGGTCAAACATGGGCAGTGCAAGAGATATTAACCCCCCTGCAATGGCCACATGGCAAAAGATAGTGACAAAATTAGTAATGATCTGCATTACAAATAAAAATATAACTCATCCATCTATCCATTTCCTAAACCTGCTTAATCCACATTTTTTGGGTCACAGGGTACTGAAGCATATCCCAAGGCATGAGGCAGGAAGTAACCCTCGGTGAAATGACAGAGCATATGAATCATGTAAATACAATAAAGTAAAAGACATACAGTAATTCAGGTACTCTGTGAAAGAAGGTCAGGTCATAGCAACAGCAACTCATAACTCAGTCGCCACCTGGATTAGGATGGGTACTATACAAAAAACATCAACAGTTAGGGTGATTTTGATCGCAGCTGGGAATGCAAAGGCATCTTTTAGCCAACAACAGAGAAGGCATCTCATCAGTTAAATAGCAGCAGTTGGCATTCTATAAAAGTAGACAAGGTTTAAAAAAAGATTATTTTGTCTATTAAAAGTGAGCTGTCTTTCAATCTATTTAAAATCGACAGGGGGATATAAAGAGAATGTCAAAAAGTATAAGCGAATTATACTATATATATTATTTGGAATTTGTTTGATATGAGTGTCAGATCAACTGAGACATAATATGGCTATCCAAAACTGTGAAACCTTGTGAGGTGTTCAAATAATCTGAACATGAATTGTAATTCTGATCAAATATAAAATGAGCTTACAATACCTGAGAAGTAATGGAGTCATCACTAGAAATTTTCCTTGGTCACTAGTGCCATAGTTGGGCCTGGGCTCTGACAATGGCTCTGCCCCACTAACCTTTTTTGATGCTGAATCCCAACTGGGCCACACCCAGTATAATGAATTATGCATTTATTTAGTTGAGGCCTTAAAGTATACAAGCATTTGTTTCAAATTGTTTTGTGGCTTCTATTTGTGTAATAGTAGTCCTAGCTTTCTTTATGTGCTGAATTGTGCAGTTATTTTGTCAATTCTTATTTACTTCTATCCATTTTCAGAATCAGGCCTCAAGGGCAGTTTAAGAATAGGATCAAGAAATGAGCGACAAAATGTATACCAGAAGACAATCCGAAAACAAAACTGTACATGCTTTCCAATATATAAACTAAATAAATGAATCAAGCAAGAAATGAGTTTAGAGAGGATATCCACAAACTTCAACAAGGAGGGAGACACTGTTATGGTCGCTATCCCAGCTTCTATATATATAATTCCCTAAGCCGCCGACAAGTAGCCACCCATGGAAAGCACGCTGGAAGGGGCGTGGATTCACTAAACCATCGACAAGTAAGACACCAATGGCGCACGCAGGAAGGAGCCACGCCCACCAACTCTTAGACCATTGGATACGACGAAAACTCACAGAGCCACGCCCACCAACTCGGACGCGATGCCTCGGAAAACATGCCGTCATTTCTGTTTGTCTGTGCCACAGCCCACTTGCAGCTATGAGCTACATTGACTTTTCATTAGTCAACCTCAGTGGAACCTTGGTTCACACAGAGGCAGCGCCAGAGAGAGACAGAGGCACACACACAGGCAGCGCGAGAGAGAGAGCCGCGCACACACACAGGCAGCACCAGAGAGAGACAGAGGCACACACAGGCAGCCCGAGAGAGAGAGCCGCGCACACACACAGGCAGCGCCACAGAGAGACAGAGGCACACACACAGGCAGCGCAAGAGAGAGAGCCGTGCAATCCTTTAAAACTGAGGTTAAAACACAATAAAGGAAGCAGTCTTTAAAAACCAATAAGCCCTGTGCCTCTTTTTCATTAGCGTCTCACCTGCTTCACCGATGCATGGCCCTGTAACAGTCGAAACGCTCTCTCACCAGCTGACCTTCTCTGTGCCTGACTCCACTACTGTCAGTCGCCTGATTAAAAATGGCCTTTTGAAGGGGAGCTATGGAACCGCTATACCACAGGAACACATTGCCTTCGAGCCTGCTCTCGCTTACTCTTATGTACCGGCTTTCTCTCTCTCTCCTCACTCGCTCGCACACTGCACAGGGGAGAAATGCCTGCAGCATGACTCCACCCGGAAACTGTTTCAGCCACACTTCCATGCCCCTCGCTACGCTGTGAGTGCGATGATTATTTATTTAAAAATGACCTTTTGAAGGGGAGCTGTGGACCCGCTATACCACAGGATCACCTGTGACATTGCCTTCACATTGTTTTCCTTTTATTTATGATCCCGTCGACCAAATCAGACACCCAGACAAACAACACTGAATAATCAATAGCTGCAACCACTTTGCCCGCCCCAACTCCTCACCTGGGTCGGTTTCGTCTGTGTTCAGCAGTGTTTCCCAAACTCGGTCCTGGTGAACCCCTGTGGATGCAGGGTTTTGTTCCAACCAGATTCCAAATCATTAATGCCGGTGAAACTCATCCGGGATAAGTTGGTTTTTCAAACGCAGCCGTGTAGCAGATTAGTCTAGCAGACTAGCTGGATGTAATAATCCGAAATGAATGTGCGTACTCGCGCTGAGTGATAAAGCCAATGTATATTGAGTCTAAAAAACATGATCAGCAAGTCTTTGATAGGCTGCAACAAAATGATGAAAGAACGGGCGCATTTTTTTCACACAAGCTGGGTGGGTGAGTGTTAGTTAGTTAGTTAATTAGTTCCTCGAAGGATTTCAAGATTAAATATGCACAAGAGGTAACACTGTAAAAGCAGCCCAAACCAGAAAAGACGGCTGGCAAAAAGTGGCCGACAAATTAAACGCGTGTGCTTTGTACTTACTGAAAGCAGCATTACGGATTTTGCAAATGTTCATTTTTATTCCCTCTGCTTAAAAAACATTAAAAAAGTGGCTTGATTATGCGGCGTATACTACGCCATGGGTTGGTATGCAGCGTGTAAAACAGTTTGTTTGTCGTGGATAATTTGCCTTTTACTTTAACACGAAGACAATTTCCTGTTAGATTTGCCTTTGCGATTACAATTAATAAGGCACAGGGCCAAACTTTCAAAAACATGGCTAGCGGGTCATACGCTCACACTGATTACGTCCCTGCCCTTTGTACACCCCCCCCCCCCAAACCCCTCGGTACTACCATGGTCGGGTGACTTGGAGGTTTATATATAGAAAAGCAGCCAAAACCGCAAACAACAATGAAAAGTCTATGTGAATCACACGTGCATGTGGACTGTGCAAAGAGGAAAACGAGTTGGGGGTGGGCACATGAAATGTTACTTTTCTTGGTGATTTATTACATTACTGATTTTTCAAATGTTAATTTTCTCCCTGTGCTTAAAAATCATTAAAAAAGCGGCCTGATTATGCGGCGTATGGTACGACGCGGGTTGGCTAGTATGTTTAAATTCTTTATTATGTTCTCTTTGTTCATTTTTGGACCTTTTGGTTATCAGTTATTTTAATGTTATTTATGTTTATTATTTGTATAATTGTGCATTTTATCAGTTTTGCTGATTGTTTGGTTTCTGCGTGTGGATGCCTTTTCTGCCATTTCCATTGTGTTTTGTGGGTATTTACCCAAGAGATCAGACCACTTGTCATTCTCTGTTAAGTGACTGCCCCCAGCCATGCATTGCAGTACATTGTATATGCTTTGGATGTAGGTGGGTTATTATTGCTATTCTTTTGTCTGGTTTTCTGGTTCGTGATTTACCTGTTTTCTTGGATTATGCTTTAAGGATTGTGGATTGAGCATGTTTGCTGTGGACTTTTCAGAAACTCCTTTTTCCCCTGTTTTTGATATTTTTTGAGTATTTTGTTGTTTTCGCTATTTTGTTAATAAATTCTGATTTTCTAAAGGTTTTGTATTCGCTTGCTCAGTGCAAGCCAAGGATTGTTGTTGATCTCCTCCATTGTGGAGCATTTTGAGTGTATTTTGGGACATTTCAGAATATTTTTTTCGAACTTTGTAGATCTAGGCCAAAACCAGCCAATCATGTGGAAGCTAGGCTGCCTTTCGATGCAACTCTTCTGGGCTGGCTGGTATGAGTCAAGCTTGTGTCCATGGCTTTCTTTAAGGGCCTCACACTGTTTTGGCTATTTCATGTGAATAAATACCTCTGATACAACACCAGTTTAAATAGAGTCTCGTTGGTGATGTCACATTATATGACTCGTGGGACACTCCCTCTAGCAATGAGTACCTGCATCATAGTGGGGACACATAAATGAAAAAAAAAAAAAAAACAAAAAACAAGATAGCATGGTAGGTATTCCAAAATATAACAGACATATAAAAGAAATAATCCCAAATCAAAATAAAATGAAGCCTATAGAAAGAAATAATAAATCCCAGAATAAAATTATAATGTTCAGAAAAAATCACTGACTTACAAAATCATAACTGTGGATTTTTGGAAATTATGTAATAGCCCCTTGCGTGTCCCTAAATTGCAATATTAATACAAAAAATATCCATATCTAATATCTAATGGATATTCTCTTATTTTTTTCTTCATAGCCTTTATCTCAATGTGAGTCTGACAAATGAAAATTTAAAAAAGCTTGAGCAGGTTACCATGCATGCAGCCAAAATTATTGAAGCTGATGTGAATGATGTGATGTGTGTGTGTCCAGTTAAAAAAACTGGAAATGCTGTTAGTTGATGACAAGGCACCCATTATATATTATACAGAACTTACAATTTTGAGAAGTTACTGGGTTAGAATTTGGATTTCTGTAGGTGGACACTTGTCAATATACATTTTCCAATCTAAAATCAAATTAATTATAGTCTTGGCACAGAGAACGATTCTAATTAAGCCTTATGTTAAACAATGTAAATTAAATAAATGCCAGCCATGGTGACTCAATAATCTACCAAGTACTAGATTGAAGAGACGATCATTAGAAGTGAATGTTACTATGAACTAACAGCCTGCACTCCATCAGATGAACTAATTTTAACAGAACAAGCCTTTTGTTTAGAAGTGGAGGTGGACTTAAACAGAAAGCAGCATTTAAACCCAGGCGACCAAACCAAAAAAAAAAAAATAGCCAGCTAAAAATGACCTACTTTGAACAGAATGGTGGTTCTGCAACAATAATTCAAGACTAAGTTAATCAAATGTTGCAGACTATACTAATGACATACTAAGCAGCAGAACAGAGTGACACCAAGGCAGACAACACATGCATGTTCAGTACAATCTATACAAACACCACCACCCAGACATGCAGCAATGCAGAGAGAGAAAAATAATAATTAACCCTGCATGGAGTGCCCTCATTAAAACTGAATAAAGTTTTATTTTTCAGTTTAAAGATCTACTATAACGTCTTAACATTTATTAGCTTCTTTCTGTAGTGTGCTATTTTTCAGCATTGAGAAGCAATGTCTTGTTTTAAAGTAGTGATGGTTTGATTTCAGTCATTTTGTAACCCCTATACTGTAATTCTTTTGAAAATAATGCAATCTGTCTTTGTAATGATCAATGATCAACATTAACTATTGTGGACGTTCATGCAAGCTCCTTTCTAAGGTAGTGCTGAGCCACAGCAACACCACCTAACCCAATCTGAGTATGAAACATAATCATACCCACTTAAAGGGCAATCAAAAAACGACTTAATTAACAGGTTAAGTGGGTTGATGATGCTAAATTGGCTCCTGGTTTGGGTGTGTGTTCTCTCAATGATGGAATGGTCCTGTCTAGGTGTTATTCTTGCCTTGCACCTGATGATCGCGGGGATAGCCTGCCCTGAATAAGCAGCTTAAGAAGATTCATGGATGAATGGATGGAATGTTTTTATACTATTTTTTCTTTATCAAAAGCATTAATGTATGGGTATAGCAGTCTGTTATCTGTGTTTGATCCAAGCCCCTTCTACAACAATGGGTCTGCTGGTTGTCTGAGTTTGTCAGGGACAGGGAGAAAGTCTTTCAAGAGATCTCTCAAAAGGAAATGCACACTTACAGGCATTAAGCAATTTCACATGCTTAATTTTCACATATGGAAAGGGAGTTCCACAAAGGAGAAATAGACTCTTGCTTGACATGCCACAGAAAGGTAATGGGCAAGTGTACCAAAGCAGAGGTGTTTTTTAATCCGGAAGGAAACAAAATATTTTCCCAGAAACACAGATGGCTCTATAGTTGCTGGGGCTTACTGACTCTTTGTCAAAGGAGAGAATGAGAACGTAAGATCTTGCGGATTGGAGGTAGTAGCACAAGGTCATGTGGCGGGTGGCCAGGACACCCAGAGTGTGGAAGGACCAGGGGAGAGAATATTTGTGGGTTCCCAGTGGGGACACGGATTATAAGCATGGGAGCTCGACCGTGTTGGAACCCGTGGCCACTGCTAGGGGGCGCATGGACCTTTCCAGAGTTTTATTTGGTCACGCTTCCGCCACACCCAGGAAGTGTGGCCGGAAGAAATTTTTTAGGCACCTGGAGTCCAGGTGCCCTAAAAAAAGAAGCCGCCTCACTCCATAAGTTGGCCAGAGTTGGGAGGAGAAGACAAAGCCTGAAAAGTTATGGAGGGAGAAGGATTAGCAGCAAGAAGGGACTGAATGGTATTGGTGTGTTGTGTGGTCTGGTATTTTGGGCATGTCAAAGCTGTAAATAAACGTGTAGTGTGGCAAAACCTGTCTCCTGCCTGTCTGTGTCCGGATTAGGGTGGCAGTATGCCCCCTAGTGGCTCACAGTCACTAGCTTGGGAAATTGGGGTAAGGTTGCCCATTGAAGGAGCTTTCAGGGACTACTATGCAGGTGACAAATCTATGTTGAGTCACCTTAAATTCATACATTTGTTTTTGGAAAATTATTCATGTAACTTCACATGTTCAGTTCCATTCTGATTACATGCCTGCAGTGTTTACTTTTTATTCGACTGTCATTAATTATTAGCCCACTATAGTTTAATCATTTTTACTATTTTATTTTCCTAGAATCTGAGATTCCTCTGTGTTTAACTTCTCCTGCTCAATTTAAAAGATTCTTCCTGAGAATATATGTTGATAACGCAGAAACCAGAGTGACTACCCTGAAGACCTCAGTACAGCTGATCACTGTCCTCGTAACGTTTTCCCTTTACCAAGTAACCAGCCTGAAGTCCACATTAGTTCAATGAGCTGCTTCTTTTAGTAGTTCCTTACAAGTCAATTTTTGGCTGCTTTTATAACCAAAAACAAAGTATTCATTGCATAATGCTGCAGTGTCAATTATTTGAGTGTTCATTTTATGTAGCACCTTTCATGTAGCAAAACTAAAGAAAAATGTATCTTTAGTAAGCTAAGCTATATTTACGAAGTAGAAAGGCATTGTTTTAAATAATAATATGCTTTTATTTATTAATTATTCTTATTCAATGATAATTTTATCTACATTGCTTTGATTGGTGTATTTACTTGAAAGTACATTAGTCCTTCTTTCCATCAAGGCATTATTGATTTTTATATAAAATTGCTGTTTATATTGTTAGTGTCTAAAATAGCCGGACACATTAATAAAATATTATGCTCCTTAAGTGGTTAAGGTTCTTTTGTTCTGTTTTTTTTAACCATCAATTTGGAGCAAGTTAATGTAAACAAAAAAAAAAAACAAATACTGTACATAATCAGACATTAACATTAACAAAGTGATTCAAAAATAATATTTAATCACTTTAATGCTCAGATTCTGAGCCATTCATTTAATGGATTCAGTTGAAAAGGTCCTATATCTGTCATTGTTATTTTTCTCCCAGGATGAAACAACTTGAATAAAATGTACTTTGCTTTTGAAATGCTAATGCAGTGTTTATGTATAAACATTTAAGTATTCTTTAAACTAAGTATGAAAATGGTTCCTATATTGAACAGTACAATTTTAAATAGGAATGTTAAAAATAATTTTGAAACTTACTGATGACTTTGTGTGTTTGTCTATACGGTAAAATGCTACAGAAGGCAAAAGAGGGTAGGGCCTTACTAGAGCCAAAGAAAGACACCCATTTTGGAAAGTATAAAGCTGTTCTAGGTGACAGTTTGGTTGGTATTGTCTGCTATGCCCTGTCTTTGTGGATTCTCTAAGGGTACTGGGATGAGAGAGCTTGGAGAAAAGACAGGAGGGCAGGCAATCTACTACATTATAGTATGTGGCAACAAGGGTCTCCTGTTTGGTATAAATGAGGAAAAAGAGATCCCCGAGATTTAAGTCAGCATATGTGAAGAGAGATCTGCAGGTAGGAGGTTAGAGATTAGAGTTAGAGTGCTTTTTGTGTTATTATCAAAGATGGAACATCGGGGGGCACACCATATGATATATAGGGCAAAATCCCCTACTGGGCAGGCTCATTGGTGATGTAAGGATTTGGCACTGGGTGTTCTCCCTTTTGGATCTCCCTCTCTTGGGAACTGGCTCTGCTAAATCCTATAAATCACAATATTTTCAGCCCTCTTTCACTTTATTTTGGAGTGAAGCCATGGGTCTCGGGTAGGGTCTTTTACTTTACAGTAGATTTTGCAGGGTTTTTTTTATACCTTACAAAAACACTACAAAATATGCAAATTCAGAAGTAGCTTTTCATTAAAACTTTTTTAATAAATAAATTATTAAGTAGTAAAATTATTTAGCAATAACTTATTGTATATTGTAGTAGTGATAGGATTTGTTGATGTCATAGATATAGTGCTGTCATAATGAAGTTTCACTTGAGTTTCTTGATTAATTCAAATGAATGAACATTGATTCATAATGTAATCCATGCATATTGATAATATACCTCAATCCTTTCCATTATTCATTATACTCAAATGCCTATTTTAAACTGCAATGACTAATTATATGCAAATACACTATTCTGTATGCAAGAAACTCTTTGTTGTGATAAAATTATGTTGAAATGCTCACAACAGAAATGATATTCTATTGCGGTAGAACTTACTTAGAGGAGATCTCAACTAACACTTTGGCAATTTCAGTTAATCCTTTATCTCTACCTTTTGAATTCTAGTAGAAGTTACTATGAAGCTGGAAACCTTTACTATCAGCAAGAGATGGAAGGAAAGAACAAAAGCAGTTTATTGAGACCAGTGATTCAGAATGCATGTCTTATAGATGATAGAGAGAAACCAGAGTGCAGGAATACCACAGAGCATGCAGGCTCCAAAAAAAGGTGTCTTAGCCACAACCAGCATGGCTAGTCTGAAAATCTCTTGGCCATCAATAAATTACAGAGGTTACATACAGAATATATACTATATTAATAAAATTTTGTATTATATGTAGCCTTGTTCCACTTAATAGAACAATGTGTGTGTGAATCTTTCT
Source organism: Erpetoichthys calabaricus (assembly GCF_900747795.2). Taxonomy (NCBI): domain Eukaryota; kingdom Metazoa; phylum Chordata; class Cladistia; order Polypteriformes; family Polypteridae; genus Erpetoichthys; species Erpetoichthys calabaricus. The sequence continues at coordinate 145,266,690 of NC_041395.2, read as the reverse complement.
TTAGGACGTTTTGCTTAGAGAGAATCTTACATTTTTAATCATTGAATCTGAACACTAAATACACTTTTATTGGTGCTATTGTTATTTTATTTTTTTACATTGATCCTACTGAGTCAGCTTTGTAAGTTGTTTCTAAGAACTAGAAGTGTTACAAAGAAATGCTTTCCAGTCTTGATCCTTGAGTTCGTGTGTCACTGTCACTTTTGTTACAACTGTGGATGAATGATGAACGGCAAGTCCCAGACAATGAAATGTTGGGGCACCAACTCAATCGTCCCTGTTTACTTCTTTCAAGTTTAAATGAAATACAGGTGCCCACAGGTGCAAAAGCAATAACATCCTGAAAACAAAAAGAGCTCCAGCTGGGCTTACGCCAGGTTTACATCAGGTCACAGGATCTCTGTCGCTGTCATGCTCTGCTCACAGAGTGACGCCTCCTTCTGCCGACCTCACAATATGTAGCAGAAGAACCTCAGGGGCATCTTCTCAGTGTTGCTGGAGGAAAAGGAGAGGACATGGTTAGCAGTATAAAACAAAATAGGTTTTATCATAAAGAAATGACAATAAAAAAGGGAAAACACAAAGTCCAGCAAAAAACAGTGAACATAACAAAGTTTTTTTGTTATTATGGACAGCCCTGTTTACTGCGACTAGGATAGCTCTGTTATAGTAAAAGACTCCTTGGTGTGTTTTATGGTGTGAAAGACTTTTTTCTGACATTTAGACTTCAATTTTTGGTTGGTTTGATTTATTGACAAAAGATAGGTTAAAATTCTAGTTAATGAACTTGGCTCAAATTCTGATTATGTCACATCCCATAGGAAAATTTTACTGCTCAAAGGTTGATCTTTGATGACTCATGAGACTTAAAAGAGGTTCTGATTTATGTTTAATTTAAAAAACCACTTTATAACAGATGTTTCTTCTAAAATTCTTTAGGAGAAATGGATTTAAACAAAAAAGAGACATGAGATACAACTGAGGTTAAAAAAATTTGAAAAAACATGTTATGTGAGATCTCTTTCAAGTCTTATTTTAATCTTTTTCAAGACTTGATATTTTTATTTAATATTGGACTGATGCCTTTATTTCAGGTAACTTACAACATTTAAGATGTGATTTGATACATTTCTATTGTTTTTGGTGCACAGGCAAATGAAGTGACTTGCTCATGGCCATATGGTACCAGTAGTGGGATTTGAACCCACAACCTCAGGGTTTGAAGTCTTAACCACTATGCCACACTGTCTGCCTTTTTTTCTAGAATGAATATGATCTAATTTGACAACAGTAATATTAACCAGAGTGGCTTATAGTTTTATTCAGAACCAAGGACTAGAGTTTTGTAACCACAGTAAGATGTTTTATTACCACAAACATCTATCAATACAATTCACTATATACAGTATTACTGAGCACACAATGCAAATATTTTCAAACTGCAAAAAAATGTCACAAGACTACTTGGAAAATCTGAGCCTATTGTGTGACTTTTCTGAGATCTCTCCTGAAACACAAGAGGAGATACTTGTGAGACTACCAGGGTATTTTTCTCAGGAGAAAAATCTGAGAAGCAGAAGACAATAGAATGTCTCCATTTTATTTCTTTCTGATCTCATTGTTGTTAAGAAGAAACCAAAATGATGTTAAGGAGATCTCTTTTTTGACGGTTCATTCCTATGGGCTCTCCTGGTCCTTTCACTTTAAGATCAATTACTGTTTCTTTCTGCCCTGCACAAAAGATAGGCCTTTACTACCATGTTGAGTGGCTAGCCCACTTAACCACAAATACTCCACTTAAATACTTCGGCTTACCTTCCTCAATATACCACACCAACACACTTCTAACAACCCCTGATCTCTTTTCTTTCTGCTCATCAAACCTTTATTGAATTCCCTTTTCCTGATTTCAAGCTCACTACTTAAGAAGCAAGGGGAATGTTTAAGCCCAAGCCAGCATCTGCTTTTGGGCATGGCCTAGGATTGATGTGCAGGGTTCTAGATATGCCATAGTTAAAAAAATGTGCCCATTTCATCAGTTTGTCAAAAATTTAGCAACACAAGAGATTCCTAAAACATTAAAGGATATTTTCCACTGATCCCTGTTACTTAATGTAGGGTACTGTGAGATTAGGTCTATTTGCTAGCATCCTCTGGTGATTATAAACAGGATTGCTACCAGCCTTCCTGTTTCAGAATGTATTGTAAACGCTAACACATTTTTCAGGAATTAATGCATTTTTTCCCATAAAGGAGAAATGGTGATTGGATTGACCTTAGTAACTATAGGCCAGAGAACTTAATATTTAACCAATGGTAAAAAATGGAGGCAAGTATGGTAAAACAAAATATTAAGCAACATATATCAGGAATGGGAGAGTTAGTGTAAAGTCAATATTGATTTATTTGGGGGAGGTTATGTTTCCCTCACTTAAGGATGAAAAACAAGAGATAAAAAGACCTGGATGTGTCAAAGCAATAAGAATTTAAGAAAAGTTAAATTTAAGAAAAGTTTGAAATGAAAAAAATAACAGAAATATCACTGTGGGTGATAAGGCAAAGCTTGATAAACTGCAAAGTCAATCACAGCACAGAGAATGTAACGTCTAGTCTCCACAATCTTTTCATTTCAAACTGCCAAACTTCACATGCTTCATCCATGATTTTATTTCTTTCAGTTTCCCTCTACATTTACTACTCTTCATCATTTTGTCTAAATCACATTTTATGTGCAACTTCATGAATTCATTTGTTCTTCCTCCCTTCAGTCATTTCTGACAAGCAGTTGGTTATTCATTTGAGTCCAAAATTATTATCTTGCATGCACTGTTTCCATGCTTTATGATTTTTCTTTTCTTTCTCATATTTTAAACACTTTATGTGTTGCAAACAGCTTTCATTTCACTTAGGTACTTGTAAATGCTGCATGAAGTGAATGTATAATAATGTTTACTCTTCTGGGGTGTGACAAGGAATATAACTGACGTGCTCAAGCCTCATGTAAGATAGATGAAACATAACTTTTACTTTCCATGTCCATTCATAATTCACTTTCTGAACCACCATTCTCAGTTATAGGCCTACATGAAGGGAAAATTTACCATAGCAGCACTACGGGAAAAAAAATTAGGAGTGGTCTCTCCTGGACTTTCTCGTATACTCGGATATGGGGATGGATATTTAAGGAGTAAACCACAAGACAGTGATTATATTTTCATATTATGCACATTAAAAACCCATCAACAACAAATCAAATCAAATGAATAATATATTGAACAATTATTATAAAAGTAAAGTTGAATAAATCAAACTCTGCAACTGCATGAATAAAAGTACCACTTCTGGTTAATGGAAATAGCTTAAAAGTGGGTAGAAATCTACATTTTGTACCTAAGTGTAAGCATACTCAACTTATCATGTTTACATACTCACACACACACAGACATAATTCCAAAAATAGTATTTTTGGACTCAGAGAGGTCTAAATAGTCAAGGTTCATCAAAATCTTGAAATGGAATTTTTGGAGGATTCCAATACTTTCCCTATACTTTATATACAAGAAAATCAGGGAGGTCTAAAATGTCGAGATGCGTCAAAATCTCGACATCAAATCTTTGGACTATTGCAATTCTTTCCCTATACATTGCATACGAGAAAGTAAAAAAGTAATTGTGTAATGGAAACCAACCCATTGAAACACACTACATACCCGGTATTATCCCCACTAGGAGAATTTGGTGTCCACAGTCCACCCAACAGCTTGTTTTGATCAGTGGGATTCAAATAAATGTTGAATATCATATATAACTATGTGATGGTCTGGGTTGGCTTCATGTCCTTGGAAGCTTGAACCAGGAGCTGTTAATAACATAACCAAGCATGAGCCTGGCAAAAGAGGACACACACACAGCCAAGAGATAGGTATAATGTGCTTAATGCTTTTATTTTAAACAAATAATGATACAAACAATGCAGTGCTTCCTGAAATACCTAAATAAATAAGTAAATGGATAATCTATCCTCAGTAAAAACAGGTGAATCAGTGGAAGTTAAAAAGTCAAATAAACACCATAATCCAAATAAAACTGAGATTAAGATCCTGGCAGAATCCTTCTCTGCAAAACCATTCTGAGCCTCAGTGCATCCTTCTAAAACTGACATATTTTTAGCTCGCCGTTAGATTTCCTCAGGATAAGGAGATGTCCATAGATAGGCACAGTCAACCTTTTAACATCCAGGCCCGGGTCCTTGATGCCAGTCCATCAGTGTACTCAGGATGTTGCTCCAAGCCTTGCACTTTGCTCTCACAAGTCACAGATCTTCAGACCTCTGTAAGAGCATACCCCAGGCACATGGTTACTCCTAGTCCTTGGAGTGCTCAGCAGAAGCTCCTTTTATTCACCCCCTAGGGATGCACCTGTGTGGGCAATGGTTACATCCTCCGGAGCGCTAATGAGGCAATCGATTGAACTGAATGTGTCTACAGAGGAACGTACAATTGGTCATCCCCATTAACTCCCAGAGGCACTCCGCCATGCTATACCACACACACCCGCAACCCCTCTGAGAACAAGTGCACTTTTATTTATTTTCTTAAAACTATAGAAATGTATTTAATAATTTGAATCTATGTAAAAGTCATAATATGTCACATAATTTAAAAATACTGAATTTCATGTATTAGGAGGTGGTTTGCTCAGTGCAGAGTTTTAAGTCAATATATCAATTTTCTTTATCTTCTTAATTCAATACATCCAGTCACAACAGGCCAGTTTAGATTCAAGAAATTGACTTGCATGCATGCCAGTGCAAACTCAAGTTTGTGATGATTCCAAAAACAATGGACAACGATAACTTTGTTTAATGAACAATATTGGGTATTGTAACAAAGGCGCTATATAGGTGCCCGACCGGACACAGATGCACATAGAGGCACGTATAAACAAACAAGACTTTTATTTTTCTTCACCCATGGGTGCACGTCTTCCCCGTGACCCACAGGCAATACAGAGTCCAAAAGCACAATTACCACAACAGCAACAGTTTCTCCCTTTTACCACCACTCCTCCTCAAGCTTCATCTCCTTCCTCCCAACTCTGGCTCCTCAAGTGGTGGTGGCTGGCCCTTTTTATATCCCACCCGGAAGCGTTCCAGGTACTTGACCACCTGGTCCTAATTGCCCTTCCGGGTGGGGCTGAAGATACGTCCAGCTGGGCTGCTGACTCCATGCAGCTCCCCCTAGTGGCCATCCGAGCCCCCAACCAGGCTGTGGAGGACTCCATCTCCCATGGAGCCATGCGAGAGGCTGGGGGATCACTGTCCGCCAGGGAGGCTGCCACCAAGAATCCCGGGGGAGGTATTGAGCTGCCCATGGTTGCTCCCCCGGAACAGATGCAGAAGGGGCGTCCCATGCCGGGCATGGGACCCGGCTGTCCGCCACAGTATATTATATGAATTTTGGCTAGCTGATCACAAAAATCACCTTTGCATGTTCTTGTCATGTACTGTTTTATTGCAATCAGTTATGTTTGTGATTTCCTCCCATGTTATAAGCATACATATTTGTATAACAACAACTGGAATACAGTATCTGTGGTGATATAAAAGAAGTGGTGCAGATACTAAGAATGCAGTGCAGATATACAAGTACTGTTGTTTTATTTGCAAATTGGACAGCCGTGTTAAAGGGTCTCATTGCATTAGAAATAACAGGCTGCTCTGTGAGCAGTTGGTTCCAAGGCAGAAATGTTGAGCACATAAACTCTTTGTCAACCCAACACAGTATTTTTACCTTCTCTTCATGTAAAACTTGGTCTAGCAAGAAATCTAATGAAAGCAATGAACAAGGAAGGTGATAGATTTCAGTATCTGAGACAGATGTTTCCACTAATACTTGATGTAATGATTAAGGAAACCGTTTTTGTTGATCCACATATCAGACATGTCATGAATGACAAGAGGTCCTGTGATTATCTGGGTTTGCTCCACTCCCCCTTGTTGCTTGTTGGGCAAATGAGGACACATGCATTTAGCTAGGGCTTGGTGTATAAGTGACAGTGCTTTTATTAAAATCAAACAAAAAAATGTTCAATAGTGCAGTGCACCATCCATTAATTGACTAGTCAATAAATAAATAATCCAGGAGGTTAAAAGCAATAAATAATTCCAGTAAAAATTAGGTCAAAATCACAGGCAGGAAGCAGTTCTTTAAAAACTCACAAGCTATTAGTTCGTCCTTCTTAAAACTGCTAACCTCGATGGGATGCTACAGACAGAGTACACATCCTTCCAACAGGCATAACCAATCCTTTGGCTGGCTCGGGCCCCTGCTGTCATCACAGGCTCCCATCAGGGAGCTTACTCCTCCGACTCCCGCAGCCGTTCCTCGTCCTTGCGAAAGAGCCCTGCTGAAGAAGTCAGTCTCTTCTGCTCCCCATGTTACTCAGCAGGAACGACCCTCAGTCCCCTTTGAGTGATGGCCGTACGCTTCTCTCTTCCTGGTTGCCTGCCTCCATTCTCTTGCACTGGCTGTCTTCTCCTGATCCTGCCTTCTTTCTCCCTTCTTTAACCTCCATGCCTCTCTCTCTTTCTGTCCTTCCACTCTCTGCAGTGCTGGCTCCTTTTATATGGTCTGATTGAGTGCAGGTGTGGTTCTTTGCCTACTCTGATGTGTGAATGAGGCTCTTCTTGATTGATCCGCTCGCATTTGCATGTGCATGCACAATCAGACAAGTACACCAATCAGCTCCGTAGCAAAGCATGCACACTCATACCCTCATTAGATTGGAGCCTGCACTGCCCGGGGCACAATTATTTATTTAAAAACTGCACTTTCCCACAGAGCCCTCATCACAGGTCTGAAGATCTGTTAGTGGGGCCGGAGAAAATTGCATGGAAGACATTCAAAGCTGTTGTTGAGAAATTTCTTACTTTTATGCTCAATGCTATCTGTCATAATCACTAAACATTTTTCAGAAAGCAAAAATGTTTGAAACAGTTTGCCATCCAATGAAATTAAACATGAGGACTGTGAGGTAGCAGTACTAATCATTGTTCAACCATGCAATAAAGTGAGAAATGATATATACGCTGTATGAATGTGTTTCCATTGTTAGTATATGCTTTGTTTAATTTAAAGCTTTAACATGTACATATTATTTACTAGCTAGCATTGCCTGAGTATATTTACAGTGCTCAACACTAACTTTTGAAGGAGTTGTCAGGCCTTGTCAGGCTTAGTAACCAGACATCAGCCTTTGGTTGCCAAAACTAAAAATATGGTTGCCATTTTTAACAGCCATTTATGTCAACCAAAGGCTAAGGAGTGGTTGCCAGTTGCCTAAACCTTGCAACCAGTAATGTTGAACTCTGTATTGCAGAATCTGAAAGACACAAGTAAGCCCGCAATTCGCTAGCGAATCGGAAATCCTAGAATGGCAATCAGTTTCTGTTCCGTCCGATATGTGGATGGATGACATATCATGGAGGGCGGGTGCGTCTGGGGAAATGTCATTTAATCCAATAGGCATATCTGTACTAAAGCGGTTTCGTTTTGTGGAGACGTGAGTCTGTTGCCTTCGCTGACACCGACTGCTTGAACAGGTTGTGTTTTTTGGGGGGCACCTACTGACTCTGGGAAGCCGCTGCGTCTGACTGTGGGGCGAGCGCCACAGCGCAATATGCACCTCGGTGGGAAGCCGCTGCGTGAAAACATATCATGGAGGGTATATGCGGTGGTGTCGGCAGTTGCGTCCGGGCGGCCATACAACCTGGCGTGCACGCTTTACCTCAGGTGTAGTTCACAGGGCGTAGTCTCGTTTCTGTGTTTTCTTTGGTTTGAGCCGTGACTCCTTTCGCAAGCGTGTTGTAGGCGCGCGCGTTGTCACAGTTGGTTTGAGCCGTGACTCCTTTCGCAAGTGCGTTGTAGGCGCATGTGTTGTCACAGCATGGACCTTTGGTTTGAGCCGTGACTCCTTTCACAAGCGCGTTGTAGGCACGTGCGTTGTCACAGTTGGTTTGAGCCGTGACTCCTTTCGCAAGCGCGTTGTAGGCGCGCGCGTTGTCACAGTTGGTGTGTGCCATGACTCCTTTCGCAAGCGCGTTGTAGGCGCGCGTGTTGTCACAGCATGGACCTTTGGGGTTTCCGTACATCCAGTGAGCCCTGCGCCCTGCTCCCTGCGCCCATCCGGTTTACAACCTTCGGTTAGTAATATGGATTATTATCTCTGAGTGAAAAACCCTATTCTTTTGCTCTCTTTCTCAAAAAACGGTAATAATAAGCATGACTAAGTGGATATTGTAACAGCAACAAAGTCTAGTGCTGGCCATATGCATCCTTTTTGCCAAATTCAACCATCCACCTCTTTTGTGAGCTCACTTATTTTAATTCAGGATTGCAGTGTCTAGAGCCATTCCCAGGTAACATCAAGTGCTGTAGAGAAGGCACCAAACCTGTCAGTCTTATTATTTTAGTTCAGAAACCTGTTTTTGTAATCTGGAAATGCAGCCTTTGAAGTGCGTTTCTTTATACCTTGTTGATTTCTAGGAGTCTAGTATGACAATATCTGAAAAGACAAATCTATTTAATTTTTAATGAAGTTAAGAATGAAGCTTTCAAACAGCATTTTTGAAAAAAGTTCCTAAAAATGTTCAATGAAATGAAAAAAAAAATATTTTAAAAGAAATCTAAAGGTACAAAAAAGAGGAAATCAGTGTTAAAAAAATGATCGACAAATATATGCATGCTGTATATAAATACATATTATGTAATGATGACTCTTTTGGACAAAGCTTTTAATAGTGTTTGGAAAAGGTTATCGGTTATCCATCTCCGGCTTTTAACAGCATATGGTTTGTGGAATATAGTATAATCTCCTTGATGAATGCATTTAAAATGCATTATGACAGCTTCCAGGATTTTGCCAGGTTCTATGGAGTGAATTCTAAACACCAGATTCTTGAAACATCACATAATAATTCTTTTCATACCAAGATTTTTCATTATCAAAGTGATGGATAAAATGTAGGTAAGCTGGTAAGGAGCCAAGAAAACAGGTAAACAATAGCAAGATTATGTGCAGGCATGTGTCTGCTCGCTTTGATATCTGTTATAGTGTGAACCCATTGTGTGCTTAAGATGCAACTTACTTTCTGCATGAGAGTGTGAGCAGTTGATAGTAGTACTGGGGATTTACATTTTAAAAGTGCTTCTTAGCCATTTGCTGCAAGTTTATAAAAACTGGGGGCTAATGCCAGCTCTGATCACACTTTCATAGGCATGATGGAAGTACTAATTATACTCTTGGTTGGTACTCCTTATTAGCAAAACCAAATAATTAAGCCCTGCTATTTATAATCTGAAGGAAAAAAAAAAAAGTGGAAATATTACTTTTTACATAATTAAACAGATTCTCTTATACTGCATTAAGAGGTTAAAGTGCTTTTTAGGTACTAATAAGCCTCCAAGTACATTTTGCATTAATGTAAGTATTGCAGTCACATACTGCTAGCAATAGCTCCTCTCGAAAGCTTCAACTCGAACTAGATCTTTAAAAAAGTAAAACAGGCCATGGATGTTGACCTCCTCTGTTTAGAAATTTCTTTAAGTATCAGTGGCCAACTGGGCATTGAATGAAATGCCAGGTTTCAAACAAAGACTCCTTTGTATATGTGTATAAGTGGAAGTTCCAAAAATACATTTTTATACATTGATAGGAGCATATCATTACCATAAGTCTACACTCCTGTAGCTGCATAAGTGAAAATACATAACATATGAGAGCATTTCAGACTATAGCATATTTAAAAAATATTCCCATTTCACAAAAGTGTTAGAATTACACAGCAGGCACAAGAAGTAGATTCTTTTTACATATGTAATTCTATCAATCTATCCAGCCATTATCAAAGCCACTTAGTCCATTTATGGGTCATAGGGATGACAGCCTTTCTTTGCAACATTAAGAGCTAGACATCTGTTGCAATTCGGGACCACAAAATAATAGAAACAGATGTGACTGGCAAAATGACACACAAAAAACAGGCCAGAAACCTGACAGCCCCAATGTAGGCCTCACCCAGGCAAGCCTGACTCTAGGCAACTGAGATTCTTCAGGCCAGACTAGGCCCCAAAACGGAGAACATGCTTTTATAGTTCAAAAACTAATAGCAAAGAGTCTCAAAAAATCTATACAATTTATGAATGGGGTTCATAAGTTGGAAAAAGTCTACATTAAATACTTTCATTTTTCTCCACTATAGTTCGAATACAGCATTAGACTTATTTTTAACGAATAACCTAACCACCCTTGCTGCAATAAACCAAATAATACAATTTATTTATAGCTTACAGATAATAGAAGATGGATATATTCAAGTGTATTCATAGACATATATGCACAGTATATAGATATTCATAGATGAAGAACAATAAAAAACATGACAAAACATAAAATTACAATAGTTAATTTGAAAATTTTCTCTCCTATGGAAAAAGGCTCATAACTTATGTATTCTGATGTTTCAGTTTAAGTGATCAAAATGGATAAGTTGTTTAGCCGGTTTTAAAATTCCTAGTGCCTGCACAGTGGAGGTGGTGTTTTACTTACAGCTAGTCTGCACTAGTCACACACACACACACACATTGTATATGTGAAGTCCTGCTCTGAACTTTTCTACTGGACTTTGGAAGAAGATAACAGCTAAAAACCTATCCTTTACAATGGTTATTACTTTTCAGTTATAGTAATGCCAATTCCATAATATGTTAGCTGGCTTTATCCTAACTACTGAGTTACATTTAATAGTTCTTCTAATCAACGTTGGTGTACTTATGGTTTGGTGTAGACAATGCTTTATTCGTTTCCTGGTTGGCTTTCTCTAGTACATGTGAAGGAAGTTTAGGCATGATCTTCTTTCTTCTCATTCTTCACCTTAGTTGCACCTTCTGGTTGTGTGTGGTACTGCAATTTTCTCCTCAAGTTTTTTTTTTTACACACATTGTCCTTGATTGATAGAAAAGTTGTGGCTGCTGGGCATCAGATGATCAGTTGCTCCCATTGTTAGCAAGACAAACACATGGTTTAATATAGGTTTTTCTCTGCTTGTGCACTTGCTTTCCTTAGTAAGGTATGGACTCGTGGCCTCCTCAACCAACTTCAATACAGACAAGCCTTACACCTTCAAAGCCTGGCAATGGTTGTCCTTCAGAGTGAAAGGAATTGCTCTAGACTTTGTTACAGCCACACCTTTTGCTTTGGGTTCCCTGCTCTAGATAGCAGAAGTCAAAACCATGCTGAGTAGTGAACCCAGATTTGGGATGTGCAGGGGTTTTTAAAGGAAGGAATAGACATCTTGTCATTGGTTTCTTGAATGCAATTAAGCCAATCCTTTTTAGTTGACTATTGTTTAGTCGATCAATGTTGCCCATCTTTGAGTTATGGTCCTTAGTTCATGATCAAGTATTTAGATGGTTTTGTGAGGAGATACCTTTGAGTGTCACTTGCTGATTGATCATTTTATCAGATAAGCTGCAAATACTGTATTCCAAAGAGAGGCCCAGTCAAGAAGGAGCTGATATTAAGCATGTCTGTCAGATACTTTTAAATCCAAGGAGTTGTGTTCTAGGCACTGAAAAAGTGTTAATTCCAGTCTGTTCTATATTATTCACAAAAATCAGAAAATGCTCAAAAGAGCGAAAATCAGCATAAAGGAGTTGCCAATAAGGTAATCCAAAAAAAAAACAAGCTCCTATAAAAATACTAAAACAGAATCCTAAGACAGAAGCAAAGTGAACAGAAAAAGCACAATATCTAAAGACCAACACTCCTCAAGAGCACATTTATTGAATTCTGAGGGACTGTATTTCCCGTATGGCTTTATAGAACTGAGAGCAGTCCCTTAACAGAGATGGACTGGTGGCCCTGCCTCTTGGGGAACCAGCCACAAAATACAGAGAACATAAAGACATTTAAAGAAGAAGTATGTGAATATTTCAAACAGTGACAAAATTATAAATGAACAGCACAATATTAGCAGAAATAACCATACTAAACGATTCAAACTGAAAAACAAATGAAAAATGAAGGAACCTAAACAGAACCCTGGCCAAAACATAACAGCAGCCTGATGGAATCAGGATGGGATGTCTCATCCAGATACTTCTTAAAGGTTTTAAAGGTATCTGCTTCAGCTACATATCTAGGTAATTTGTTTGTTGCCAGTGAAAGGGATTAACAGATGGATTTTTACCTTCATAGTAATAGATAAAGAAGTTGAGGCACCAATACTTTAGGCAAGCTAGCAGTCAAATAACGATCACTGATAATCTTCAACCATAATAAAAAATAGATGAAATAAATGCACTGAATGTTAACAAACAGCAATCTTAGATGTCAGTGAGCTTTTTAAAGCATTGCACCGATAATGTCATTTCACATCTTATTGGCCTAGTAGTCCTAGCAACAGCTACTTAGAATGATGGAACCCAACTACATAGTGATAACGATTATTAACACTTGTCCAGAGATATTACAACAAGATTCCCTTATGTCCAGAACCTTTCAAAATGTCAAATTATTCTGAAACAAAACTTTTTACAGAGCAGGAAAAACTTTTGGGATGCAGAAGTTTAAAGTCTTTCCTAGCAGCTGTATGCATGAGGCAGAAATCAACCCTGAATAGTGTAGATGCCAGTATATCATAGGGCACACTCAGTCACTCTTCCAGCCATTTCAAAGATACCAATGAGTCTGTCATGCTTATCTGAATGAGACAACTGAAGTATCTGAAGAGAATGTCATATAGATTCCAGAATAATGTGTCAAATCCACACAATTATCACACCAGGATTCCAGGATTCAAACCAAGTGTTTTGGAGCTGTAAGACAGCAGTACTTACCACTTTGCAACACCCCAAATTTTTTAATTGATCTATGGTAACGTAAATCCAGTTAAATAACTGCTCTAGTTTTGTTAGGCCTTCTAATACTATATATATTTACATTTTTAACCTACTGTTGCCAAAGCAGTGTTGTATGAGTAGAGCCTATCCCAACACCTTAAGATGCAAGACAAAAATCAGCCTGTAAGCTTATTCTTAAGTGTTTTCTTTGGCATTTCTTTCCCTCTATAGGTTTGGTGTATGAGGAAGTCAGTTCTTTCACTAATGTTCTTTTTGAAGGCCTTATTGAGTATTCCCAAAACATTTCAGGTTCTGCCATACCTCCATCTTGTTTTCTCGCAGGTGCTTCCATTTTTGTGAGCTTTATTTAAAAGACGCTGACCTCGTTCCTATGGTGTGACAGTTGGTGGATGCGATGCATTACATTACCTAGCGATGCTATAAAGGCCAACATTGTCCACTTCCAAGTCAGCCAAAATTTTAAATAAATATCACATGTTTGCATAAAATAAACTCCTAAAAATTGTTTTAATATGACTAATTATTTTTGTTTGAATTCATGAACACAATAAAAAAACATTTAGAATACTTTCCACCATGTTACATTTAAGTACAACATTTAAAAGAAGTGCATTTAAAATTTAACAAAATACATAGTTTATTCATGTATAAAGTATTGTTCTAAGTCAATTTACTCAATCTAATATTTTAAAACATATGTAAAGTAAAAAACAATGTTTATTTATTGACTTCCATATAACTTTGCTAGTTTTTGTCACCTCTTACTTTTTCTGATTGAGAACTTCATTTTTTGGCCTGATGTTTGTACACTTTTTCTAGTAGATCCCCATGAATCATCCAGCAGCACTACACCATAATATTGACATCCCAACTCCTCTGGTACCTTTCTTCCATGACCTGCATGCAAGAATCCTGATGAGGGTGCGGAAATGTGAACACATTTCACAAAGCCTTCGATCACTTCATTGGCTCCCTATCCATCACCAGTGTATCCATGGAAATGCTCCACAATATCTTAAAGAACTCCTTATATTACAATCCACTACAAGAAACCTCCGTTTTACAAATACCTATCGCCTTCGCCCCCCTGTGACCAAACTTCATAGAATGGGAGATCGAGCCTTTGCAGCCTCTGCTCCACGGCTCTGGAATGCCCTACCAGAGAGCCTAAGAACACAGCAGATTGTGGGCTGTTTTAAAAAACAGCTAAAGACTTTTCTATTTAGGAAAGCTTATTAACAAGAATGCTATAATTATTGTTGTTTTATCTCTGTTTTTATCTTGCCTTGCCTTTGTTTAAACTTTCTATGTTGCACTTGATTTACTGCTAGTGCAAAGTGCCCCTATAAATAAAATCCATAATTATTATTATTATTATTATTATTATTATTATGACCTATTGTATATTTCCTAAGTGAAGGATGCAGCCAAATGAGAGTATATGTAAATCTTTGATCTTTTAGCAAACTAATGACCTGAGGCTGACCTTTAATTGGTTGCTTTCAGATTTTTCCGAGAACACAGCTCTCTGTTCCCCAGACAACCCCACATTCACTAGCATCAAATTAGTATTGTTTTATGTTTTTTTAATCTAATGTGATTAGACAGTCGTCAGTGCACAATTTCATGTTAACGTCAGTGGTTCACAGTTCGCACCCACCATAAACCTAAATACAAATGAGCGAGCATGACTTTAGGGAGATGGCAACTTCAGGTGGAATTTCAGAAATCAAAGAAAATTCGGTTAATTCTTTAATGAACCACCCCTCATAAATAATTCATTTAAAGAAAAAAAGAAGATAAAGGGGCTTGGACCAGACCGACCTGACTTCAGAATTCAGCAGCAAACAAGTGATTGAGGACAAGCTTACACACAAACTTTTTCCCACTGTTGTTATGACAAATGGAGTTGACTAACTGGATGTGTTGCAAGTAATGCCTTTTTTACCGTTTCCTGTTTGCTGTTTCAAAGTGTCAGTAGTGAAGCTTTGTGGATATTGATGAGGGTTACGAGACCTAAAACAGCTTTCTGAAAAATATAAGTGGCATGAAAGGAGCTGCAGTCATCCAGACCAGTGTTTTTCACATTTTTGAGAGCTACCTTAGTGTGCCATGTAAATAATAGTGTAGCGTACCTGGGTCTGTACCTGAGAGGGACCAGCTCTGCAGGTGATCAAGACCTGTCTGAAGAGGATAGGTCTACCTGGAGAAGCTGGCCAAATAGCAGCTCTGCAATCTCCATGTTAGAGCGCTTCGGTGTCTCCTGACTGCTAGAGTCCATCTGCCTTGGGTGTGTGGTTGCCAGCGAGCCTCACAGGGCTGGTGGACAGTGGACATACAAATTACCTCTGAGGCAGAGAGGGGTGGGCAAAGGGGTAAAGCAGCTTGGACATGCCACCAACGTGCTAAGTTGCAGTGTCTGTTACAATGTGACTTAATGCCGAGGTGAGGTAAGCCTGGCAAACTTGTGTAGGACTGGGCAGACTGGCAGCAAGTGTACAATAAAATTAGGGTAGGAATGACTCTGTGGGTGTGTTACATAATAAACTGGGATGCAAGACTTGAGAAAAATCAGAGGACTAGTGATTGTATGATGTGAATTTATGGAATACAGTGGAAATGGCCAAGGACTGGGCACTCTATTAGCAGAGGCAGAAAAAGATTTGTATTGGACTTATGCTATGGATGGGTTATAGGACAGACAGAAGTGCACGTTATTGGATGATTATGGTGGTCACGGTGCAGACTTTATGGTGTGGGTTTTGGCAGAATGGGGAACTGGGCAAGTTGATAGAAAACTGGGCAATTTAGAAACAGGAGTAGTATAAAATTTGGGTAGCAGGTGCCTCTGTTCCTTTTCACGTCTATAGGGCAAGTTACTGTATGGGAAGAATATGTGGACTGTGGATGTCACAGACTGAATTTTTGGAGCACAGTAGAAATGGAAAAGCTGGCATCAATTGGGTAGCATGGTGGAAAGAATAGAATACATTTTAGCCTGGATTTGTCTTATGGGTCTGGTACTGGACAGGCTAAGATGTGCATTAACACTATGATGAGGACCACAAGAGCACGTGGAATGACCAGATAGACATATGTGAAAGGCACTATATAACAGATAAGTGCTGGTTCAGTTTGTCTCTGCAAAAACTGTGTCCCCGCACAAATTTATTTCACCAGCCACCTTCTTTCACTCCACTCTTCACTCACTGCACCAAGATTTTCAGGGAAAAATTCCAAATGTGAATCCATAATGTAAACCTTGAGACTTGTGTTGCAACCCAGTTCCTTAAATGTAATTAAACTGTGAAAAAATTATCAGTTTTAATTTGGATCTTTATTATTAACTAAAAACTTCTTTTGAATAATACCCAAGCCTTTTGTTTCAGGTTGTTTCATCACACCATCACATTCTACATCATAAATCAATTTTCTAATATGCTGTCCAGTAAAAATGCTCTCTTTCAGTTTAGCCTCAGACAAACCCATAAACTTTCAACACAGATACATCAAGCAGCTATCAAATCTTTTGATGGGTCTTTGAGAGACTACTTCATTAAACCAAGCTTAATACAGTATGAAGCTGTGGTTGAAGAACTAGGCTAGGTCTGATGATGTTTTAGGCACCAAGCTGTATATTTCTTCTAGTTGGCCATTTTTTCTGAGCCAAATGTAAATTCTTGGCTCTGCTGTCCAACTCACAGAAAATTATTATTGACTTATGCACTTCAATATCAGTAAAATATAATCAATAAAGTATACAAAACAAACATAATTAGAAGAAAACGAATCTTAAACTAATACATTATAAACAAACACAACCATTCAGGCATTAATAGAAAGAGAAGCATTGGATTGCCCTGACTGCTGCCTTGACCATATTATCAAATAAAATACAGGTGGAATTCTGTTGTGGCAATATTCATGGGACCATAAAAATATTTCGTTATAATGGAAATTTTGTTTTAAAGAATATGGGGAAAATACGTATACAGTACTATTGTGAGCAGGGTAACCACTGATTAGCCATGTCTAACAGCAGCAGTGTAAGAACAGCTCTGTTGCTGCTCTGCTGCATCTGGTGAACAGTAAACCAAGGGCAAAGTAATTGGTTGTCCACTGCAGTATCAGGCTTACTGCATAATGTGCTTGTTCCAAACAGTTTAGAACATTTAACACCAAGCTTTGAACTGCTCTTCCTCGCACTCTCCTGGTCTGCCACAGTGGTCATTCCGCGCCACTGGTGTTCTTCTAACATAGAAGCTAAATCAGGACGATTGTCCCTGTGTCATGGCTCCTATCTCATGTGCTTGAGTGCTGAAGTAACAGCTTCTATTTGGAATGATGTCTTGAGACTGTACCTGCTTTCTCTATACAGTAATAAAGTACTTGCATTTCCTTGGAAACCTGGATTCGCCTTCCTGTCTCTCATGCAATTCTGTGATCCAAGCTTGACAATACCGTTATAAAAAAACAGCAAAAAAAATCCGTCCATTTTCCAACCCGCTGAATCTGAACACAGGGTCACGGGAGCCAATCCCAGCCAACACAGGGCAGGAACCAATCCCGGACAGGGTGCCAACCCACCGCAGGACACACACAAACACACCCACCAAGCATACACTAGGGCCAATTTAGAATCACCAATCCACCATGTCTTTGGACTGTGGGAGGAAACCGGAGCACCCGGAGGAAACCCACGCAGACATGGGGAGAACATGCAAACTCCACGCAGGGAGGACCTGGGAAGCGAACCCAGGTCCCCTGGTCTCCCAACTGTGAAGCAGCAGCGCTACCCACTGCGCCACCGTATTGCCCCTGCAAAAAATATTTTATTTGAAAATAAGAAGTTAGATGTAACTTTTTTTCAGCATAAATGGACACAGTTTCTCACTTTTCTATTCATCACAAAGAAAACTTTGAGAGGCACTATTAAACTGGAAGAGTACAGTATTTGCACACGACACCACTACCCAAGCGGATGCTCGGTGGTTCACTGACATCGGAGCTATGTGTATAATGTCACATCTACACTCTTGCCGAGGCTTGCCAAGACTGCCTGAAACGGGACATTTTTGAACAGTCTGTCACTTTCTGTTGGTCTAACAAGTAAGACACAGCCTGTTGCAGGTTCCCTAAGACTCAGCAAAAGTGTAGGCACAGCATTTAAGTATTTTTGCATCACATTATTTGCATCTTCGGTGGCCATTTTTAGTCAAAAAAACGTTTGTTATACTAAAATTTACATTTTGTTAAAACAAAATCTGTTAAACATGATGTTGTATGAATGTTTGTCTGAGCCAACAAAAAGTATTCATTTTCGTTACTTCAGTATTCGCTATAACAGGATTGAGCTGTAAGTGTTTTTCTTTAATCATATATTTCGGTATAAAAAATATTAAATTCATACAAATTATCATTAAAATAATATATTAGTAGTTAATTATAGTGTGAACACAATAAAAAAACTATATTTGACAAATAAAAATGTGTTTTTGTGAAATAAGAATAAGTAATGGCGAAAAATGTTTTATAATTTTTAAATTCAGTACCCAAAAATATGTACAGTTAATAACCTGTTATAAACCAAAACAAGAAGAACATAAAGTTTACACTTTTATTCATGCATTATACATTATTTAGGGTTCCTAATGTGTCCAAAACAGAAACAGAGTTATGATTGATGGAGACATCTCATTTGGATGGGTGGAATGTCAGAGACCCTGAGTTTCTCTGTTAGCCTGAATTTTTGCCAGTCTTGGTGTTGTTCCTGAACCAATGGGATGTCATTATATAGAGGATACTCCCCTGGTTCAGGTCTCATGTTCTTTGACTCAGCATAGGTCATACCTGCCTTTGACCCTGCATGTCCTTGAAAACTTCTACCAACCCAGACCTCCACTGCAGCCTCCCCATAGCTAGGTCATGTTTGAAACTTGCATGTGTTCTGAGGTGGTATTCTCTGAGTAGAACAGAAACAGATTGTGGAATAAGGTCCTCTCAAAATCTGGTAAAGGTTATCAAGATCTTTATCGATCTGACCTTAATCATAATATTATATGTCACACCATATCAGGTGTGGATAATGTTAAATTGTTTTGGTTTAGCGCAAAAAGAAATGTCTGCGTGTTTCCTAAGAGTTCTGGGTAACTGTTTAGGTTTTGATGAGAGATTCATTAGTGTCTTTCTGGTTACTACCTCAAATATATATATATATATATATACCAGTAACGGCACACTGCACGATAACGTGCAGTGAATGCACTTGATTTGAGCATTCATAGCTTTCACACTCTTTCTCTGTACATTTAGCATTCGTTTGCTCAGAGTTTGTTGCACTTGCTGCTTCCTGAGCAGCTCTTCTTTTTCTCCACCCTAGCGGCCCGCTTCTTCTCTTCTTCCGTCGGCATCTTTTCCCATTAAAACTGATTAAGTCAGTGTTTGTGTTGCAATTACTTAGTATGTTTTCTTTAACTTTTCACTTAAGCTGGTGCTTAAGTCTTTAATCTGCCTCAAAAATGATTTAAGATATGAAGAGGTAGGGGAAGTGACTGCAAAGGTGGTAGAGATGAGAACAGCACCCATACGCATGCACCACACTGGCACCCTGCTGGCCGCTGCCGAGAGTTGTTCTACAATAAAATAAAATAAAAATAAAAAGAGGAATAACCTTGGATGTCAATCATCACCCTGAAAGCAGATAGTAGACGTCACATAGTATATGGGTACCAAATTTCAGGTCAATAGGTCAAACGGTTTGCGAGCTACAGGTGATTTAAAATCCTGGACAGACAAACGAACAGCCACCATAGCATATTATATATAAAGATATTTTTTTATCCTGATATTTGTACTACCTGCTTGTTCACTTTTCATTTGGTCCTCACAGCCAAATCCCACCTTGGCAAAACATGACCAAACATGAGAAAGACCGTCACAGAGAAAGGTCATTCACATACTCACAGTCACTCAGACTGAGACATATGGAGTCACCAATTAACATACTTATCACTGGGAAATGCATTAAACCAGAGCAACCAGAGCCCACATGATGTGAGCCCCAATCATACTGACAAAAATTGATATTTACCTTCTGTAAGGCTTGTGCTAAGGCAAAATGTTTAGCACTACCAGCTTAAAAGTATTACGGTTTAAGAAATTTCAGATTACTTACTATTTTTCTGAAGATGCCATTACTGGCACCTTTTTGTGTTTTGTTTCTGTGTGCTGTTGGGTGCATTACACATTACACATATGTGCATCCATGGGAGGTACACACATTAGGCCATGGTGTGAACAGACATCTGCACCTTGCTTTACACAGAATAGGCTAGTTTAGGAAGCAGTTTCTTTTGATGCTTAGATTTTCTTGTTGGTTTTTAATATTTTGCCCATTACACTTTCTGGTAGTTAACCGGTCTAGCTAGGTTACCAACCTGACTTTCCCTTTGGAAGTCCCCTGGATTTTGTGCTTCTTGTTGTTCTCGTTGTATTAATTCTGCTTTGCCTGATTACTCCATTACAGATGATTGTACAATCTGATACACTGTTCCTAGTGATTTAAATCAATAAAAAGGAACAGCCCAGGTGGGCACGAAAGTATGTTAGTGAAGAGGAAAAATTACCTTCTCTGGAGAAAGTTGTGTTTCTTTACTAACATAAAGATGTCACTTGTGTCCTGGGAGTTTTCTTCTTCACAAAATTAATTACCATGCTACTCTGATTTTGTACTCTTGAGACTTACATAATTTGTTCTTCCTGCAAGGGAAAAAAAAAAACGCCATCAACCTTGAAATTCCTTTTGGGTCATGTGCTACAGTTTGGTTATTGCTCAATCTCTGCCTCTCTCAGGACTCCTCAATGTAGGTTTCTAATTCATACGTGGGAATCTGCAATGAAGATGTGCAGACAGACTGCTCCTGCAAAAGTCATGCCACCATTATTTAAGCAATAAAATGGGAACGATTAAGTAGGTTTTTATCTGCTATGCTGGCAATGGTCATTATAATATAAGGGGTATGGGGTACCAGTAAAAAATTGCGATCTTTGGTTCTACATACTTTTAACTTCCTTTTGTGTACTGTAATAGATCCTCTTCAGGTGTCTACATTTTACTGGCTTATGAATTTTACAAAGTATAATTCGTTGTAAAATGGTTGCAGAAAACTGGCAGTCAGCAAACATCGTAAGTGAAAGAATAAAGATGAGAATCAAAAATCACTTGAAATGGATATACAG
This sequence comes from Erpetoichthys calabaricus, assembly GCF_900747795.2. Lineage (NCBI taxonomy): Eukaryota > Metazoa > Chordata > Cladistia > Polypteriformes > Polypteridae > Erpetoichthys > Erpetoichthys calabaricus. The sequence goes on along the minus strand of NC_041395.2, from coordinate 145,245,529 downwards.
GCAATAGTCTGTGTAGTAGCTGATTTACATTTGTTAGCCAATTAAGTGGATGATTTTGACATTTCTCTCCCTGTTTGCAAACTGCTGTGTGTCGATTTTCAGTATGAAGGGCTTTACATGAAATAAGTGTGACAGGTGTGTGGTCACACTTACAGGTAATCTAACTTAGACACCATTAAAATATCCGACTACGCCACCCAGTTTTATTAAGAGACTGGGAACTCTTGAAATTTACCCCATAATAGCACACAGGTTTCTTTAAATTGGGCGGTGAGTAAACACACAATGAAAGACAAAACATCAATTTCAGGAAAAGCAACAGTAACTTCTATTACACAAGACAATATAAAGTACATTAAAAAGATAAATAAACATAAAAAAAAAATCTAACAATATCAGGAAGGAAATTCCTTTTTTTTAAAAGGAAAGCACAAAGTCTACACTCTAAAAGTCCATTAAAAACATGAAGTGGAGGATACAACCTTTTGTGGTGCAGAGTCCAGTTTGCGCACTGTGTTACCCCGACAATTAATAGTCCAATTGTCCATGGATATACTCTGTTTAACAAATGCTCATTTTCTAACAGAAGCTTTGTCAAATTGTTGAATCCCTGTCAGCGTCTCTTCATCGTTCCTTTTTTTCCACTCTTGTGTTGCTGTGACCTAGGAACGCCTCATTTCTTGTCTGCCAGCTTTGCTCGGTCCTTTCATGCGGCTTCCCTCTCTCGCTGGACCCACAACTGTCGTCTCCTTGTGGAGCTGTCTCTTCCTCCCTGGAAGTAAGTGTTGCCATCCTTGTGCCTCACGTCATGCCAGACACGTACCCTCAACTGCCTGCATGCCTCTGTGCTCTGTCCGAGTGTCTTGGCAGCATTCTCAGTGGACTGTCCTTCAACTCTGCCTTCTCCTGCCCAGACGTTTAAATATTCTTCAGTCCCTGCCTAGATCGACAGGAAGGTAAATACAAACATTTTCCGAGGAAGGAGCAGTTTTTTTATCACAAGTTTGTATTGTTTGTATATTTAACCAGTTAAAACTTCAAAGCGGTGATTCTTTTTCAAGACAGCAAATACCGATATCCTGTAGACAGCCATGACAATAATCAGTAACGGGATTACCTGGAAATTTGCCTTTTAACTTCTCACCCCAGTCTCAACAATGGGTGCCTATTGCCTCTTCATCTGCTGTGTTTTAAATGTAATATTTAAATGTTCCTTTGCCTAAGAGAGAAATGGAAGCATCCAGTGTACAAAAAATGTATAATTCCATTCCAGGGCGACACGGTGGCGCAGTGGGTAGTGCTGCTGCTTTGCAGTTGGGAGATCTGGGGACCTGGGTTCGCTTCCCGGGTCCTCCCTGTGTGGAGTTTGCATGTTCTCATCATGTCTACATGGGTTTCCTCCAGGCGCTCCGGTTTCCTCCCATGGTCCAAAGACATGCAGGTTAGGTGGATTGGCGATTCTAAATTGTCCCTAGTGTGTGCTTGGTGTTTGTGTGTGTCCTGCAGTGGGTTGGCACCCTACCCGGGATTGGTTCCTGCCTTGTTGGCTGGGATTGGCTCCAGCAGACCCCCGTGACCCTGTGTTCGGATTCAGCGGGTTGGAAAATGGATGGATGACTGGAATTCCATTCTATTATAAAACACCAGTAATGGTGCACTGCATGTTATACAGTTGACTTGAGCATTCCTAGTTTTCATACTCTTTCTCTGTACCTTTAGCATTCGTTTGCTCAGAAGTTGATGCACTTGCTGCTTCGTGAGCAGCTCTTCTATTTTCCACTCTAGTGGCCCGCTTCTTCTCTTCTTTCGTCGGTATCTTTTCACGTTAAAAGTAATTTAGTCAGTGTTTGTGTTGCAATTACTTAGTAGGTTTTCCTTAATTTTTCACTTAAGCTGGCACTTAAGTCTTCAATCTGCCTCAAGAATGATTTAAGACACAAAGAGGTAGGGGAAGTGACAGCGAAGGTGGTAGGGATAAGAACAGCGCCCGTACGCATGCACCACATGGCCACCCTGCTGGCTGCTGCCGAGAGTTGTTTCTACAATAAAATAAAATAAAACTAAAAAGAGGAATAACCTTGGATGTCAATCATCACCCTGAAAGCAGATAGTAGACGTCACGTAGTATATGTGTACCAAATTTCAGGTCAATAGGTCAAACGGTTTGCGAGTTACAAGTGATTAAAAATTCTGGACAGACAAACGGACAGCCATGGTAGAGTATTATATATAAAGATTTATTATCAACAGTATATTGTATTTCTTAATTAAAAAAAATACTGTGTGCATAGTACATTATCATTATGTAGCTTCATGGAATTAAAATTTTTCCTACTGATTAATAGACCACATTAAAAGATATGAGAAGTAAATGTTAATGTAATCTTCTGGGATTTGTTATCAACAATTTTAGATCCCCTGGATGGTATTGCACACTATGTGCAAAGCTTAAAATGTCCAAACTCTAAAGGCGTCTCAATATCTGGACCTCATAACTGGATTTATTTTAAAAACTCACTTTGTAATGTTACTCTGCTTCCCTCTTGTGACAGCATCATTCTCTGCCTTCAATAAAACACTCAAAATTTACTGTATCACCTTTGTTTTGTCATTTTTTAACGTTTTTCTGGAGCTTAAACAAAATCTACAGTGTGTGGGGTGGGAGGAAGAAATGCATGCTAGTCGTGTCAAAAGGTATCATGGAAATATGGCACCTTCTTGATGAAGGTCCTTTCATAGCCAGATGTGACATTTTCATTACATGATGTGTCAGTCTAACTTTGTGCATTCTGGTCAAATAGAGTATTGAGTGATGCTTCTAATGTGTACATGACCTGTTATACGTTTTAAAAGTTTACTTTGGAACACACTATAATAACCTGACATTAAAGATCAGATTGGGTTACATTTTTATTTGAATTGTCTTGCATTATTTCAGAACAATATATACATAAATTGACAGTTTTGCAAGAATTCTTTTTCCTCTTTATTGTCAGAGCTTGAACCTCTATAAATCTTTATTTGAAATTGTTTACTTTCAGTTGAAAACACATGGCCACAAATATTGTGCTGTCAATTGCTGAACACTCTGAGATTCACATTTAGATGGGCAAAACTCAAGACATGCTGGGATTTTGAGCATAAGAAACTTTAAGGGGTGTCCTGAATCAGAAATTTCTCTTTACAGATTAGTCTGTGGTTTTATTCTCATCTATGGTAACCTATTTTCAGTAGCAGAAGAATAAGATCATAGGTACAAACAGTCATTGTTAGGTGTTTTTTCAGTAGTACTACATTTATTTTTTTTTAAATCTGTAGCTGCCATCCTTTTGTCAAGCTGCCATTCTGCCCACAGTCGACCAAAATACTGTGCCTCAAGCACCAACCATTTTCTACATCACTTCTCAAAATCTGAGGTGCCCTCCCTCTTGCTCTCAGTCTGCCCACACACCCTCTTCCTGACAGTTGATGTGCTGACACAAATCAATTTCCTGAGAGTAAGATCTCATGGCACTTGGCTGAGGGAAGACTTTAAACAAAATCACAAAATACCTATAGCTCCATCTGGTAGCCCTGATTCCTAGCACGTGTTCAAACAGACAGAACTTGCCTTCTCTTCTGACCCCATGTTCTTTGCATTACTAGTCACCAGACCCTTTATCTCTAATCCTTCCCTGTCAAATCAACTTAATTCTGCAACATAGGTCAAACATTACTCTAAAAGTAGTTTTCAGATTTATTTATATGTTTTCTAATACAACAATCATTACTAAAAAAAAACAGAATCCTTTTTCCATTGCCCACTGTATATACAAATCTTCTTATATAATATGCTACCGTGGCTGTCCGTTTTTGTCTCTCCAGGATCTTTCACCTGTAGCTAGCAAACCGTTTCACCTATTGACCTGAACTTTGGTACACATATACAACGTGACCTCTACTCTCCACTTTCAGGGTGATGATTTTTATTACTTTGTTTATTTTTATTTTATTTTATTGTAGAATCAACTCTTGACAGCGGTGTAGCAGGGCGGCCTTTTGGCGCATGAGTATGGGCGTCGTTCTCATCCCCACCACCTTTGCCGTCATTTCTTCTACCTCTTCTTATCTTAAATCATTCTTGAGGCAAATTGAAAATTAAGAAAAACGTACTAAGTAATTGCAACACAAAAATTGACTTAATCAGTTTTAATGTAAAAAGATGCCTTCGGAAGAAGAGAAGAAGCCGGCTACTAGAGTTGAGAAAACGAGCTGCTCATGAAGCAACAAACGCATCAGCCTCTGAGCAAACGAATGCTAAACATACAGAGAAGTGAAGTCAAGTGTATTCACTGCACATTATCGTGCAGTCCGCTGTTACTAGCATAAATATAAATACAGCCATATAACTCTCCGTGTCTTTAAATTTGCTTTCTTCATTTGAAGATTGTGGGGAGCCCCAGAAATCCCAACAGAGTCATGTTCAAAGCAGGGCACTACCCTAGATGGAGTTCTGGTCTATCACACACTATTCCCAAATTTCTATAATATATTCCGTTTTTTTCACATTTAAATTTGCATTTGTTCCTTATTTTTATTGACTCGTCATGGTTTTGAACTATGCTGAACACATTCCTGTTGTTATTTTTTGGTTTTTTTAGTTTTGTCTTCTGATTAGTAATATTTTTTCCACATTCTTACTTTGTTTCCTATGGGCTCTGCCATTTTCCGGTTTCCTCTTTTTAGCAATGCTCCCAAGTTGCTAGCGCATCACTTTCAAAAATGGTGACGTGTGACAACATTGTGTTGTAGGTGTTTAAGATGGTAACAGGCTACTGTAAACTGTTCAAGTTTTTGAATAACACAAAAAAAAACTGAGCTGTGTTACTTAACATCCTTTTCTTGTTTAAAAAACTTTAATTAGAGTAGCTACCGTCTGACAATGATTTTGGTGAGAGTTTTGGGCTTTGTTGTTTTGTTTGTTTTGTTTTTTTTTCGGGGGAATTAGACTTCTGGCTCTTTAAGATTTTATTTTCTCTAGTTAATGTTTATCTATTGTTTAAAGGCCTTAAGTCTAGTAAATACTCTCTGACTGTGATTTTAGGTTTGTGTTTTGGACTTCGTGCTTTGCTTGGTTAGCTCTTTTTTTCAGCTTTGGCCATTTATCCATAGAGTTTTCTGACTTTCTGTTGCCTTTAATATGCTTTATTTCCAAGGCAGTTCCCTTTCTGCTTGTGCTGTCTGTGTCTCCCCTTGACACTCTTAATGAACAGAGAGTCAGTCAACCGTTGTAGCTTCTGGGACATTTGATTTCAGCTTCCTAAAGGAAAATAGCCAGTCCATGCTCAGAATAGATAGATAGATAGATAGATAGATAGATAGATAGATAGATAGATAGATAGATAGATAGATAGATAGATAGATAGATAGATAGATAGATAGATAGATAGATAGATAGATAGATAGATAGATACTTTATTAGTCCCAAGGGGAAATTCACATTACACCTCTCTTTGTGTATACTGTATATACCACCTGTGTGTGGTTTTTCTGGACAAAAATCAACTCAAAGACTCCCTACCAGTTTTACTGTATTGGTGAACTTGCAGAGGCATCATCTAAGTAGGCTGGGACAAGTCGTACCTTGTCCGAGATGGTTGAATGCAGCTGTGGTACAAATTGAGCGAAACAGGCTCGAACCAGTCTCAGGCAAATGTATGGTAGCTCGCTGTGTGAACATACAATGTGCATGTACCACAAAGCGGAGTTTGTCTGCTTGGGTTGATTGAGCAGTGAGGTGCATGCAAGGGCAAGTCACACTTGTATAAGCTTCCGCATCTTATGTAGAATTCACACCAACTCCTGTGGCTGCCCCATTCACACAAACAAACACACACACACTTATGTTTCATAATAAGAAATGAGATGCATGCAAGCACCAAAAAATGTAAAGTAAATGATGCATTTGCCATCTAGTGGCTGTGGTTGAGAGTAAGCGGACTGCTTCATACAGACACACATACACACACACACAGGTCTTTTGTTTATATATGTCTAATATATATATATATATATATATATATATATATATATATATATATATATACTTTGTATATATAGATACACTTCTGCCTAATTTCTTTTCAAGGCACTTAACACATCTGCAAAAAATACCATGTACCTTTCTTCCTAGCCTGGCAAGGCAACATCTCTTCCAGGGTCTGTCTCTCTTTTTGCTTAAGACCTTGCTCATCCCTGTTCCCACCCACATGCAACCTATTTAATCCAAAGAGCCAGAGCCTTTCCTGGAACCACCATATGTATGTGTGTGCATATACTCAAATATTATTAGAGCATGCACAGGACAGAGGAAAAGATTTGGAGTAGCAACTGGCTCCCAATTTATTTATACATAGGTCTTGAGTGGAAAAGCACACTGGCAGGAACAGCAGTTATAATAGCCCTGCTCAGACAGATAACCATCCTTCACCCTTTCCCAAGCCCCCCAAGTCCCCCATCTCTCAGATGTAGATTCTGATCCATTTTCTGATGAAAGATTTACTTTTGAAAATGGTGGACCAATGGGCATAAGTTAATGATTGTAGTTCTTCATCATGTTTGTGATACGGGTGTTTATGAAAAAAACAGACAAACCTGTTAGCTCCCTTGTTTGAAGTTCCAGTCCTTTTAGTTCATTGCCTGTAAAGATGGTTGTATGAATAGATAAATTCTAAGAGACAGTAAAGAGACTTGGGGAAATCACAGTCTTTCTGTTTATTGAGGCATCAAATATGCAAAGCAAGTTAGTTGTTATTATCATCTTCTTTCCTCTTGCCTTCACTCATTCTGTGGGGGCTCATCCTCTGAAATATAGAGATTTGGAGTGCATTGTGGAAAACAGAAATGGCATTAATTGTTTTGTATTCCCCACTGTACTGTACATGCTTATAGCAACCTGTAAATACGTGCATCCTTGGTTTGGCATAAAGTGGCAGAATCCTTGAATCCATTCTTCTCTCACACTCCCCAGGTCATTACTATATATGTACTGTATATATATATATATATATATATATATATAATATATATATATATATATATATATATATATATATATATATATATAATATATATATATATATATATATATATATATATATATATATATATATATGTGTGTGTGTGTATACTGTATATTTATAGTAATGACCCAGGGAGTATATATATATATGTATATTCATATATATGTGTGAGTGCGTGCGTGTGTGTGTGTTTATGTGTGTAAATGCAAGTATTTACATATATTATAAATGTAACACAGCACAAAGTAAAGGGGTGTGGCTACCTCAGGCAAACCCTATGTACTATAGAACAAAATAACAAACACAAATTAATGTGTATTGTGTGTAATGTCTTCACTGTCATTAAACTGTGGTGCCGGTAATGAAGTGAATGAGGCAGAAGGGGTGGGTCAAGGAGCCCTGGATCTGGAAGTGATGTCACGTGACCTCAAGATGTTGGTTTCTGAATCTACAAAGGGAAGGAGAGGCCACCCTTGGCTCGGGTGGAATTACGAGTCAACAAGCTATGCATAATGCACATAAAACACAATAATTCATGTTTGTTATTTTGCTCTTTAATATATGGGATTTGCCTGAGGGTGCCCCTACCCTTTATCTTTGTGATTTATGTTTACCAGAAGTGAACACTGGCACAACTGGCTGCCGCTACTTGCCAGTGTTTTTATTTTTCACTGGTATTTTAATTTATATTTCTGTTCTTCATTATTGCTATTGTTCTATCATTCCTTGATAATAAACTGTAGCTCACTTTTTAAATAAAAATAATATGATTTTGATATGAATAATACGATTTTGTTCTGGATCACCCATGGATTTACTTGGTGGCTGGATTTCTTGTTCCTTCATCTGGCTGCCTACGTGTTGGCTATATTTTTTCATCAACAGCTGTGCTCTTCAACATTTTGTCTCTCTGGATTATTATTGCTTAGCTATTACTCCATTTTGTTACGCCCTTATTTCAGAGTACTTTTCCAGCTACGCTTCCACTCTGCTGTGCCACCCACGGAACTGTACTGGCATCAGGACGTCATTCATTATGTCCATTGTAGGATGTATTGTATTTCCGACGGACATTCCGTTGGAACCTCAGCTTCGATGACATTAACCCAATACAAATTTTTTGGTCTTCCAACCAGCAATGCTCAAGGAAATCTGGCTGGACTGCTGTTTGTAGTGTGCTAACTAAGCTTGCTAGAATGGCTAACGATAGCCTGTTAACAGATATGCTGTCAGACTTTTTAACATCTGATAAATTGAGAATAAGGGTCAAATAGTTTGTGATCTTTTGGATGATGGTGAGTATGATATTACAGTTAGGTCCATAAATATTTAGACAGAGACAACTTTTTTCTAATTTTGGTTCTGTACATTACCACAATGAATTTTTAAATGAAACAACTCAGATGCAGTTGAAGTGCAGACTTTCAGCTTTAATTCAGTGGGGTGAACAAAACGATTGCATAAAAATGTGAGGCAACTAAAGCATTTTTTAACACAATCCCTTCATTTCAGGGGCTCAAAAGTAATTGGACAACTTAAATAACTGGAAATAAAATGTTCATTTCTAATACTTGGTTGAAAACCCTTTGCTGGCAATGACAGCCTGAAGTCTTGAACTCATGGAATATCACCAGATGCTGGGTTTCCTCCATTTTAATGCTCTTCCAGGCCTTTACTGCAGCGGCTTTCAGTTGCTGTTTGTTTGTGGGCCTTTCTGTCTGAAGTTTAGTCTTCAACAAGTAAAATGCATGCTCGATTGGGTTAAGATCAGGTGACTGACTTGGCCATTCAAGAATTTTCCACTTCTTTGCTTTAATAAACTCCTGGGTTGCTTTGGCTGTATGTTTTGGGTCATTGTCCATCTGTATCATGAAACACAGCCCAATCAATTTGACTGCATTTAGCTGGATTTGAGCAGACAGTAAGTCTCTGAACACCTCAGAATTCATTCGGCTGCTTCTGTCCTGTGTCACATCATCAATAAACACTAATATCCCAGTGCCACTGGCAGCCATGCACGCCCAAGCCATCACACTGCCTCCACCGTGTTTTACAGATGATGTGGTATGCTTTAGATAATGAGCTGTTCCACGCCTTCTCCATACTTTTTTCTTGCCATCATTCTGGTAGAGGTTGATCTTGGTTTCATCTGGCCAAAGAATGTTTTTCCAGAACTGTGCTGGCCTTTTTAGATGTTCTTTAGCAAAATCCAATCTAGCTTTTCTATTCTTGAGGCTTATGAGTGGCTTGCACCTTGCAGTGCACCCTCTGTTATTTACCTTCATGCAGTCTTCTCTTTATGGTAGACTTGGATATCGATACGCCTACCCCCTGGAGAATGTTGTTCACTTGGTTGGCTGTTGTGAAGGGGTTTCTCTTCACCATGGAAATGATTCTGCAATCATCCACCACTGTTGTCTTCCGTGGACGTCCAGGTCTTTTTGCGTTGCTGAGTTCACCAGTGCTTGCTTTCTTTCTCAGGATGTACCAAACTGTAGATTTTGCCACTCGTAATATTGTAGCAATTTCTCGGATGGGTTTTTTCTGTTTTCACAGCTTAAGGATGGCTTCTTTCACCTGCATGGAGAGCTCCTTTGACCGCATGTTGTCTGTTCAAAGCAAAATCTTCCACATGCAAGCACCACACCTCAAATCAACTCCAGGCCTTTTATCTGCTTAATTGATAATGACATAACGACAGACTTGCCCACACCTGCCCATGAAATAGCCCTTGAGTCAATTGTCCAATTACTTTTGAGCCCCTGAAATGAAGGGATTGTGTTAAAAAATGCTTTAGTTGCCTCACATTTTTATGCAATTGTTTTGTTCACCCCACTGAATTAAAGCTCAAAGTCTGCACTTCAACTGCATCGGAGTTGTTTCATTTAAAATTCATTGTGGTAATGTACAGAACCATAATTACAAAAAAGTTGTCTCTGTCCAAATATTTATGGACCTAACTGTATGTGTCTTGTTGAAACCTGGTAGCAGCCTAATGACTTTTTACATCTGAATCAAGCTGTGCCCCAAGGGTTTGTCTGCACCTGTCAGCCTTGGGCCTCTTGTAGAAGGGGTGGTCTCACGGTAACTTAGAACGATAAGTAGAATGTGTTTTCAGTGGCTCTGCCTGTATACACCATTGTTCTACAAATCAATGGACCCATTCCTACTTTACTAGCCACTTTTTACCAAAAACCCAAACCTAATAAGGACTTTTTAGAAAAACTTCAACCTTTTTTAACTTCTCTTTGTGCTCTGTCGCCTAATGTTATGTTGATGGGTGATTAGAATATACACGTGGATAATATTAGTAACTCTTTTGTGACGGATTTTATGTCTTGTCTCAACAGTTATGGCTTCCAGCAGAATGTTGATTTTTCTACACATTGTAAAGGTCACATTCTTGATCTTATTTGTTGCACTGGTGTAACTCTTCTTAATTGTACTACATCAGATCTTCCCATATGTGATCATAAGTTAATATCCTTTAATGTTGTTAACTTAACACTCTCCAAAACTCTCATTTCGTAACATTAAGAACAACCACTGTCACAAGAATGACAAATAGACATCATAAAGGTTTGGGGCAGCCACCCATATAATGTGCCTTGGCTGCAAAAAAGGTATTTAAAGATAGTGAGTTGTTCATAAGAGTGAGTCCAAAACAGAACTGCAGTATTGAATCAAGATGGTGGCTTTAAAGGCCAGTGTAGAAAGTGACGTCATCAGGGCTGGAAGCAGAAGTGACATCATCAGAGGCGGGAGTGGAAGTGACATCATTAGAGGTGTGCCCCGGAAGTGCCATCATCAATGGCACTGGAACTGGAAGTAATGTCAGTGAAGGTTCAAGAAATCCTGCGGGATTTCCAAAGAATGGTCTGCAAGGGAACGAGAAAGACAGTTAGTGCACCCACTGCCTCTTGGTCGGACATGGCATTGCCATTATTCAGGCCCTTTAGTTGACTCCTACTCGCACATGTGTGACACCAGGTACCTGCTATTTCCAGTGAAATTGATAACCTCCCATGTAAAGATGATTTCAATGATGGATTACGTAGCCTGCTAGACAATCTTGCTCCTTTAAAATCTTCACCTGTTTCTTTTAACTGCTGTGCTCCTTGGTAAGCTCCTGAGCTATGTGAGCTTAAAGCTAAAGGCTGTAGATTGGAACGTTTGTCTGCTAAGACAGGGTTTGCTAATCATAAAAAATGTATCATGATCATTTACGTTTTTATAAGGGTGCTGCCAAAACTGCGTACAATGCAGAACTGTTTAGGTTTGGTGAAGTGAATTCTAGAGCGTTGTTTCCTACTGTTAATATGGTTCTACAGCCACCTAATGCCCTTGCACCTCAACTTTACTCAACTGCACAATGTGATATTTTTTATGAAATTCTTTAATTCAGACATTAGCAATAATCACCAGCATCAGTATGCACACTACACAACTACACGATACTCTTAACCTTGCCTCTGGTAGGACCTGCTGAAATTCCCCTTTGTCCTTTACTCTCTCTTCTGTTTCTGAAATCTCTTATCTTGTTAAAAAATCAAAATCTTCAACTTTTCAGTTAGATCAATTTCCCACTCATTTTGTAAACACTTGTCTGCCTTCTATTGTCTCATTAATAGCTGATATTGTACATTCATCGCTTTCTTCTGCTTTTGTTCCTTTAGCTATTAAGATGGCTGTTATAACTCCTATTTTAAAGAAACCAGGTGCTGACTCTGATAATCTGAACAATTTTCAACCAATTTCAAATCTACCATTTTTATCTAAAATGCTTGAAAAAATAGTTGCAGCACAGGTACAAGTGTATCTTACTGATAATGATCTGTTTGAGCAGTTTCAGACTGGTTTTCGTCCTTTCTATAGTATGCTAACTCTGGGCTGCTGACCATTTTGGTGTTGCTTGACCAGTGTGCAGTGTTTGATACAGTCTCCCATAGTGTTTTGTTAGATAGACTAGTCTCCATTGGAATCTGTGATATTTCTTACACTTGGTTTGCATTATGTCTCTCTGGTCGTATACAGTTTGTTTAGCTCAAGAATTTTACATCTCAGCCTACCCCAGTCACTAGTGGTGTTCCCTAAGGCTCTCTTTTGAGGCCCTGTTTTATTTATTATCTCTCTTCTACCACTTGACAATATCTTTAGGAGATATGGTATTCAATTTCATTACTACGCTGATGACTCCCAGCTGTATTTATCTACTAAGCCCAATTCTGCTCTTCCTCCCCTTATCGTTTCTGACTGCATTTCTGAAATAAAAACCTGGTTCTCTTCTAATTTTCTCAAGCTTAATGATGATAATCTACTCCTGCCAAACTTGACAATTTTTCCTTGGCAATTGATGGTTCTATAATTTTTCCTTCCTCTCAGGTTAAGACCTTGGGTATCATCCTCGACAGCACTCTACCTTTCAAACCTCATATTAACAATATTTTCACCTACCCAATATAAATTGTCTCCGTCCATACCTCACACCTAATAGTAGACCTATTCTTCTATGATTACTATCATTCTATATTGGCTGGCCTCCCTCACAAGCTTCTGCATAGGCTTCAGCTGGTCCAGAATTCTGCTGCTTGAGTTATTACTGGAACCATTTCCATAGAACACATCACCCCAGTTCTTTGTGAACTTCACTGGCTCCCTATTAAATACTGTATTAATTTCAAGATTCTGCTATCAACATTCAAAGTTCTTCTTAGACTGGCACCTTCATATCTTTTGGGCCTGCTATATATTTGTAACCTGCTTGTACTCTTAGATCTTCTTATTTAAATCTCTTGGCTACACTCTCTGCTAGTTTATCTACCATGGGGTCTAGATCCTTTAGCTTTGTTGCTCCTCATCTTTGGAACTTTCGTCCTGAAGATATCCAAAACATTGATTCCCTTCCCATCTTCAAATCCAGACTTGAAGCTTATCTTTTTAAAATTGCCTACTCCCCTTGATTTTGTCCCTTGATTGTACAGTTTAGTACTTTTATGATCATACTGTATATGCATAATGTTATTTTAATTGCATGTTGATATTTTTAATTGTATTGTTTATTTTTTATTTTATAGTTTATTTCTTTGAGTATTTATTAATTTAATTAATTCTTTGTTTTGGTACAGTATATTTTTTGTCCCGTGACCCTGTGTTAGGATTCAGCAGGTTGGAAAATGGATGGATGGATGGATGGATGGATATATTTTTTTTTTTTGTAAGGTGTCCTTGAGTGTCTTGAAAGGTGCCTTTAAATAAATAAATAATAATAATTATTATTATTGTAAATATGCATTATGGTTATTGTAATACTGTGACCACTGACATACGTTCAGCACAGGATGGCTCAAGACCATGGGTTAAAGCATTCAGAGTTTATGTTTTGACCTCAACTGACAGAGTGTGAGCTGTGCTTACCAAGACAAAAATTGTAAAATGAACAAAAACAGGTTTAAAAAAACCCCAAAAACTAACAGACTGTAAACAATGAAATTAAAAAGCTATTCTGCTATATTTCACAAGACTTATGTTAAATCATACTATAAAGATATCAAAACTATTGATTTGAAAAAGTAGTTCTTCAGGTCAGGTCAGGAATGAGATATTTAAAGGGTGTCTACATGTGTATTATTAAAAAAAATCATGGCTTCCTTCCATGAGAGAGAGACTTTTAGCACTTGAGAGATTGAACAGTTCATTGAGAGAGACAGCATAAAGGTCGATCTTGGTATTGTATGTTTTTTATATTAACTGTTCCTGTAAAATATTCATGGCTCAGCTTAACTGTCTTTTACTCATAGGGATTTGAGGGAAGAACTGATATCCTATTCGGGCAATTAGAGAACAGCAGTGCTGGAATGTTAAAAGCTGCTTCATGTGGAAAATGTGAATAGGATAACTGAAATTTATGTTCTGGTAATTTTTATTTTAAATGACTGAAAATGTTGTTTGCCGAGGTGAAATGCCTGTTTTGGTATAATTGTATCTTTTGTCTTGAAGGCTAAAGCGCTCAATCATTGTAATACAAGTTACAATTTTAGTTTTTTTAGCTAGCTAAGGTCACTTCAGAACAGCTTTCAAGTAAAGCTGTAAGTGGTTTTAGAAAATTAAGGCCATTGCTGCCCATAATCTTTCACTACTAAAATATGTGAGCTAGTGAGAGCTGAAAGCAGAGTTCTGCTCCTTACTTATTGATGATCTGTAATTCCATTTTCTCTTGAGAATGTCCTGTAATGGAATGTTTTGGCTAGTCTTCTTCACTGGACAGGTCTAAAGGTCCTTTCGTATATGAGTGCTGGTAATCCTCACACAATGCAGAGACCTGCCAGAGGAGACGTATTTGTCCTTTTGCACAGAGGGGCACAGACACCTATGCTTTTTCCTCTGGTAATGGGATAAAAAAAAGCCAGGGCTTTAGACTTGACCAAAAGGCGCTTGTTTCTTTAACCTGCTGCTGTTTGCCGTTTATATAAAATTTCAATAAATTCTAACTTATACTCTACATTTCATATATTGCTACTGTAGAGCATCTAAGGACGCAATTCAAAATAAAAGAAGAAAGTGGATTCATTTTATGAGAACTACATGATAGGAGAATTTTGAAACTTATTGCTTTCCTGTATTGTTTCTCAAATTTCCATGCACACTGTCTTATAAATTTCCCTGTGTGCTTTGATAGAATGCTATTCTTTATGGAAAGTACAAAAATTGGAATTTGTAATTTGCTGCACCTGTCCTATAGGTCCAGGAAAGAAGGTACACTGCTCTACATGTACATTTTAATAGCGGTACAGTATAGGCACCATGTCAGTGTGTTGTATAAATCCCCATGGCTCTAAAGTGTGTATACATCATCACTTGCAGACCCTTCCTCCACCTTGTGTTCTGTTCTGCACTCTGTTGTACAAAAGCTACCATCCTTGTCATAACCATCTTAATCCAAGTCACTGTCACTGGGGATACGGCCTGTCTTGGCAGCAGCAGGCACAAGGAGGAACTAAGAGCCTTAGGACCTTAAAAAGACAAAGAACAAATTAGCGTTTTAGGTCTAAAAGCAAACTCTGCTCAGAGAAGTCATGTGTAAAATTCGCCCGGACACCATTTTATCTCTGTATAGCTGGTGTATGCTGTATAGAGTACTGAAATACTGGAATCATTCAGGCTGCACTTGGTCTTTACAGTTAAAAACAAATACATGAAGCGTCACTGTCTTACTATGTCTTAATGTTATAGCCATTGATTCTGTATAACAAGAGAGACATACACTAATATGCAGTATATAACATCACTGCAACATTGAATGCAATAACAGCAGATGACAGCATATAGCGCATTACACAATAAATTCATAAAACAATATAACCAAACCCAGGATTGCATTCCAATTGCTCCGAACTCAGTTTGTAAATCTTTAAAAGTGAACACAAATTAGACGCAATCAAACGGGATGAACCACATTGACTGCAGAAGGAAAGGAACTTAACATGTTGGGTGCTTCCTTTTTTAAGTAAGCAATAACATTTTCTTGGTGATAGTAATTTTAAAAAAATTGGTTACATGGTTTGGTGTGGTCTTTGCATAAATTTCTTGCTTGATTCCCATCCTAGATGTACATCATTCATGAAAACAGTGCAGTTTCAGAACTATAATCCTTTATCTGTCTGGGTAACACATTGCAGTTAATATTCTGAGTATGCAGATGCCTTGACAATTTAGGCCATTCTGGGTGAAGTCAGAAAGCTGTAAAACCAGGAGAAAGTAAAAAATAAAACAAAAAAAAACCTACTCATGCTGGACCCTTCATATTTCTTCTCTTTACTTCCTGGCTTCAGTGCCAGTCCTATCATTCCTGGGGACCTAAGCAAAAGTCTGTTTGAGCCCCCATACTTATGCATGTCTTTCTTTGTAAGAATCTGTGGTGTCATGTAGCTATTTGACTGTAAATTAATACAAAAGTAGAGCTGCAATAAAAACATTTTAGTACTTTCAAGTAGCACATTGACAAATACTCAGAGCATTAAGAGTATTTACTCTGGAATACATGTAACATTTTTAAATATGTAAAATTAAATACTGTGAAGCATAAGTCAATTAGAGGAATGGCTCTCTGCAGCTACTGTCTGTTGTTGATTCTGTAGCTCTGGGCTCCGTGCTGGTACTGACGCCACTAATAAATTTCAGCATTACTTCTGTAATGGAATATAGGAATCACATTACTTTGGTATTATATTGGTCTTATAGCTGTTGTCCTGCAAAGATAAAAGGCACGATTTTAAGTGAGATACCAAGAGGAAAACATAATCTTTGCCCAGGCTATGTTTAACACCATGAATTAGTTCCGTCTCTAATCTGTTTAATTGATAAAGCAGAGATTTTATGCTCTTATGATGGGATCACGCCTACAGCACTTCTTAAAACTTTTCTTATGGCTGCGGTGCCCACAGCATCACATCATAAATTTAACCAAATACTGAAAAGTTGCAGTGATAAACTAAAATTTTGGAAAATAAAAACTCTGAAAGCTCCAGCTGAACTGCAAAATGGTGGGCTTGTCCCATGATGCAAAATGTTTTGCAATTGTTCAGAAATATACAGTACAGTAGGTTAATCTGCTGAAGAGAATCCATTCAGTGAGACCTCTGACAATATGCCAGATGCTGATGGCTTATGAGACACTTTTAATTTTTACTCGACATTTACCTGCATCTTCTTTTCTCCTCTTTCTCGCAAGTTGCTTTTCTTTTTCAGATATTACCATTTGGATACCATGCTGTCATTATTATGTACATTGAGGTCCATATGGATGATTAGAAAAATTAACCTTGTCATCTTTTGCCATGAGAAATCACGATTTTGATTCAGGAGGGGGCCCATCCCTGTTATGCTCTTATAAAATGTATTATGCCTTTAGCATGTTTAACTGAATAATAAATAAAAGACAAACTATGTCATCTCAACTTTATTGGCATGGTGCCTTACATGGCTTGTGTAATTTGCATATTTGGAAACGACATTGCTTGTCTCCATTCTTTTGTGACACCTCGAGATATGGTGCAAGAGAATGTTTGAGAGAAAAGATCAGTAATATTTGTCAGAATACAAAAAGAAGGTCAAAAAGAGGGAAACTGGAGGCATTCATGTTAATTTAAAACGTATGTTGTCCAGAAATCCAAGTCAGAAACAAAAATCACAGATTGTTTGCTAGTAAAAAAAAAATACAAAGACATTTACAAAACTCTCAGAAATTGTCCACAAACTTGGATGACAGGTGACATGCAAAGCTGGCTTAAATACTATTGTGCTGATAACATCACTCGGCCTGTCTATCACGCCCAAGCACCATTCATTGTTATGTCTTGGCAACCAGCGTGCAAAATGGCAGCACTTGACAAACCAAAATGGTATTGTGGAAAACAATCAAAATGAATTCTATGCAAAAATAATTATATATTTGAATATATTCAAACTTTCTGATGTTCAAAACCTTAAATGATAACCCAAAAAGTATGAAAACAAATTTATTAAATCATAATATATGTTTTGAATTCCCATCCATGTGGACATTTTCTCTATGCATCAAATGTATAATCTTGTAAAAAAGACCTGTCAGATACCTGCTCTGATAATGCCACACCAAGTTCAGCCAACTAGGATTCATATTGTTTGTTTTAAAAGCAATTTCATTAGGTCTGAATGAATAGATTTATAATCATGGTGTTGAGAGAGATGTTGGAATGTGTGTTGGATAGTATATTGTTCTGAGTGTTAAAATGTGCACTTTTCCTGTTATATTACATATTTTTTTTCTTGCATATGATAAGGCCCCATTGCAACCAGGACCACAGGTTGTGCATCCAAGTCACCTTGATGATAGATCCTCCAAAGGGTTTCACCTACAACGCACAGCCATTTTGTACATTCTTTTTTAATTTTTTCACAGTCAAGTAAACCAATTTGCTCAACTTCACACAGTATGGCAGTAGGGGGATTCAAACTGCGACTGTCCATGATTCAGCTCCTTAATCACAAGATTACTTTGCTTTCATTAAGTTACAGTGTTCATTGAAAGCCGATGTGGTTAATGATGCTGAAGATCAATGTAGCAATATGGATGAAAATACAAATTATCACCATCTCTCATTAGTATATGGTATGGATTGTAGATGAAGTGGCCAAGGAAGATCTTTAGAGGTGTGCTGAGTGAGTTCATTTCAAGTACAAGTTACTCTTACATGCTTTACTAAGAGCCTTATTCTTTATATGGGATCTTCTTGTTTGCAGTAACTTTCATTTGCTGCTGTGGAGTGTAATTGTTATACTATTGTCTTCGAGAGCCCAAATGTAAAATTGTTATTCTTTCTCTACTATTGATTCTACAGATGATTTCATTAGGGGCAGGATAGACCAGACTCTTCAATAAGTGAATGACAGCTTGGTTCTCTCATTAAAAAAAGGAAATAAATAAATAACTATTCCTCATTATATCTGGGCCATTCTACCTGAAAAATTTATATATTTTTGTTCAAGCTTTGTCTGGCTTATAAAATGACATGAATAATATTTATTTATTATAACCATGTTTCCTTTCAAAATTCAGCTGTAATTTCTTCTCTGATTACATGCACTAAATAGAAAGACAGTTAAATAAGAGAAGAATAGGAAAATGGAAAAAGGAAGTTAACTATAAAAGCTTTCAAGTTTAATAAAGTAGTACTGATCATTGAAGCAAAAGTTGACATCTTTTAAATGTTACCTGGGGTCAACACTGTGCTTAGTTTACTATACTTCTTTTAATCCCATAGTCAGTGAACGATTAGAAACTATTGATGGAAGCCATAACTTATGAAGGAGAAATGTGCTCTATTTCCCTGTTAAGATGCAAATAGGTTATCTTTACCTTTTCCTGTGTGCTTTTCACCTGCCTGTGTTTAAAACTATACTATCCAGGGGATTGCCATCTAATAACAAAGACTTAGTCAATGAATCAAATGTGGCACATGTGACCTTGGATGTATGTTGCACAGCGGCAAAGCCTTAAAACCACACAGCACAAAAACATGCATATGATATAAATTATTATTTTTGTAACTTTCAATTACTCCTTCAACCTTCACAAGGAGCAAAAAAAAAAAATTAAAAGCCGTCTGTCTTCACCTTCCTGTGGATTTACCCTAAACCTAAAAATAGACAAGGATTTTGAAACCAATTAAAAAAAAAGCATAAGAAGAAACAAAATTGGTCAAGGACAAAAAAGATTGGTTTTCCATTACAGTGAATGTTTATTAGATTACAAAGGTTGTGCAATCAGACTCTGACGGCTTCAATGAAGTCAGAGCTGTTGAATATCTAAAAACAAATCCATATACAGCTAGAGGGAATTTCTGCAGCAATGAAACCTCAGTCGGTGAACGCTTAATGTCCATAAAGCTCTAAACCTCATTACTTTATTGTCAGGAAGAAACAATGAGGCTCAGGAGACAATTCATTCACATTGTGCTGCTCTAAGGATGAAGTCAAAAATGTATGAATTTATATGGTTCCAAAGTAAATGAAATGAATATTATATTATATTATATTATATTATATTATATTATATTATATTATATTATATTATATTATATTATATTATATTCACCCATCTACTTAACCTGCTTATCCAGGGCAGGGTTGCACTGAAATTATTGAGTCAAGTAAGAAACTGCCTCTTAACATAAAAGCATACAATTCCTTCCTCATCTTCCTCAACATCAACACCAGAGAGTGGCGTGGAGGCAGAATTAACTTTCACTGCTCCACATCACACTATTCTCCTTGACACAGAAATATGATTCAGCTTATTTTGTTACACAATATATCAAGATCAAGCCAGTCAGAACCATAAACATAGCAGCATTTATAACCTATAAATTACTAATTTAGTTTCTTAAATTGCAGAGGTTGAGTTACTTAGAAACATAAGAAATCCACAATCAGAAAGCAAGGAAGAACTCAGCAGAATTCTGTCAAAACCAAAGTTGTCTTGGAATGCCAAGGTCAGAGCCAACAGCACATTTATGAGATATGTATCTGTGGAAAGGGAAAACCAAAACTTTTTTCTGGGGCAAGCCAGGGTCAAAGTCTTTTTTTTGATCACATTAAGCTTCCCAGTCATGTATACTATACTCCCCACATTCCACTAAACAATACATTTTTTTCAAAAGTTTTACTTTCTGAAACCTGTTGATGATTGTGATAGACAGCTTCATGTGGATCAGAAATATAATTTCAGATTGAAATTATCAGGAGGAAATTTGGAGAAACATTAAATTATTTTTTATTGAATTTAGTGTGTTTACTCGCTTAGTGATGCTAATACATGGTATTAGTTCAATTGATATAAAATGTTTCGCTGCTGAATTTCATTTGTACTCAATCTCTGATGCTACTTGTTTCAGCGTCCAACAATAGTTGGCAAGCATCAATGGATTCCACTTGCTCTGACCGCATTTCCATTGTTGTAATGACCTGGTGAAACCTCTCACCATGGACTACACAAAGATTAGTTGTGAAGAAGTCCAAGTGTGACTGTAGAAAGTGAATCTTTAGCGATATGTCGCACTTCATGGTTTTGTATGTTTGGAGCATGCTATGAACCAAATGATCACAGTTTGTTCCTCTGTAGTTGCCAAGAAAATTCTTAATGCCCTTGAAACCCTTCCGTGTAATTTCCTCCTACCTCACAAGCAGATCTTTGAACTGCTTTTCATTGTTGATATGTCTGACTTGTGTACCAACCAAACTGCCTTTCTTTTTCTCACCATCAGTCACTTGTAGAAATACACCTGTCTCAAATACATTTCAACTTCCTTGTTCATCACTTTCACAAAATGTTTAATCAGTCCAAGCTTTATATGAAGAGGAGGCAAGAATTTCTTTCTTGGGTTGACAAGTTATTAATTTGCCACACTGGAACGGCCAGTTCTTTTTAATATTATGGGACTCTCTAACATGGCTGTTCCATTCACAAATGAAAATGAAACAACAGTACTTGCTTTGTACAAGCAGCACTCCTAATTGCAGGGTCACTACTTTTAGATCACCATAGATGCTCCAGTTGTAGTTTTTGTACTGTATACATATACTTACAATTCTAGAGGAAATCATAAAAAATGATGGGAAAATGTAAGGTGATTTTTGTGATCAGAAATTCATTATCCATAAAATACACTCAAAATCGTTGTTGTCCAGTGCTTTTGGTGCATTATGCGTACTGTAGATCCCAGTTTCTATTCTCACTTATTTTTTTATCCCTTTTCCCAAAAAACACTTGATTCACAAATCCCTCACTGGTCACTTTGCCTACCTGTTTTTTCTCCATGCCTCCAAGTTTCTGTTTTCTTTGTATAAGGGATTTCTTAAATTTATTTATTTTTTTATTCTGTTTCTATACTAAGGATTTTTTCTGTTTAGAGGTCTTCTTGAAAGCCAAAATATTCTTTCTATAAAAGGTTTCATTCCAACCTCTTCTAAGTGTTTCTCCTCCATTAGAACCTCATCTTTACATATTCTTCACGCAAAATTCTCTTCCAGAGGGATCTTCACCAGCTTTCTTTTAAATTGATAGAGTTGCCCACACTCTTTAAAATGATTTTCAGCTCATCAGGGCAGTGTCCCTGAGAATCGAGTAGGAGTATTGTCTGGCTACCGTGGGGCATAGAAGGAAATGCCTGACCTTGGAAATTACTTGACCTTGGGAGAGTTTACATGACAGGGTATAATGCAGGATGAAAAGCGGGTGAGTCAGTATGAATGTTGCAGTGTGGGGAAGCAAAGTAGCTCCCTTCATATGATAGACCTCCTGAAGACATGTGCATGTGCAAAAAGGTCCCTTGCGGTTCTAATATGTCTCCACTGAAAGCCAAACAGCACAAAGATACTCATTTCGAAGTAAATGTTGCTTCTGCAGTTAGTAGAAATTAGCTTTGTGCACCCAAGAAGTGCGCGCCTGTGGCTCTTAAATTTTAAGTGTAATGTGTTCCCTTTAGACTTCCAATGAAAGACTGGACATAAAATGCAATGGGAAAAAGTGTTGTTGCAGCTGTGCTTCTTTTATGCATCTTTATTATGAAGACCCTAAAGGACAGTAAGCATTTAGCTTACATAAAATGAACATTCATTACAATAAAAATGAAGTAGGAAAATATCCACCGTTATAATGTAGTACTTGAGGACTATTTAGTCTTATTTTGTCAGTTCTGTAGTAAGGGGAACGTGGGGCAGATTACACCAAGAGCCTCCCAAGAAGCATATAATATTCATTTAGACAGTAATAATAATAAAAAAATGAAAACCACCCAAGGAAAGGCAAGTTAAAGGCACAGGCAACAGTATCTGGTCAGCGGAGGTAGCTGGCCGTTGTACATATTTAACAAATTCAGTCTGTGGCAAGAGGAAAAGAAAAGGTTTATGGATGTGGTAAGAGAGGACATGCAGGTGATGGGTGTAACAGAACAAGATGCAGAGGACAGAAAGATATGGAAGAAGATGATCCGCTGTGGCAACCCCTAACAGGAGCAGCTGATAGAAGAGTCAGTGGCCTACTTATTAAACTAAAACTCTGCTTTCAAGTTCTTTAGTTCTCTGAGTGGCCTACATCTCACCTTAGTAACTGTGAAGTAGTGTCCCAGAGAAGTGACATGTTTCATGCTGCTCCTCAAACTGCATTTTGTATTGACTTGTCAATGATAAAAGACATACTCAATCAACCAAAAATCATACCAAGGGGTATGAAAGGGGTAACATGGAGGGTTTAGGACATTTATTGCCATTCTATGCCTTCCTAACACAGGCCCCCTGTTCCTGACCTGTTATAAGGTGGCTGGTCCACTTACCCCCATTCTCTGTTATGACTGGCACTTGTTTATGCATTCCTTTTGTTTTCCTTACTATTATCATGGTGGGTAAATCAATTTTTGCTATTTATTTATTTTTTATTAATTTAGTATTTTAATGGTTTTATATTCATTTTGTGTCCTCCCCATAATGCCATTTTGAATTTCTACATGTTTGCATTATAGTTGCTATGGAGTAAATGTCCAGGTACACTCTCTTTGTGAGATCAGAAACTATTTCACATAAAAGACTTTGAACTTGTCGTGTGTGAGCCTGCTGGGGTTCAAATAACTCTTTAATGTGTTTTTGTTTCATTTTCAATACTTTTGTTCCTGTTAATATTGTTCAGCATTTAGTTTCTATGTGTCTATTAATATGTCCCATTTGTTTTGTGGATGGTTCCCGATGAGGCAGGGCCACCTGCCTATCACTGTCACTGAAGGGAACACCCTCAGCCACATAAAGGCTGAAAAAACACACAGTCCTTGGCGGTACATTGCACGTGCTGCTGTTTGTGAGTTCTTGTGATTTTTATTATTGTGCTTTGTGGATCATCTGGATTTTTTTTTACCTTTCTCTGAATATTTGTATTGAGACTTATTTGCCACTGGGTTGCCCATTTTTGGAATGACGGCTCCTTTTATGCTTTTTGTGCTCATCTAAGCTTTTTTGCTGCAGAGCAATTTCTTGTAAAATAAATCTTTTAAGGAATATTCTTTGTCTGCCCTTATATGTTTTTCACAAGCCATAGGTTGACAGATCCTTCTCCTTGATAGACTTTTGGTTACAGTTTTCTGGACTCCGTGATCTGGTACTCCCAGTTCATGACAGACCTTTGTCTTGTCTGAGTTTACAAATAAACAGACAAAACCTCAACATTTTGCTTGAGAATACAGTATTTTCTTGAATATTTTTTTTGTTAAGACCCTCTGCTCTGTTTTTTCGCCTTGTTCTTCAGTTCTCATGTAGGCTTTGATGCTCACATTTAGACTTCTCGGTAATCACCTTAGGCTACCTTTAACTCCCGCTGTTCTGAAGATCCTGTTTTCTTGCCTTTGCGGCATGCCTCCTCTCTTTGGCAAAACCCTCTCCATCTTATGATTGAAGCGCATAATGAACCCCTTTATCTTATTTTCCTCTCTCATACATTTACCCTCAGTGCTCCTTCAAACTTTCATGTAATTTCAATTGGATTTAGGACTCCCACTAGTGGTATCTAATGTCTGGGCACCCCTGGGCATTCTACAAAGCCTAAAGCGCGAGAGGTTGGTGTCAACCCCATGTTGTACCTCCCCTAACTAGGATCACAAAGTAATGATGCCTCCTACATCTACTCCCTGCCCGAGATTTGTTAGAAAGTTGAGGATCAGAGAATCCACTATGTTAACTTATCTACCCTAAGGCAGAAGTATTGACCTTACAGTCCATTCTTGTCAGTCCTCCATTCTATGTAGGTGTCTCTGCATAACATCCATTTTAGCCATACGCAATTAGTCTTATCCACTCTCAGCACTTCCTTGTCTCTGTGTTTCCCAACTTCGCCTGCACAATCTCCACTTCTTTTTTTAATTAAATTTTATTAAGCTTAAAATCACATTACAATAAGTATATTAAAACATAATCGACACATAACACCCCATCTCTAATCAGTTCAGAGAGCCATATAAACAAATAAGAGTTTGAGATGTACATTAAAATATAAAAACAAAGCAAAACAGAGGCAGAGGGCCGACGGGCAATTTTAGCACAGCATTAGTGAAATTCTTGCCAAGTTCTGAACATGCAGTGAGTTGTCTTGTGATTGTTCATGGAATATTCAGTAGTGTGCTCAATAGACGTCTAAAGTACAGTAGTCTGATGTGGCCTAATAGTTTTAATATTTAGCAGTTGGATCAGTTACCAGCATTATATTATATGTTTACACTTACTTTTATTGTTTTAAGATTAATCCTCCCTTTCCTTTGACAAAAATCATAATGTATGAAAATATTATAACAAAATACTTGAGAACATAAGAACATAGTGCAAACAAACAGCCAAATAATACCACCTTGTAAACAAGATAAAAAAGGGAACAATGAATTATCATTCATCCATGTATACATTATTTGAACCTTTTTATACCAATATACGGCTGAGTGGAGCTATAGAATATGGTAATGAAAGCATAAAGCAAACCTGGACAGGCAAAACTCCATCACTAAGCACCCTTACCCACACCAGACCAGTTTTGCAAAACAAGTCAACCTGGCCTTATCTTTGGTACCTACAGGGAGTCTGGAATATCCTTGTGAATACAGATGTGAAGTCTAGAGAAACATGTAAACTTCACACAGACAATGAATAAGCCGGATTTTGAAATCTGAAGCCGTGAGTCAACTTCTCCCAGCCAAAAATGAAATAACTTAAGTAGCAAGGAGTGCATTTCCCTTTTTGTGGCCTGTCTGAGTTCACTGATGGAGTGCTTCAAACAGTGGACAGAGAAGGTGTTGAGAGTGAAGGCAATTCAGAAGAATCATCCTCATTTTCATGATTTAGCATCTGCTTTAAAGAGCTTAGACCCCTCCTTCAACTGCCCAATAAGCAGAAAGACTACTAGGGTCTTGGTCACTGAATGTTCATTTCAGACAATTTTGGAGAACACGGACTACAATAATGATATAAATGTACTATTTTAGATAGTCGTAAAGTTAAATTGAGCATAAAACTTTAAAATATTTTCGGTAATAAATAGCAAGGTCATTCTTTTGTAGCAAAATAGTAAAAATTGCATGTATTAAGAAAACAGTGTGAAGTTAAAATTGCTCCTCCATAATGAGAAATAGCAAACAATTAGATTAAAGAGGAATATTTGCTGAAAATCCTGAAAATGCTTACGCCTGAAATTTTCATCCACTTGTAGTAGTGGACGAGAATTCTGACAATGGCAAATTTCTGACACTTATAGTCCAACCAGAGCTGGTGTGTGCTATTTTTATTTATTTATGTAGACTACTTTAGTATGGTTAACCTTCGACTATTGGATTGTTGAGTTATCCTTCCTCAACATTCCTGTTTTCATAACTCATTTTTACACTGGAGACCAATAGACAGGTGAAGTTAAGAGCCATTTCTAGGACTTGCCGAAATCAGAGTCTTATGCCCCCTGTGTTTTTATCCCAGTCGTCTTGCCAATGTATTAAATCGACAAGCGGGACAGGGTTTTCACACATTGATGAAGAGTTAAATCACATATGAAGGACAAAAAGATTAGGAGCTGGGTGTAATAGATTAAGGCTTAGTTCTCTTCTTTACATCACCATGCCAAAATAATATTGTGGTCCACGAGGGTTGCTTGGCCTGAAGTATTTTAGGGTTGTGTAAAATATTACAATATTCAGTGATTATGTTTTACAGGTTTTGTGTTTGTTAAGTAATATTTTGTATGTATATTGTATTTATTGTGATGTTGAGGTCACAACAACATCCTCAGCATCATAGTACTCCATGAGTTTAATGGAATTCAACTTGTGGTCCTGCTGGAATAGGCTTCAATTGGTCTAAGCATATGTTACATTTTATGGGCTAACTACTGCTACACCTACCATCTCATTCTACACAAACAATAATGTATAAGCATAACTAATGCAGTAGTAAGTTGGGATTTGGACTCAAGAAACCCACATTGTCAGTTTTCATTGGGGTTGTTAAAATCGAAAGTGGTCAGGGTTACAGTTATAGTAAACTGCCACAGTCCTTTCAGTTGAAGAAGCAGCAGCTAAAGATGACAGTATAGCTGAATTGCACTGTAGATGAATAAGCTAGTCTTATTCATAGGTTCTGAGCCACTTTAAAAGTATTTAGAGAGAGTCAATCTATTTTATAACTTAATTGTCAAGTTCATAGGGAGCTAGTGCCTATATTCGCAGAGAACAATCTCTTACAGCGTACAGAGTGATTTTAGAGATATTAATTAACCTAACATGCATGTCTAGGACATAGGAATTAAAACTCACTGAGACACAGGGAGAAAACACCGCACACAGTCCCCAATTGCCAGATAATAAAGGCAGGACTCTAGAGTTATAAGGCAGCAGCTTTAAGAGATGTCACAATGTGCCATCCCTGATGACAAAATTGCATCTTAAAATGAAATGAACCACCTGGCAATTAGACTGTGGTTTCTGATGTGCACCTGTACTGCTGGTAAAACAAGCGTATTAAGCAAATGGACATTCATTTCACAAAATCCTTGATTATGGTGGAAGACAGAAGGGTCCAGCAAAGGTGAATAGTAATACAATTGTCTGAAATTGGGTGTGCCCTGTGCTGTAGTCTTCAACTTAGTGTTTTAATGAAGACTGTTGAGTCATGACATTAGAATGGTACCTCATTTGTATACAAATTGCTCAGTATGGTAATACATTGTTATCAGTTTGCTGGAAGTGAGGTCCCTTAATATTTTTAAGTCAAGTCAAGCTGGGGAGCATGCACTGGTACAGTGCGTTGCCGCACCCACCACATGACAAAACAACTCAGGATTCCGGTTGGCAACCCCTCAGGCAGACACGCGGTCCAGTCCCACCCACCCTAAATGACCCTCTATCTGTTGCAGCCAGGTGTTACGTGGGCGACCCCTTGGTCTGGTCCAGCCACTCGGGTCCCTAACAATGATATGAGCTGGATCACCCTCTGGGAAT
The DNA here is from genome assembly GCF_900747795.2 of Erpetoichthys calabaricus. Taxonomy (NCBI): domain Eukaryota; kingdom Metazoa; phylum Chordata; class Cladistia; order Polypteriformes; family Polypteridae; genus Erpetoichthys; species Erpetoichthys calabaricus. The sequence continues at coordinate 145,217,922 of NC_041395.2, read as the reverse complement.
CACACCACATGGCCGTAGTGCCGTAACTGATGCTCCCTCACAATGCAGGTAATGAACCTCATTCTGGACTCCATGACCAACCGCTCATTTGACACAAAGTCAAACCAACGGTACCCAAGGATTCTCTGGAGAGACACAGTACCAAAGGAGTCCAGTCTTCGTCTCAGGTCACTGGATAGTGTCCATTCTCACAACCATATAGCATTAATACTGCTATGGAAACGTAAAAGTCAACAACATGTGATCTATTGAGATTTGCTACTAAATGCTGCTATTGTGGGGCAATATCATTGACCATGAATGAATGCTTTCACAAGGCTGTAAGTCTAAGCCCCTCTGTTGCCTCACAGATCAAAATATTGCAGTGCCATGGAATGAAGGAAAAGCATCTTATGTGTTTTGTTGTGTTATGGTGTTATGGTGACCACCTCCCCATTATACTCTTTATTAAGTAGACCTTAACAAAGTTTCTCAGATCCCATACTCTTGCCACACTGTCAGGTGCTGTAGTTATTCATTGTCTCCTTCCATTATACATCTATAACACCAGGCAATTAGAGTAAAAGAACAGGCAGGAGAAAGAGCTACACATTTAATTATGTATTACAGATAATATACCCAACATACTGTATACTGTACATACATTCTGATATTACTAGATGTGTAGCTTTAGGTGGCACATAAATGTGTAGCTTCACTCGATTTTTTCTGGTTATCTCATTTCTGGTCAACTCTCTTCAGGTCATCTTCTCTATAGGGCCAAGTAGCCTCTCTGAATACAGCCACAGAGAGCAGGTTTTCTCAAGTTGGAGAATGGTAAGGGAGAGGAAGGCAGCGAGACCAAGCTTACACCATTTCCTATCACATGTCATCGACCATTGGGGCGTTGTGGTACATAGTGACCCTTCTGTTTTCAACCAAAAACCATTCCTAATCAGTCACAACCCAGAAGGTGATTCCATTCTTCATACCAGTTCTTGTTTCATCAAGACTCAGTCCCATTCCATCCAGCTACACTATCCTTTCTTCTCAGGCTAGCTGGCCTAGTTTATGTCCTTCCTTGGGGGTTGGCTCATAAAATGTCATTGTAAAACTAGTTGCAAGTAAATCGATGAATGCCCCCAACCCTGCTACTACAAATTACACTCTCAAAGCAGAACTTAATAGAATGGTTCTTATCGGAGTGAGTGTGTTTACATGCACTTTAATAACCCAGTTATTCATAGAAACTTGGTTTCTAAAATGCCATGTAAACCCTTATTCCATTTAGAGATTGGTCTCTGAGAAACCAGGTTAACACACCTAGATTTCTCTGTGAGTACCCCATTTATCTGACCATGTAAACCATTAACTGGGTTACAGTTAAAGATTTTGTAGTCTGTGCATGTCCGTTGCACTCTATTCTCCTGCACATGCATTAGCTTCACACATGGTTTCAGTAGCTACAGGTAGAAGCATTCACAACATAAATTTCCTGAGGCAAATGTTCAGGTGATTGCATTATTCTTTTTCCTGTTTGAAATAATCTCTCTCAGTATTTCAGAAATCAGTAAATTGGTGGTCTCTGAGAAATGAGAGAAATGTTAATGAGTGAAATATACAGTGCTAACTTAGCACACAATCTCTGGAGCAGTGTTGGGGGTAACACATTAAAAGTGACATGCATATTGCTTTTTAAAGTAGCAAGTAACCTAACGCAACACTTATTTTATTCAAGTAAAAATATCTGCATTATTATTATTCTAGTCACATTTGGTGTAAGGCACAAAGCGCACATACCAGTATGCCAGTCCTTTACGGAGCTCAATCACCCAGCCAAACAGAAAACAGTTTACTGTGTTCAATCCTGTAACAGAAATCTATGAACAAAGTGTCTGTTTAGTTTTAATCCAGTTATTTGTTATAGATATGTTGAAAAAGTGTAGTCAGGTGATGCAGTGGCCAGTGTACATACAGCGAGTCATCAGTGGCTGAGGCCAAGGATGTATAAAGTGGATGTTATGTACTTCATAGCACATGAACGACTAATCATATTTATAAAACACACACAATTATCACTGGCTTCAATTTTATTTTCAGATTCATGATTGTCAATGATGATGTTTAAGTCTTTTGGTGCAGTGTAATAACTTTCAAATGTTTACGTTGTGTACCTTCTCTTGGTTTTGTATGTGCATGTAAATGCACTCTGTAATAACGTTCCTAAAACTTTGGGGAGTTCACAATGACCATCTTAAGGAAAGCTGTTTCTTTCTCTAGGTCACTAATTAATTCTTAAATGACAATTTCCAAACAATTATCCAACATAATAATCTACATCACATTGTGTTTACGATTTCCCTCCTGAATGCAGAGTAGGATCCAGACAATATTTTGGGGGTATTCATACACCAGCCCCAGCATTGTTCTCCACCTTTCTAATGTAGCTTCTTTACAACAGCTTTCTAACGAGAAGACTTTCAGTCAGAATCATTTTAAAGCATAAAATTTGTGAGATGAAATACACAAGTATGCTTTCTTGATACAGTATTGACATGGGTGGATATCCTGGAGCAGAAACCCATTGTAGGAGCCCTTCTTGTCCTTCTGGTCCTGGCAATTTTTGCACTTTTCATGGAAAAGGTTAAGTGAGACAGGTAAGGAAGAATGTTAATGAAATAGCATTCTGGTTTGTACCATGCTGATTTGTAGTCCCTACTAGAGAGAGCTACCACCTCTACTGCAAAGTTTTTGAAATGGTGGACCACAGCTGAACACAGCTGTTTTAACATAAACTCTCCAATGAAACACCACAATACAGTCAATGATTAGTGTCTCACAGTTGTATAATCAGTTAATATGTAAGCATTTTAAGGTGCCTTTCCAACACTATCCCCACATATATTCACAACATATGCCTCTTATTTATTAGCTTAGCCAGTTTGGTCCTTGGTGCACAATTCCGACTGTGATCATACGTCATTCCAATCTGAAACCATTTTGGGTATCACTATATCAATTTAGTTATTTAATATAAAGAAGCATTCACTGGTGAATTTCAAAACAGTCACAGTGTTAGCATTCAGTTTTATAAATTAATCGGCAAACTTTCTTTGTGCTAGTCTTTTTCTCCTTCCATTTGTAGAATAATATAAAGTGCAAGCACTAGGTGGCAGTACTTTGGTCTTAAGAGTGCGAGTAATGGAGTGGGTGGAAAATGAAATAATCAAAACAGCACCTTCTGCAACACTGAAGGAAAAATTAACATTCTGTTATATGTGTGAAGGTCATTCAATAAGCAGAGTCATGATAAAAAGCCACGCTGCATTGACCTAGAAAACTCAGGCTTTAAGATAATTTTATTTTAGAAAAATTATTTGCTAACAATATACCCAGTGAACAAGCACTTGTGTTCCTTTTCAGCAGAAGTTAGATTTGCAGGAATTATAGCCGTAAGACACATTACAATGGAAACATTGTGTCTCTGGATTTTTAAGGGCTTAAATTGTTAATGAAAATTATATCTGTGGGAAATTGTTTGTTGTGGGCCATGCTATAAGAAGTAATGAGATGATATACTGAAATTGGTGACTACATTAATGAAGTAATGAGGGATGGTACTGTGTCACTAGCCCTGCTGCTTCATGAATCCATCATCCTGGGTTCAAATCCAATGTCATGTTATTATGCTTGTGGAGTTATGCTCATCATGATTGCTTAGATTTTGATTGTGATACTCTTGGCCTTCCTCCCACATCTCCAAAGACATAAATATTAGGTTAAGTGGTGACTCCAAATATGTGTGTGTCCTGCGATGGACTAGCATGATCTTCAGTGCTGTTTCCTGTCTTCTGTCCAGTGTTGCTGGGATAATCTGAGACAAATAAATTATCTATCTATCTATCTATCTATCTATCTATCTATCTATCTATCTATCTATCTATCTATCTGTCTGTCTGTCTGTCTGTCTGTCTGTCTGTCTGTCTGTCTGTCTGTCTGTCTGTCTGTCCGTCCGTCCGTCCGTCCGTAATCACTGGTGTCCCACAATTAAATAGCATAATGTGGATTTTAGAGTATACTATATGCATGAAGATGGGGTAGAATATAATAGCAGTGGTACAAATTTAGCTTCTTGAGCTGCAAAGATTATGCATGTGCAGGCAAAATGAATGTTATCTGTATGTGTATATAAACTGAATATGGATTTATGTACATACAGTGTATTGTTTTAGGAATAGGATACACTTGTGGATCAAGTGTTGTTGGGCAAGTCCATAATGAATATTAACTGAAAGATGCCAAAGTGGTTAGCAGAACTGCCGAGAGACCAGAATTCTATTTCTCTGGAGGCTGTTCTGTCAGTACACTGGTTTTCCTCTCATATTCCTAATAGTGTTTTTTACTGTATTCTTTTAAATTGGCCAGATGTGACTAATTTTGGATTTTGTATAACTCTCTCTTTTAATGGATTGGTGCCTTGTTCAAGATGTGTTCATACCTTGAGCCAATTGCATCCAGGATAGCCTTGGCTCCCCACAGCTGGTTAAGGAAGTGGATGGATTGATTCATGATTGAAGATGTTACTAGTTATTTTGTCTTTTGCTCTTTAAGCACCTCTGACATCTTAATTTCATAGAGAGAGTGTAAAAACAAGTGAAAGATTAATCATTTAAAACAAGGAATTGGATGAAATGTGGTAAATTTCCTCCATTGTCTCAATGAAAGAGTGTAGCCATGGTGGCTTTCCAGGACATAATTGTAAAATATCATCTTGATCAGCCTGACATTCACTACAATTGTGCCTTTTTCCAGACAAAAGTTAAGATAATTAACACTATTTGAATGACTATCAATTTTAGCTCATTATACTTTTGCTATACACTTAAGCCAGATTACACCAACTGGATAAGCAGGTTAAAAATTTGATGGATGGATAGCACCAGTTTTCAGAGTCAAATTAACAATAGTCAGTATTAAAGTTCCAGCCTTTGCATGCTCAGTCACAAAAAGCGGAACAAATAAGGCTCAGTACGCAGAGGACGGGGAAATAACATTTCTGGCAGGTAGCCCTTTCGTAAAAGATGAATGCTGAGCTCTTATTTCAAATCAGGAGCTGTGAAAGTCACTGCTTTTATCAGCTCAACTGGTGAAATTAATTTGCTCAAATGAAATGGCTGAAGCTGAATGAAATGCAGCTTTTTGCACCAAATATGAGTAATTTTCAGCCTGATTTGCTTTTGGGATACAAGTTGATAACCACAAAAAAAAAATCTGTACTGAAGTGGATATAATTTTCTGTAAGGCAGCAAGCTTCCTTCAATGATATATTTAAAGGAAACAATCATCCATCAGTATCAAAATGTAATAATTTGAACTAGTCAACAATTCTAGTATTAATTTAATGATTTGTCAATTAGTAAACCTACTCTCCTGCCCACCTGCCAGTCCTACAGTGTGAAGATGTTGAATTGGGTGAAAGGAAACCTTTAAATAAATGTGACAGTGTCACAATACTCTTGGTACTTTTTATTGGAATTTTTATAGAGATGTGTTATTTATTAATATAGTGGGCCTGCAAGCTGGGGTGGCATATGGAATGCAGTAGGCAGCATATGGGCTGTGGGAGTGCAGTACTGTACTTTATATATGCTAATGGAAAGGTTTGCTGATAGAACATACTTCTTGAAACAAGATCAGGTCTACCCTTTGCTTGTCCCCCACCTACCCAGCCCATGCAATACACAGCCCCAACACCACACACATAAGAAATCCAATCCCTGGGGCCACCAAAGAACTTGAAACGTTTGGGCAACTAGCATCTGTCATTGCATGCAATCACTAATTGTGGGTCTGTATATAACAGTCTGACCACTGTCTGTATGGACATGGGTATTTTCAGGGTTTTTGCATGGATTTTTCTCTGAGTACTCTGTTTTGTCCTCCTACACCCCAAAGACATGCATGTTAAGTTAACTGACAAGTTTAAAATAGCCCAGAGTATTTGTGAGAGATGGCAGTCTCATGGCCTCGCTCCATCAAGGAGGCCAGCAGTTAAAAAAAGGTGTGTATATGAACAATAAGACATATAAAGGAATTGAGAAAATGAAGTACAAGTAAACAGAACAGAAACAAAACCTTACTGTCTCTCTACGCCAACTTAAATGGATCTCATATTCCTGTCTGCTTGCTGGAGAGGCTGCCCTTTTGACTACTTACCAAGTATCCCCAGAAACATTCACTTCTCCCATCTCTCTCTCACAGTATGTCTCATGTATAAGGCATTTGCCTCTTCCTCCTGACGGTTTGCCCAACTCTAAGCTCAGGGCCATTACTATCCCAGCCCTGTAATTGCTTACCATCAAGGAGGTCTATGTGGAAATCAGTCTACAAACTCCCCTTCTGGCTCCTAGAGTTTCTGTACCTCTGAATCTTAATTAATCCTTCAAGTGTCTTTTGAGGTGCTTCTCTTAAAAGACCAATAGAGTCACATCCCTTACATTTGGGCACCATTTACAACGAGCTAATGGGTTTGCGGGATATGACCAACATCCTCCTAGTCCTCCTGGAACTCAACCTTAGGAGGGAAACCTGATTAAACTTGTCCTGACCTAGAAACCTCTGCTGCAGAGGTGGTGTGACAGCCTTCTGTTGGCCCTTGTGTTCCAAGTAACAGGAACCCCTGAGATTCTTGGGTGGCTTGCCTTCTACTGTCTCAGAGGAATATTGCATATCCCTTCCTAGGTTTTCTTTCTTTCTTTCTTTCTTCTCTTTCTTTCTTTTCTTTTCTTTCTTTCTTTTCTTTCTTATCTTTTCCTTTCTTTCTTTCTTTCTTTCTTTCTTTCTTTCTTCTTTCTTTCTTTCTTTCTTTCTACAGTGGTGTCCCTGCCTATTACTGTACTTTTGTGGAGTGGTGTCCCTGCCTATTACTGTACTTTTGTGGAGCAGGCAGCATATGTTATGAGTTTACTTTTCCTTGTTGACACAGTTCTTCCCAAAAGAGCATGCCAATTTATATTTCCTCTTCTTGTGCTCATTTTTCACTTTCTTCCTTTCTGTCTCTTCCTATGTCTCTCTATTTCTGTTTTATGTCAAACCCTTGCTTTTTTAGCAAACCATATCCATATATGTGTATACATATTGCAGTCGCTTTATGTGTGACTGAGGATTATTGTGCTACATTCTTCTGTCTATCTATCTATCTATCTATCTATCTATCTATCTATCTATCTATCTATCTATCTATCTATCTATCTATCTATCTATCTATCTATCTATCTATCTATCTATCTATCTATCTATCTATCTATCTGTCACAAAGCACTTTTTAATGTGAAAGTAATACAGCGGTGCATTGGCTATCTAACTCTTTAGCAGCTTAAGGCTAAAAATTTACTGTTATTTTGTTTACTTGTTAGTTTTTCATATTGAAATCTTATTCCATGCTTTAGAATATAACGTTTTCTGATTTAGGAACTGTAAATCACCTTGCAATGTAACCAGGAGCTTCTGTAACTTCTTGCTCTGAGAGATACATGACCAAATGTATTCCTCCATTACACCCCCACCCCCTCCCTTATAGCTACAGCATATAAAAGATGTATTTAGCTACCTGAGGCATGACTTATTTATCTTGTGAGGTTACAAGGCCTTTATAACTAATAGCAGCCACAAATATGCTGCAAAGAATTGTGGAAGTGATAAAGGATTGGAAATTGGAGACATTAATTACAGTAGCTTTTCAGCTGACCCTATATGTTAGTTTAAATTTGTGCTTTCTTCACTCTGGTGGTCTTATAAACATTGTACTTTATAACTTTGTGCTCAAGAGCAGAAACTGATAACATTTATAATGGAAAGCAAACTCGTCATATTTGTATTATGTTTATTCTCAGCTGCTGAAACAAGCTTCATAAAGGCCTCTGTTCTTTCTTCATGCTCGGAGCCCCAGATGTGTGACTTTTCCTAAGAAGAGTCAAGGGCAGCCAGTGTTATTAAATGCTTTTAGGTTTTTGCTTGTATGCTTTAGTTTGGAGTTTTTTGAAAGTCGTGTGTAAATTGAAGAGCAGATAGGAAAGTTAGGGATGTTTAGAACTCTGTCACTTGTTAAGAGCTTTGGGTGAGATGTCAGCCTTCTTTCTTTTTCCCCTCTTCTGCCACTGACAAGTCTATAGGCAGGCAGCTCAGCTAGACGAGTCATTTGCTGTGGGAAGATAAAGCAGGCAATTGTCTAACTTTCACCGCCTTCGTAGCCTTCAAATGTCATTTTGCATGTTTTCCTTTCAAAAGTTTACCTAAAATGTATAAGGCAGCAATTATCATGCTGAAGCTGTGCTTCCATCTGCTTTTTCTACCTTTATAGATGCAAAACTCATAACACATTTGCATTTCATGTATACAGTTGATCTCAATGTTGTTCACAATTTTCTGCAAACACCCCTGATGAGACCTGAAACAGAAATCAAGTTTAATTCACTAAATTAATGATCCTTCCTTCTTGAATAATTTCTTAATTTATACTAAGCAGTTTTTATTAACCATCCATGAAGAACGCCTTTTTACAGTTATCTTAGTCTTGTAATAATTAACTTTTTCTCTCACTGTGATGAACAGTCAAGGAATTAAAGACAAGTACAGCAGCATTTTTGGCGTGAAAATTCTGGTTGGGCCATGCTAGAATTTTCCTTTGTGTCTACAGACTGCTTTAACATCAACAGTAATTTACCTAACTAATCATTTTTGTCGCAGCTATTGACTGGTAAGACATGCAAGTTCATGCATCTTTCTCTTCACAAAAAAAATAATCGAACAGTGGTACAGTGGTACTTTGTTTGTTGTGATTGGTATCCTATCATTGTAATACCCTCTGCCATCGTCATCTTCTGACAAAATACAGCCTTATATATTTAAATTTAAAGTAAACTGAGAGCCTCACAATGACCTGCTGCTTAAGACAATACATTTGGTATGAAGTTATTGGGTAAATATAGGGCATGAAGTTTAGAATGAAATAGCTTTGAGGTGGAAAGAGGTCCTTTACTGCTCGACTCGTACTACGCATATCCAGTAGCAGTTCTAGGCATGGTCCAGCCAGGTGTTTGCTGGTCAATGGGAGTCCAGTAAACAATAAATGGTATTCTACTTACTTGTTCTGTCCACACCGGGACTCTGACCTTCTTTGAAAGAGGGACAAGTATACTGCTGGTTTGTTTTCCATGAAGTAGAAGAAACCCATTTTGCTCCATTAGGCAGTCTTCCACAACATTGGGTGAAAATCAAGATGATGCAGCATAATGTCTTGTCCTTGATGTATTTTATTTTTGAAACAGCTGTAGGTACCTTTGAGGAAACAAATGGTATTAGACTTTTTGACTGGAAGCCCCATCACTTAACTAGAAAGTTCAGGTTGCACATATGTACACATACCCAAGGATAAACCCAGAACACTGTAGGGCCAATTGATTCTGTTCCATCAGCTGTAAACAGGCTTGCAGCATCCAATACAAGGATGATTTCACATATTGGAAAAAACACTATTTTTGGAGATAGGTAATTACATTGAGAATATGATATATAAAATTGGAAGAACATTGATTTTAGAAATACTCCATTGAAGTGGGTCAATTCAAATGTGCGGTTTTATAGACTGGCACAAAATACTTGTGGATATGAATATAAATGTAACATTGGGAGGCAGCTCTGCAATTCAAATCCTTGTTCGCGTTTCAGCACGTTCAGTTTTCATTCATGACAATATTAGTGATTTATTTAACAGTGTTTAGCAAAAATTCATTTGTTTGGGACATTGTGAGCATATGAATAGATGACTTGACATGTGGATTAAGAGACATTAGTAATGTGAGATTTTTTTTGTGAAAATTTTTAATATTGTTGCTATGTACAGCATTGGTTACCATTCTATCTGAAAATTTATTATCTCTGTTCTGCATGAAAGCATGAGATCAAAATTTCTTTCTTGTCCATCTCTAGAAACTACATGGGGAAAGTAAAATATAAAAAATATATAATTTTTTGTTGAGTATTCCTTTAAAAAGTCAATATAAAATATTGTAATAAATATTGCAATAATAAGGTAAATTACTGACTGGAGTGTATTACTTATTTTGCTCAACACCTGGTGGGACTGTGGCCCACTTGCCTTTAGTGCAAATATTCCACTGTTGCTTGTAGCTGTGCATTCTTATGGCCTAAAAGACAGTATGAGTGAGTCATTATTTTTGTTAGCAAGGTAGTTTGTTCTTGCCTCCCTTTTGGTTGCTGATTTGCTAAGAAAGGTACAGTATACTGCTATGATGTGACAAGTCAAGTGTCAAGTCAAGCCAAGTGGCTTTATTGTCATATCATCCATACACAGAATATCAGCATACAGTGGCACAAAATAACAGTCACCAGGACCACAGTGCAAACTAAATATAAACACAGGACAAGTGCAAGACAGGCAACAATCTATACTATAAATAGATAAATAAATAAAAATAAATAAGTGGTAAGTGAATAGATAGTAATTACTTAAAGTAAATAGTAATAACAGTAAAACTAATAATAAAAAACAATAGTAGTGACAAGTATAACAAATGTGCTTTGTATAAATTAGCTACTAGGGGCATATCTGAGGGCAGGAGGGCAGCACAGAATTCAGAGTCTACTTATGCCATTATTATTATTATTATTATTATTATTATTATTATTATTATTATGTCATTAGCTACAGACAGACTCCCTGCCACACCCCACCTCCATTCTTTTTCATCTTCTATGAAGACATTCAACTCTGTTTTATTTTGTGAACTTACAGTAAAGCTGACATTATGAACATCCAACAAACATGCCTTTTTAACCCTGGCTTCTCCAGACAGTGCTGTTGTGCGATTTTAAGTCTCCAGGTGTAGCACAGTAGAAATTTAGACACACTCATGCAAACTGACACAAACCTTTTCTGCAGCATTTCAAACAACACACTGCTTTGATCAAGTCTGCAGAGATGTCTTCTCAACAGGAGGCAATGATACTGTCCTATGTGTCATAATGGGATTGTTCTGATTGTGAAAAAAACACTTATTTATTTAACAACAGCAATGACAAGTTTACCCCTAGGATAGCTGCTTTATTTTATTTTCATTCCTGTTGTCCTTTGCTCTCTTCTCTGCTCAGCATGAAGAGATACTTTTCTGTTGTTTTTTTTTTTTAAATCGCAGCAGTGTCAGTGTTGGAAAACCTTTAAAGGCTTCAAAGGGCAACAGAAATGTCTGCATTATTATTTTATTAGTTGTTTCATTGATAAGGTACATGGAAGACTCTAGATTGGCATGTTGCTTTACATTAGGCAAGAGGCGGCGAGTTCCAAAGTGTTGTAGTTTTAAAAATATAGATATTACCTTCAATTGCCTTTAAAACCAATAGTTGTTAGGGTAATTGGACTCTACCTAATGCCTTCAAACTCATTTTAGTCTGCATTCTCTGTCCAGCAAAAATTAGGTCACTACTAAGATGTGCTGACAACATTCTCAGTCAGCCTAACACTTTCACCTCCATATGCTATAAAATGGAATGTTCATATTGTGAGAAGCATGATCTTGAGAGAGATATGCAAGGACAGAAAACAAAAGATTGCTTTGTCCTAAAATGCTTTTGAAATGGTGTAGTGAATGGACAGCACATCGAAGTACTGCAAGGAAGTAAATCTTAGAACTACTGACCTCTTACAGATTAATTACTGGACCACAATGGAAGTTAAATATGAAATGTGATGAGAAAGTTTAAAATTCAAATATAGCTTTGTTATGTACTGTAAATGATGATAGGAGCAGTTGATCAAAAAGACATCTTACACTAAACAAACAAAGAAACCTTTTCCTGTACTCTTTGAACAAAAAAATCCTTTGTTTTTGGAGTCTGTGTGCTGGCGTGAATTTGTTTCCAGGACCCAGTTGTTACACAGAAAGCCATTTATTTGCCTGCATATCAAGATCATAAATAAAGCAAATTGAAAGTAGTTTTCAAACAGCATGCTGCTCAGTAAAATGCCTGAATATAGGAAGGAAGCCAGATATAAGCTCAGATACTGTTGTGCATTCAGCTATTTTGTATTATTTGTATATACCTGGACATATGAGTCTAAATGTTTATGGAGATGTCAAAGGCTTCTAAAGCTTCTAAAGATTAAACTTCATTTTTTTATTTTTTAATTTTATGAATATTTATTTCAAACTGCGTGAGGCCTGCAAATAATTGTACCCAAAATTGATGATGCATCCGAAAGACAATGTAGCTTTCAATCTTATGCAAGTATGGTACAGTAATCATTTGCAAATTAAATGTCTAGCATCACAATTAATTCTCCCTTATTTATACCACAGTGCTTCTTAAATAGGAATGCTCAAGATTCTGTGCTCATCACAAAAAGTACCTCTCAACATATCATTGCCTTTTAAGTAAGCTTTGTACATGCACTTGCAGATAATAGTATTTCTGTGATAATTCCTATCTTCAAACACCTTTGCTATCACGGGCTTTACCCAAAGGGCAACACAATACTTAATTTTGGAAACTGTCTTATGTTAATCAAGAAATTCTAATTCAACATGTATTCTTTATAGACTAGGAAAAGAAAACACAGCCTAATGCGTATACTGTACCTATTCTAATCGGATTCCAACTGTGAAGTCTGCTTAGACATTTCAGCCCCTTTATATCTTGCTGCTGTTATACAGTATTCTGCATATTTTCATTATTAATATTTTTGAACTATGGTTTCATTGTTGGATTATGAAAGCTAAGCATCAGAATACATTAGGTGTATCTCCCAAGTGTAGGACTAATCATACTTGTAACTTGTCGACTGGAATTTTTTATCAAAAAGGTTGGCTCAGTCAATGTGTAGCTATGTTGGCATGCTTTAGAATTTAAATATCTTAGGCTATATTAAAATTGAGCTAACACAAAAATTCTAGTCCATCAAATCATTTCTTTGTAACCATAATCAAAGCTGTTGTGGAGAAATTAGAGTCAAGATTAATTAAACTTAGATTAAAATGTATTCAGCACATCAGTCTCACCATGAAAGTTTAATCAAGGTTAGATTTGCTGAGATAAGTATTCCCCAAATATTGCTCATTTTACTGACACCTCTTCTGTATGCTGAATATTTACTTTGAAACATTTCTTTCAAATGTCTTTGTTTTTCTTCTTTTAGAAGACTATCCATTTAATGTCTGTTTTTTTTTATTAAAAATATATAAACTGCTGAATGAGAACATTAAATTGCAAGCCTATTGTGTGCCTTGTATACATGTCTAAAGAAAACAGTAATAATTTGCGGTGGATTAGCACCCCAGTGCTGACAAAGTAGGTTATGATTCTCTGTGAATCTAAGGATCAATTAGCCAAACTGAGATATTGTATGAATATAAAATAATTATAATAAGCATTCAATATGGTTTGTTTTTAAAGCACAAACTTTCAATAACAAGTCCATCATGGTACACATTATTACAAATACAGTGTAGTTAAAAATAAAACATACAACTACATGTAGCAAGCACACATGCATACATACATACATATTCTCAGCTGGGTCAGGATATCCCACATGGGGTGTTTTTCTCGAAAACCATCTTTTTCAGTTTGACAGCTGCCCTCACCTCTGATGTCCACCATCAGGCCCTTGGGTTGCTGCCATGAGATGCCCCGACTGCTGTAAAACCACAGCTTTTAGCAGCTCTATTACCACTCACATGTATTAGCCTCCTTGTGTTCAAACATGGAGTTTGTTGTGGGCAATATATGACTAGCTCAGAAATCGATTGTTCTGGTTCAGATCCAGCAGGCTGTTCCTCCCAGTCACGCCACTCCAGGTATCTTTGTCGTTTCTGACATGAGCATTGAAGTTACACAATAAGACTACTGAGTTGGTGGGTGGCACCGTTTCAAGTGCCTTTAAGAAGGCTGAATACTCCAAACATCTATTTGGTGCATATGCACAATCAACAGTCAGAGTTTTCCTCTCTGTGAGTAATAGCTATATTGAGGCAATCTTCTCATCCACCAAAGAAACCTCCCATTTCACAGTCCTTAGCCGGGGGCTTGTGAGTATCCCCACATTTGCCCAAGACCTTTCTCACATCAGAATTCCAGAGTAGTAGAGAGACCACCTTGATCAAGAAGTTTGGTTCCAGAACCCATGCCATGTTTGGAGGTGATACCACCTATATCTAGATGGTAATTTTCCACCTCCTAAACCAGCTCACTTTCCTTACCTATCAGAGAGGTAATCTTCCAAGTTCATAAAGGCAGTCTCCATTGCCAGGTTTAGTTTGTCTAAGTCTCCCTGCCGATGCCTGCCCCTAAACTGAAATTGCACCCGATCCTCAATCTTTGTCTTATAGGCTCCATATCACTGTTTCAGGCTGAGCACAGCCAGGTTATATGGGATGCCCAAGTTCCAGTACCTGGCTGGTAAATGTCACCGCCAGGCTTGGCTCCAGGAGTAGAACCCAGTAACCCTATTCTGTTTTTTTAGCTTGTGCTGACATAAGGGTCATTGTGATCAATTCTTTATCTGGCCTGTTCACCAAGGGAGACCTTACTAGGAGCACAAAACTCCTGGCAAACTATCTCTGAGCATCACTAAGGTGCACAAGCCTCCCACCACAGCAAGTTGATGGTAAATTTGTGTCATTTGTTTGATTTTTGAAACCAAAAAAATATTAATTAGTGTAACAGCTAAAATGTGATAAACGTAGTGAAAGCGCAGATCAAGTCATACATTTGAATGGTATTTTGGCAAATATGATGCAATCTCTCAATTGATGGGTGGCTGACTACGGGTTAATGTTCTAGTGCACAAAGGCACAAGCAATAACAAAGTCTGAACACTCACAAAAAACAAGTTAAAAAAAGCATAAGATTTTTAGCTTTTTATATGAGTTCTGAAATGATGAATTCATTTAAAACTGATAAGTCTGATATCACACAGGAAGCTCCAAGGTTAGTACACATATAAAATAGGAGGCAGAGGTTTGAAAAATTAATGTGCCAGGATTTTGTGACATTTTGAATTTAAAGTACTTTAACTCATCTGTTAAATATTACTCTTCAGTAAAGTTTTTTACCTAGCTAATGATGCAAATATAAATCTTGCTATAAAAATGTTACAAACTTAACAAAGTGGTTCTTTAATAAAGCAGATTTTAAAAGCATGTTACTACAAAAACTGGTTAGAGTCTGTTTAAATGAAAATATCCCAACTTATCTTGGTGTTCACTAATTCAACAGTACTAATATAATAATGCTTCCATTTTTATTTTTAGTATTGATTTTAAGCATTTAAGTGAACATGGTAAGATAAAGTCAGGTACTCCATGATTATATTATTCTTTTTATATATATTTCTATGTTGAAATCCCCCCAAGATTACGACAACCCCAATCTTCCCCTCACCCATTTGTTGCCACACTGGGTGAACCCCCCATGTCTGTAACACATTAAATTCAAGCCCTGCATTTTATTTTAATGTATATTTATGGATGGCAATACTGTTTTACTGAACTGACAGCTTGGCAATGATTTGACAGATAAGCTGCTATTTCAAATGTGCTGTTAGTGTTCGTATTTATATATTTTATACTGCATTACAGATAAAGGCACAGTATTGTTCACTTAAAAGATGGAGGTGTTTTTAAGAAAATGAATGTAATTTCTCTTTTTGCCATGGTATTGAATAGGCATTGAGCATCGTGAAATTTCACTGGTATTGATATTAACTATAAAATTTCTGATATTATGACATCCTTAGTCCAAACATAATTAATAGTAAAAGGTGATGACAAAAATGAATTCTACTTCTACAGAACCCATAAAATAAACAACAGCACTTGACAACAACCAAAAAAGAGAGCAAAATAAAATAAAAAATGTGATCTTACACACGTATACTATCCACCACCATGTCAGAAGGCAAAATGTTTATGTAAACAGTATATCAAAGGAGAAAGAAAATAAGAACGGGTCCATGAGTTATGATACCTTAAATATAAGAAATGAATTTTCATTTTGAGTTCTCATACATAGTTCCATTAAGATGTATAATAGGAGGAGTGACAGAATAAAATCTTGTACATCATGTAGCAGCAGATTTTTAATAGATGAAGTTTTGCATAAATATATACAAGATTTTATATTCCAGAAGAAGATATTTTAATATATAATTACAAAATGGCAAAAGTGTTGAGCTGCAAAGGACTGCATATTAAAAGGATATGAGCATCTACAACCACCTAGGAGCAATTAAAAACGGCAGTAGAATGCTCAGCTTTATATCTTAAGTCCAAATTGTGTCAATAGATATCAAACTGCATAAGATGTGTGATTCCCTGCTGCATTTCCCAAGATGTAAATAAAAGCATTCACAAAAATGCATCAAAGTGTAACTCTATCTGACTTATTGCAGGCTTTAAGGGGACAAGGTATCAGGAGAGATGAAAGGAGCCAAATGCTTTACCGTCTAAGTAAATGGAGACTAAGGGGACACTTGAGGAAAGCGTTTAAAAATATATTAGGGAATAAATAAAGCCAATGGCAAATGTTAATTTTAAAAAGGACACAAGGGTTGAGTCTGGCAGATTTCACACATGTGACAGAAAGCTCTTTTTCACACAAAGGAAGCTGCTTACCTCTGTAGTTAGAGCACTGTACTGTAGAGCTACAGTAGATTTTGGACATACTAGTTGGATTACTGATATTATGCTAAAAAAGCCTAAGCAGCTATTTTCTGAGGAGTACCCCAAAATGCTTTGCAAAGAAATTCTTGCAGTTCAGATCTGTTGTCTTCAAATGTTTCTTTAATGTGACCTGATTTTGCTTTTGGTTTCAAATTAAAAAACTGCTAGTAACCATAATTAAGTTTCAATTTTGGGTTAGACAAAAAGCATGAATTTTGAGTAAATATATGTTAAAGAATATGCAAATGTTAAAGGTAATGAACTGGTCATGTTTTCTGGTAACTTCAATATGTGGCAGCGCTTTGAGTACTGAGAAAAGCGCTATATAAATGTAATGAATTATTAATTATTATAGGTAAGTATCCATTGTCAAAGAAGAGACAAGTGAGCCACAAAAAGAGTTGGGGCAGCCACCCTTATATTGTTTCCTGGCTGCAAAAGAGTTAAGTGTTTTGTACAATTGAGTACAGATTTGAGTCCAGAACAGAACTATCTTGATGAGGCAAAGATGGCGATTTTAACAGAGAGGACAGGAAGTGACGTCATCAGGCTCGAAACTGGAAGTGACATTATCAGGCTCTGGACCGGAAGTAACTTCATCAGGGTCGACGGGGGTGGGGTTAGTGACGTCATCATAGTCAGAGCTGGAAGTGATGTCCTCAGAAACAGGTGGAATTTCCCGTAATCGGTCTGCAATGGAAAGAGAGAAAGTGTCATTACACTCTGCCACCCCCTGGTCTGCCGTGGATTTACCCTCATTCAGGCCCTTTAACTGCCTCCCATGTGCACGTGTGTGACACCATACAATTTCAAACGATTCTTCTTCCTTGAAAGAATTTTGGGGAGTCAGAGCCTACCTAAGCAGCTTTGGGAGTGAGGTTTAAATCAGCCCTAGATGATATTATAGTCCATTACAAGAGACACTGACGTGCAGCCACACAGACTCATTATAGGCATATTGACCAACAGTCATGGACGTGGAAGGAAACTGGTGCACCTGTAGATTAACCATATAGACAGAGAGACAATATGCAAATCCTGTAACCGAAATGAGAACTGAAGCAGGTTTCTGAAGCTGTGACCACTGTGCTGACCACTTGGTCGTCTTGCTTCCAGCTGAAGGAGACTATAAAGAAAACAACAAGGATCAAAAGAATAAATGGAGTCCTGTCTGCTGAAATCTAAGTAACTGAAAACTGAGGCTTCCTATCTACAGTATATACCAGTTTATCATAGTCTGGGAAGTTCTTACCAAAAAAGACAGGGTGGCATGGTGGTGAAGTATCTAGCTCTGATAGCTTCTGGCTCGAGTCCACCAAGTTTGATTCCTGTCTTGGTTGTATGGGATTTCTCTTTTTTGATGTGTATGTCTGTATGGACTTTTTCCAGATACTTTAAACTAGTACATTAATGGGTTAGTGATTGAGATAAATGGTGATGAACTGGAGTCTCATCCAGGTTTCTACCTACAATGTTTCTGAAGCAACTTGTATACCATTTGATTTTCCACAAATCTGTACTATAAGAAGTGGACTTAGAAAGCCCAGTGAATGCTTAAAAGGATGTTTTTGAAGAACATTGAGTGATGAGTACTGAAAACTACTTTTTGTGGACAAGCAGTACCCATTTTTACTATATTTAAAGGTTCCTATTTCTTCATAAATATAAAATCTACTGTTAAATTGTAAATTATACACTATGAATGGTCAGTAAGTTGTACCAGGGTTGTAGTCTGTGGCCTGTAGTTTAAGGAGGGAAGGGCAGTTCAATGGCAACTGAAAGGCTTTATTTAAAGGGTGAAGATTATATTCCCAGAAGCAGTTGTATGAAACAGATGCCCACTAAGAGTTAGGTACACCTTTACATTTCATTTGTGATGCTGCTAAAGATTATAGTGTCATCCAAAATTAAGTTAATTGTGATATAGAATGGAAAAACCTGTAGTCTCCTTCAGCTTAATGAACCAGGGACTCTGCTGGAGGGACATTGAATTCTGTCTGGTAACAGGCAGAAGACAGCTAGAGAAAAGATTTCCTTAACCCCTGTGACTGTATTTGAGTGCCCTTGATCGGGATGGTACACATGGGCATTGTCACGTGATAAGTAAACATTTAAAGATTACCATAGATCCAAAAATGTATCCATTAAATGTCAATATGAAAGAATAACCATGTCCTAACTTACCCAGGATTATCATGCAGGCTCCACTTGAGGAGGCAGTCCACAAAGTAAAAGAGAAGCTGACATTTTAAAGCTGCTGTGTAGAGTGGAGGTGTAATATGGGAAAAAAGTCAAGTATGGTACACCTTAGGAATGCTCAATGACTTTTTATTAGTTTTGCATTAAGTGTATACTCAATAAAGCCCCTTTTCTTGTCTCCTATGTGTATATGACCTTCAGACCTACATTAATTTAAAGTATAAACATATAAATGCCCATGATGTTTAGAACTTCATTGGCTACCATAAGCCTGAGACAAGTTGTATTAAGAGATATTTTCTAGTGGTTAGGCTGTGTTGGGATTTTTAACACTTCATCTAATGCTAGTTTCTTCATATACATGGCAGCTCCCCCCCGGTTTCTGCTGGCGACTGTATAAAGATGTGATAGTCTGGTACCGGCACTCATCATCCACTTTAAGACTTTAGGTCAAAAAGTTAATGCAGTTTACACTTGCTTTGAGATCCCAAGATTGAAATCCAAGCTGTTGGAGTAGTTTTTATTTATTTTTCCTATTATAGGGACAACAGAAGCTGATTTCAACAAGATTCTGGGTCAGAAGAGATAACACTTGCACAAAGTACAGAAATGCCAATGAAAAAGAAATGTGTACAGTGGCTGGTCAGCTGCATCAAATAGATTGTTGCAGAAGCATGTTTGTAGATTTGGAACATCATATTTCACATTTCATTATGATTAGGTTCTGTATGCTTCAGTGTCATTTAATATTGATTTGTTGTGTTTGTCCTTTCTGAAACAAATTGTGAGAGTGTATCAAGAATACCGATTTACAGACTGTCCATTAGAAGAGTCTTAATCGCATCTGCTTAACTACATCTACGCTCTAATAAGAAATTTTTAAAAATGAGGTAATTAACTCAGGATCTAAATCGCTCACATGTTTTCCTCCTGGCAGACACTGTTAAGCTAATAATTGAGCACTTGGAGTACAAATGTACCTTTTCTGAAAGCACCTTTTCATTTTCTCCTGACTTTTAGGTTTACACTTTTTTATGATTTTTTTCTCAGGATCCTTGAACTGTTATAACTTAAACACGCTATTCAACATCACACTTACAGATTTATTTAACTCCAGTGGTATACTACTGATTAGAAAAAAAGGAGGAGAGGAGAAATAATCTTTTCATATTTTCATCAAGTGCAGTGACACAGTGCTTAACCACCATGAAAATGCATTTGTGACAAAGTAATTAATGGAGAGAGGTCAAATTGAAGTATGGAGGAGAACTCGAAGAGTGAATGAGAGAATTAAGTCAATGACATAAACAAGGCAAAAGAGAGTCAGTGTGGAAAATGGAGTAGCTGATGCAAGCGGAAGAGTAATTAAAACTAATGTGTTGAAAACATGCTCATGTTGGTATATTGGAGTGTCATATTGAGAGAAGATCAAGGATAAGAGAAGGACAAAAAGAAACGGTGCGGATCTATTACTTGATTGGTGGATGACACCTTCTGAGCTGATAATCACAAAAAACTTTGGAAGTGGTTCTCAGAAGTCAAATAGCCCAATGAATGGCCAGAGGTGTTCATTTAGGGATCTTTAGTAGTTATGTATTTATTTTGAATAGGAGATACATTAATTTTTTTAGAATCATATCGCTCTTGCAAATTTACCACGGCAACAATCTAATCATTGACAGGGATAATTTGGTCAAACTGCCAAATCTGCAGTAGTAGTTAGAACTTAACCAGAATCTGTTGGTAGATATACAATGCAGACAGCCCTGGAGGACATGTATTGAAAATGGGAATGAAAGTATGACAGAAATTGCTGAAATAGTTGTCACTCAAATAGAATGCCTTACAAATGGACTCAGCTACAGACATGGCCAGATTTATTAATACCCCTCCACGAAAAACCTTCCATTGTCCTGAAATAATTTGAAACTGACAAAAGTAATTGGCACCCATCATTGTTTATACTGTATTTAACATAAATAAGGCTTTGCTTTAGAGTTTTAATTCAACAAAATATTTCAAATAATAACACAAATGAAAATGGCATGGACAAAAATGATGGGACCCTTAAGAGACAATCACTTAAGTGGCAATCACTGCAAACAAGTGACCCCTGTAGTTGTCAATGAGACTTCAGCACCAAGGATGTAGAAATATTATTTTTGAATACACAATGGGATGTTTGAAAGTACATTTTATGACAACACTCCAAGAGTCATAGTGAACCAGATCTTGATTTCTCGATGTTATTTTGGATGGACAATTAGGTGAATAGGATGAATGAGGTTGTTGGATTGAATGTTAAAGAAATAAGATCTCTTAAAATTAGTGTGTTGACTGGAAAATCTAATCACCCAAGCATAAGAAAAGTTTGTGAATAGTGAATACTGTGTCCTTGCAGCCCCCATCCTCCTACTGTGAAAGTCCGGGTTGGCTCTACAATCTTTGGCAATTCCTAAAACTTCAACAATTGATAACATGTTCAAGGATGAGCTTCAGTGGCATAGCTAGAGTTCGTCCCGCTCGGGATGGGGTGGTGCTTCAATTTGCCGCCCTCCAACATATCTGAATATGTTAACCTATATAAATAGAAAAATAAATATAGAGAAAAATTAAGATACATTTTGCATATATTTATTCATATATAGAGAAACAGCAATAATTTTTCACATATAATTAATTATAAGCATCACCTAGAGGAGAATATAGTATAGACACACTGATAAGCCATGTTCTAATTATTAGTTTAATATAATTATGCTGCAAAAACCAGAGCCAGTGTAA
Source organism: Erpetoichthys calabaricus (assembly GCF_900747795.2). NCBI lineage: Eukaryota > Metazoa > Chordata > Cladistia > Polypteriformes > Polypteridae > Erpetoichthys > Erpetoichthys calabaricus. The sequence continues at coordinate 145,196,224 of NC_041395.2, read as the reverse complement.
TGTACAAGTGATAGGTGGGGATGTTTTCTGCACAGAGCAAGAGCACATTCGGATTGATAACGAAACGAAATTATAAATTGTAAATTAGTTGTTTATCTTCCTAGAAATTATCGGTGTAAGGTTTATGTTTATTTTTGTTATTGCCCCATAAATTTCAACTGCTGTGTCTAATGCCGTCACACACGTCTGAAAATTATTTTTGAAGCATTTGTGGATAAAAATCAGAGAATTTTACTTTTTTCATTCATGATTGATATTTTTCCGAACCCTGCTGCTTACACATGAATTGTACTGAGCCTTTTGACCAATAATGCCACCCCCAAAAATGTGCTACCCGGAGCAGACCACCCCCTCTGCCCTCCCCTAGCTACGCCACTGATGAGCTGTGTAATAAGGTTACATAATGCAAGAGATGAAGCAAAAAGTGCTACTGCTTTTAATTCTAGTGTTCACAAATAAACAAGTGCAGTACAATCTTTAGACAAATAAATAAATATTCTCAATACAAACAGGTGGTGCAAGTAGAGGTTATAATCCATAAATAAATAACAATAAGTATTTAATAAAAACAAGGTTAAAATACCACAGGCAGAATCTATACATTAAAAATACTACGAGTCCAAGTGCTTTCACTGTAAACTGACATCTCCACAGCTCACCAGTATCAATAACTTCTGTCTGTGGAGACGTCAGCCAACAGAAATCCAGACTCTGGTCCTAACTGCCAGTCCTTCGGTGTCTGCAAGGTGCCTCACTGAGCCTTGCTATTTGCTCCTGTAAGCCACAGTCCCTCTGGCGTCTCTGGGAGCCTACTCCTGCTCCTTATTGTGCTCAGCAGAAGTGACCCCTGTCCATCAAGTGCCTAACAAATGTTTTTCCTCTCACTTTCCCAACTGCCTGCTTCCACTCTAATTCAGCACCAGCTATGTGAAGATTCTGACTTTGCTTTTACCTTTGTTTTTTCTCCTTTTAATCCCACATTTTCCTTTCCTCTCTCTTTCTTTGATGTTCTCCTGTTCTCTGCTCAGGCTCCATTTCTATACACCTTCTAGGGAAGCAGGTGCGCTGACACTGATTACGGACCCTGGAGTAATAATGAGGCAGTCATCAACCTTTGGAGCCGCTCTGCCATGCTACCATGCACACCCGTGTCTCCTCCAAGCCTGAACATTCTTACATTTAATTGTTTATTTAAAAATTATACATCACCACAGACCTAAATGCATGTTATTACACCTTTACTAGTGTGTAATGTAGTTTTGCCACTGCCAGTGTTTGTCTCTCTGCCATACTTTAGATGGTTTCCTATGAGAATTTTCCCTCTTTTTCTCTACCCTAGTGGCATCTTTAATCCTTGGCAACCACTTAGAAGCCTGGAATTCCTCCACACTCCATTTAATTGAGCATTCACAGTTACTGTATGTTGTGCATTACATTTTCTTGAGCAGTTTTTAGAAGAAATTTACTCAGTGAAAGACTTTATGTGCCGTGGGCCACATAAATCTGGAATACAGTCTACAGCATTATGACATGCTAATATTTATTTATACTAATATTTGTTTTTTATCAGTCCCAATCTGCGCTGGTCAGTGATGCCATGTGTTATGACATTTCTGGTCCCTTCCAGGGCTACAGTGCTTCACCCTAGACTTGTCTGTTTCAGCATGTGAAGCTGCACATCCACTACAAACATTTAGTCTTAATATATTACCAATCCACTAAATGTTGAATGTTTGGTGCCAAAGTTGTCTTACATGTTGTACTTCCAATGTCTATATCTAATGTCAGCCTCATACATGTGTATTCTGTACAAGAGAATGTTTGGTTACCAGATTTTAGAAGTTTGCAATCTTTGTTGTGAGCTGTGCTCTTGTGGATACTAGACTCTCTAAATCTCCAAGTTCTGAATGCTTCTGTGATGGCAGGAATTTAAACATCGCTTAGTGAACTTACAGGAAATGTATGCTGAATAGAATGTAATTCATTATGTTTGTATTTAAAGGAACAAAAATGAAAGCATTACTCATAAACACCATTGTAAATTAATATGAGGGTTCCTGTGAAACTGAAACAAAATATTGAACTGAGACAAGTCGTGAATGTAGAAAACCTTGACAACCTTTGAAAAGTATATGCATGAAAAAATGGGACAGTTTATCATCTTTGTTATATGACCAAATGGGCTTGGGTAAGCAGAATAGCCTCTTGTGGTTTATTAAACTTGTTCTTTTCATATGTTCCTTTATTTCATGCACAGGCATCAGTGTCATCATGTATTCAGGTTGTTTTGCTTGTGATCTTATGGGTTTAGCACATGTTTCTTTTAAAAGTATAGTGCTGAAAATTATAGCCCAGAGCGTATGATGATTATGATAACCAGAAGTAGTCATCACAATGAGGAGGAAGCCGTGTTTTTTTTGAAATACAAAGCTAAATATATTTGAACCCATCCCCCTCAAAAGAAAAACAATGCAGAATTAAATATAAAAGAAACGAAGGCAAGGTATGAATATTAATGTGCTTCGATTATACAGCATGCATTCTTTGTCTATTGTGAATAGCCACAGATTTACAATTATAAGAATGATCAAATCATATCTCTTGGTTATAATTATGTACATATTTCTATATATCTCAAGCTGCTGTAAAACAAAGTGCAGAATGAAAGCAGCAGGCAGAAAGCTCGTTTAACAACAATGTTAGTGCACCGGTTCGATTTCAATATATTACATGTTTAGGAAGAAATAACATTGATTCAGAGGATATTTCTTGCCTAATTTATTCCTAATTTTATCATTGTGTTGACAAACATTTTATGTTATTCTTATTCTTTCACATACATTTTATCTTGTTGCTTATTCACTCACCATTTTAGTATTTCTATTACGTATATTGTTTATGGCTTAAGGAAAAGTTTTTTATGTTAATTTTTAAATCATGTTAATATTTTAATTTAATATTGTGTGTCAAAAATAATTTTATTTAATGTCATGTAATTTTCTAACCCACTTAGCCTATCCCAGCTAGCAAACGCTGGACAGAACACACACACAAACACACGTTTACCAAGGCCATTTTAACATTGCCAATTCACCTAATTTGCATGTCTTTGGGAAAAGAAAAGGAAAGTACCTGGAAAGGAAATTGGAGTACCTGGAGGAAACCTACGCAGACACGGAGAGAACATGCAAACTCCACACAGGGAGGACCTGGGACATGAATCTTGGTTTCCTTACTGTGAGGCAACAGTGCTACTACTGTTTAATGTAACACCCCATTATCTAATGTAGAGTTATAAAATACTCTAGTTTGCTAATCCAGGAACTTACTAAAGATGCATGAGATACTTATAGTAGGTAATCAAAAAAGATTCCTAAGGTTCATTATTTAATACAGATATGAAGGGATGACATACAATATATAGGTTACATCATAACATTCTCCGACCTGCATAATCCTATTCAGTGTTGCAGAGGGCTAAGATCAGCACAATGCAGGAGCTAGCCTTTGATTAGATTAGATAAACTTTATTAATCCCATGAGAATTAATAGATGGTGTGCCAGCTGTTGCAAGCCTTCTCATGCCCACACCAATTAAGATCCACTAATCAACATGTATTTAAGATGTGTCAGGAAACCCAAGCAGACACTAAGTGGTAATATAGGTTCCACACAAACAACAACCAGTCATGGGATTCCAACCCAGAATATTCCAAAACACTGCGTCATTCTGTTACCCTTTGGAGGTACTGTATATCTAAAATAAGTCATTCATGCTTCTTAGGTTGCACAGCCACTGTTAAATGCTTTCAAAGTAGAACAAAACTTCAACTCAGAAACAGCGTTTAATAACAGTGGTGTCTTCCTTTTGCTCATGAATCTTGATGAAAGTTGGTGCTTCGTGCCATTGTTTTGTAATGAGAAAGTCATTTTTTTCCATTTATGTAAAATATACTGTAATATGAAGCTGTCTATATTGTAAATTCTTAAACATCCAAAGCGTCACGTGAAAACCGTGGTGTAGCCAATCATAGTATGAAGAAAAGGCTTACCTGAACATAAATTCAAATAGGATTTTTGTTATTGAAACTGCACTATCCTAATGCATAAGAGGGAGTGTAATGAAAGGGGTCATTTGGTGACTGAGTCTTCTACTGAATGTCTGTTTCATATGCCAGTTTAGATTGAAAAATGGACTTTGTCAGTAATTTTTATGTTATTATCATCTTATTCTTTGCATTAGAGTAGTGGGCAGCAAAATACAGAATACTCTAAAAGTATGTCTATGATCGGTTACAGTTGTATAAAGGTAAATCAAGAGAAATCCATTTGGCATACATTTATTTGTTTACCATCATCCGTTCTATACAATTAATCCCCAATAATGAAACAGTCACCATCAAAAGAAGGCAGGAAGAAAATCCCATGCCTAATGAGTTGCAAGAAACATGTAGGTAGTTCACTTTGGATGATTTTGAGTTAACAAGGAAAATCAAACATCATCTATCCTTAAACGTAATCCACTAAATGCCGATCCAGTCATCCATCCATCCACCCAATGGATCCAAGGATCCTTCTTATGAACCCTAATTAACCTTCATGGGGTGCATTACATAGAGCCAAAGTATGTCCCAGTGCAAGGGATCTATCTATCTATCTATCTATCTATCTATCTATCTATCTATCTATCTATCTATCTATCTATCTATCTATCTATCTATCTATAATAATAATAATAACAATACATTTTATTTATATAGCGCCTTTCCCATGCTCAAGGCACTTCACAGAATTTAAGAGAGAACGGCAGGGTATACAGTATATAGTATTGTACTAAACCAAATAAATAAATAAAGAAGAGTAACATTCAGAGAAAAGCCCAACAGACAACGTAATTGATGGTCTAGCACACACACAGGTTACATGAGCATCTTGACATAGAGGTAAACTGAAAGAAGGGTAATAAAGTCAGGTAGAGCTAAAAGCCTTCCTGAACAGATGAGTTTTGAGTTGTTTTTTAAAAGAATTCATGAAGTCATCTGGTCTAATTAATTTTGGTAGGTCATTCCAGAGTCTGGGCGCTATACAGCTGAAGGTCCTGTCACCCATGGAGTGTAGATTAGTGTGGGGCACAACAAGATTGCCAGAATCAGAGGACCTTAGTGGGTGGACAGGCACATAGTGATGGAGAAGGTCACTGATGTACTTTGGCGCGAGGTTATTTAAGGCTTGTAGGTTATTAGTAGGATTTTATATTCGATTCTGTAAGACACAGGGAGCCAGTGAAGGCAAAGCAGGATGGGTGTGATGTGATCAGTGTTGCTGATTCGTGTAAGGACTCTTGCAGCCGAGTTTTGAATAAGCTGGAGCTGTGATATAAGATTAGAAGGGGCACCTGCCAGTAGGGAATTACGATAATCGATGTGGGATGTGACAAAAGCATGGACAAGTTTCTCAGCTTTAAAGAAGGAGAGGAATGAACGAACACGTGATATGTTATGGGGGTGAAAGTAAGAAAGTTTCTTAATGTGATTTATGTGGGCATGAATAAGAAAGGGAGGAATCAAAAATGACACCAAGATTCTTTGCAGTAGAGGCAGGTCTGATGAGATCACTGCCAAGATTGACTGGGAAGGAGATAATTTTATTAAGTTGCACTTTAGTCCCAATTAGCAGGAGTTCAGTTTTGTTGCAATTTAAATTTAAAGGGATCTGCTCCATCCAGGTTTTAATTTCACTGAGGGAAGTTGTGAGCTGAGAAAGCTCTGATGAAGTTCCACTTTTAACATTGAAACAGAGTTAAGTATCGTCTGCATATAAATGATAACCCAGTCCAAAACTACGAATAGTATGGCCAAGGGCAAGCATATAAATAGAGAAGAGAAGAAGGCCGAGGACAGAACCCTGAGGACCTCCTTGTATGACTGGTGCTGAGCTGGATGCCTATCAGTCAGATAGGACTTGAACCACTGGAGGGCAGTGCCAGAGATACCCAGCATATTCTCCATTCTGGACAGCAGAATATCATGTCTGACAGTGTCAAATGCTTCACTGAGGTCTAACAGAATGAATATGCTATCTATCTATCTATCTATCTATCTATCTATCTATCTATCTATCTATCTATCTATCTATCTATCTATCTATCTGTCTGTCTATCTGTCTGTCTGTCTGTCTGTCTGTCTGTCTGTCTGTCTGTCTGTCTGTCTGTCTGTCTGTCTGTCATAGTACCTTCCATGACTGTCTATCTTTCTGTCTGTTTGTCTGGAATGTTGTTCGATCTCTTTGGAGGAACATTTTTGGACATTGGGTGATAAATTAGCATGCTTTCATTTTCTCATACTTTATCAATAGATTTGACAGGCAGATGTCAGAGGACAGTGAGGAAGAGGTAGAATTTTCTCTTCAACAAATGTCTGTCTCTTCCATAGTGTATGAATTGATTTACAGAAACAAAAAAAAGAAAAGTAAAAGAAGAGAAATATGAGAGGAGCTGAGAATTATTGATTGATGAATTATCTTTTTAAGATGACAAATGATAAGTAGCAAGGAGCACATCTGATTAGCGTTAACACTCACAGTATAAACGTAGACAATAAAATGCGTGCTTCTTCTAGGGATTACATCCCATCCAGGTTTGGTTCCTACTTTGTTCCTATCAGTGTCTTGATAGGTTTCTGCAACCTATGGCCATGTACCGCAGATAGCATTCTTAAAAAATTGACAAATGGTTGGTTCTGCGTTATCTCATGTACTCGTGTCCCTGAAAATGCCTACTTTTCCCTGGTTTTCAGAGACAAGACTGAATGTTAATAAGTGCTTCATTTTATTAATTAAACTATACCCTGCTTGTCTGACTGCAGATATCTTTGTTGATTTGTGTTTAATCTTGGAGCCACACTGAGATGTACATGACTATGGAAACCTAGCTTTGCAGCCTTTGATAAATATCACCAAAACAATCAATGGCACTGTTTGTTTCACAAACTAGCAAAATGTGTCCTTGCTGTCTGAGCAAACAATGACAGCACTACTGAGCCTCTGCCAGTATGTCTTTGAATTTAATTCTTTTTTGCTGTATAAAATGAAGCATATTGAGACAAGCTTGTGTTTTTTAAAGGTTTTACTATTTATAAAGCAGTGGCAGAGCTCACATATGTCTGCTAATCTGGAAAAAAATAACACTGTATGCAAGATTTTGCTGTTCCTTTTTTATTTCTTATGCAAACTTGTCTTATTGTAGTTGGCCAAAGGAATAAAAAAAAAAAATAATACGAATGTTGTTGATTTTGTGAAAGGCTTTCATATTTTACAACCCAGCTTGATAGAAGTTTAAGGGGTAAAAATGTTTAGTTTTCAAATAACTGTGATAGCACACCTCAGGATACAACACTATTGTTGTGCCTTCTACAGGTGTACGTGTAGAAAAAATGATACGTGCAACAGCCTTTTGTTTACTTTTCCTCTTTTTTTACTAATTTTCTACTATTATAACTCTTACCATGATGATTCTTACCCTCAATAAAAACATCAGTCACATCTGAACCTACGAAGATATTGTGATGAATATGCGAAAAGGCATTAGTAAGCTATGTTTGGATGTTAAAGACTTACAAAAAATACCCTCACATTAGGCTGATTTCACATACAAAGAAGGAAAATTTGTTCAGAAAATTCCCTTTGCCTAGGAGAACAACGTTTTTAATCAATTTGTGTAGTGGGAGAACATTACAACAACTGTCATGAGAACAGGCTATTCATCCCAACAAGCTCATCCATCCTAGTCATCTAGCTAGGGCATTCAAACTAATATCAAGTTGAGATTTGAAGGCCCTGAAAGTCCTACTCTCCATCACACTACTTATTAATGTATCCCATGTGTCTATGGTTCTTTCCATTCAGCTCCTTCAGCCTCTCTTCATAGTCAAACCTCTCCACCCTGGCCTAGTTGCCATTTTCTGAACTGTCTGTAGTGCTGCTATTTTTAATAGGGAGACCAAAACATACTCCAGATGAGGCCTCACTAGTGAATTATTTAATTTAAATGAAGTTCTCTGGACTTGTTCTCCACACACCTAACACCCTATTAGCCTTCTTGATTGCTTCTGCATACAATTTTGATATAAATACTGATGAATCCACTACAATTTCCAGATCACTCTTATAAGAAGTACTTTCAAGGTTCAGACCTCCATCTGTGAATTCAGATTTAGCATGTCTACTTTCTACATGTGATGCCTTACATTTACTTACATTAAATTTAATTTGCCACATATCTTCCCAAGCCTATAAGCTGTCCAGGTTCCTCCATAACATTGTAGCTGATTCCACATGATCTGACCTTCCACCTAGCTCAGCATCATGTACAAAATTCAGTTGCAGATCATTTATGTATATTAAAAACACCAGTGACCCCAACACTGATCCCTGAAGGACACCACTTTTAATATTACTTAATTCTAAAAATGTGATATTTAAACACTATAACACTTGCTTCCTGCGTTTGATCAAATTTTGCACCCAGAGACTGTACACAGTATGCTTTGAATGGTCACTTCTTTTTGTTTTGTTTTCCAGCCTTTTATGTGGTACCTTATCAAACACCTTATGAAAATCAAGATAAACAATATTATATGCACCTCTGTTATTTATAAGCTTTAGCTTCATTATAAAATTCCAGCATATTCGTGAAACCGAACCTTTCCCATCAACTCTTGTTGATTGTTTGCTGATACTTGTGTTCTTGACATATGCTTCTCAATGTTTTCCTTAAAAATTGCTCCCATTAATGCACACTAAACTTACAAGTCTATTGTTAGCTGGTTCAGATCAATCACCCTTTTTATACAATTAGGATTAGGCGTTAGGGTTAGGCACTTGAAGCTGTCCCCAACTCTGATGCTTTTTGATCTGGCAACAATTCCCATATCCCAAAGACATTTATTTTAGGATGGATGATTGTAAAATGGTCTGATGTGTGCATTTTGATGCTGCTGATATTTGCTCTGCTGACCCTGTTCTGGGAAAAGTAGTTTTGTAAACACGACTGCTAGAAATGATTTGCATTCCTCACACTGCTCCTTGCTTCCACAGGCTTACTGTCAGTACTCTTATTGTTAATTGCAGCCCGTCCAACTCTGTAATTCTGGTAATTCCGATTACATATCAGCCATATTATCCTTGTCTATTATTTTGAAATATTCCTACTTGGCAATAACATTATTTTTTTGTGGAAATAGTTAAATATTTCAGTAATGTTCTAATAACCCAGATGAAATGCATGTGTACTTAAAAGGGCTGATGGAGGCCATCCTCTGAAAGCAGGGTCTGTACTGCCCTCTTCTGGCAGGTGACTTTAGCTCTGATTATCTGAATGGCCTTTTAGTATGAAAGCTGGCATATGGCACCAATTCTGGTTATCAGTTTAGCGATTGATTTTCATCTCTTCTGAGAGCAGTTTAACAGGTTTAAACTAAGATACATTTTACAGCATGGAAACAAGGCTAGAACTTTGTAAGAAGGACAATGAAGTACATGTGAATTAAATGTAAGTTAAACATAAAAGCTTTACCATTCTTTTGCTGCTATATTTGTATAAATGATGGATCATATGTAAAAAAATGCACAGTGTTCTTCTTTCTACATTTAAAAGTGGAAATCAGCTAGAAAAACTGATGCAAAACAACCTTGTTTTACAGCTACACCATTAATGATTTGAATGATGATTTATAGTATGCTCAAAGGTTATTTTTAGGAACGTTAACTAGGAAGGATATATGACTGTTACGGAGAATGGATAAGCAGTTCTTTTGATATGTATTCCCCAGAGTGAAGTGTGATGTGCCCACTAAGCTGTGGAATATGGCATTTAATATTAAATCGAATTACCACTATGTAATAAAATAGCCAAAAATGCTGCTGGCTCACGTTGTAAGAGGTACCTGCATGGAGTGTGTGCCTACTGTAACATCCACTGATTTTCATTCATAGCTTTTTCAGAGTGATGAAAATGCACAAGATAGCACCAGGTAAACGAGCATTTTAATTGCATTTAGACACCATGGGACTTTGTTAACATTTAGCTTATGAATGCTAATTACTCTTTAAAAAAAACAAGTAAAGCACGTCAAATTACTTGTGACAAGATACAAAATTAACTTCTAAAAGAAAAATCTGCTGAGTTTGCAAAGACATGTGGCTAATGTATCTGCATGTGCGTTGTGTGTGTTTGAATGTGGATTTAAAGTGTTCAGTGTCACGAACTAGCATACACCATAAAACCTGTGTTTAGTGTTCTCTCATAAAGTTTATCAGATCTTTACCTATTCACTTTTTCCTAATATTTCTGAAATGAGATTATCAATTCCAGTGGAGATGTTTAACATGTACCTCTTACATTATACTTACTGCAAATGAAATCAGTTAATGGAATTATTTTCATTGTACTTTGTTACACAGTGTGGTGTAGTGACTCTAAATTGGCCCTGTATTGGGCATAACCCTGTGGGTAAGTGAGCACAGGCCCCTTGGGGGATTTCTGCCCTGTACTATGTTGTTTCCTGCTTTGTTCCAGAAACTGTCACTACAACTTTTGCATTGAATTAAGTGGTTTTGATAATGGATGAATGATTATTCTTTTATATATTATCTGAATAAGATGAAATGTATAATCATTATAGTACTCTTTTATCTTGCGTAATTTGATTAATCCAAAAATATCAATGAAAATCATTGTAGGCTTGTCCTTTTTTCTTTTATAAGATGGGTTTGGAATGATCACTTGTGTCTAATGTACTACTACATGTTCTCTGAAGGCTACCTATGTGTCTGGGTGGCAGTCTTTAGAATATTTAATGCAGCATACAATGTTGTTTCCTTATTTTCTTATTGTACATAAGCATGCTTCTATTTTCTCTCCAGCATACATTTTTTTAATCAAGCATATATTAACTATACTTGTTCATTTAATTCTTCAAACTACCTTGAGCAAATAGCTATTGTGAGCAACAGCTTGCATAAACTTTATTCATCCCTTCAAAATATAATCCATTGATCAAATCTTTGTGGTCCTTCAAATTACAGTTAATTTCAAGCTTCCTAACATTTGTTCATATCTCTTCTTGCTTGGAGTAAGTGCCTTAGTTATTCACTGGACTTCTAATGTTGCTCCTGTGACATGGAGCCCAAACATTGTAGATAGAATTCATGGATTGAATCAAATGCAACAAATGCAACACCTTCAGCTGGCATGACTGCAGAGGCTACTACTACAATACTGAATTATCTTGAAAAGCAGGTCAGTCATTAAAAAATCTCTGAATTCCAAAACCTAACAACCTATCTTCATTTTTCTCCTGTATCTGTCTGCCTATAAAGCTTTATTTGTTAACATTTTTGTTACTCATGAAAAACAACTTTTACACTTCTAAACTGGCATGTATTTTTTTTCTGCCATACTGATGCCAACTGTGTTATAATGCTTAGCAACTTTTACTTGACCCTTTTGTAGGTTCAGGTCATTTCTTTTAGAAGGTTTTGGAATATTTCTTGCGATTTATTCTTTATTTGAATAAGTGTCTATGTTGATTTGAAATTTATTTGTTTTTGTATAATGCCTACAGGTTTTACTAAATCTGTCCATCCACAGATTTTTCTAAACCCACTTTTTCCAGTACAGGATTGCGACCAATCTGAATTTTTCTGTCAACATCAGGCATAAAAACGGGGACCAATCCTCATTGCAAAGTTTTTCAAAAGACATATTTACTTACACTCTCATTGACTTCACACCAAGAAAATTTAGAGATGCCATCAACTAAGATTCATGTTAAGATGGGAAAGGATGTAGTAACTTGTGAAACACAGTCCAGCATTCAGAGAATGTGCAAACAAAATACAGTCAGCGGTAAACCAGGATGGATCTAATAATAATAATAATAATACATTTTATTTATATAGCGCCTTTCCCATGCTCAAGGCACTTACAGAATAAATAAAGAACGGCAGAATATACAGTATATAGCATTGTACAAACCAGATAAATAAACAAAGAAGATTAAGACAGTAAATTCTGAAAAAAAAACAGACAACATAATTGATGGTCTCGCACACACATACAGGTTACATGAGCATCTTGACAGAGAAGTAAACTGAGAGAAAGGTAATAAAGTCAAGTAGAGCTAAAAGCCTTCCTGAACAGATGAGTTTTGAGTTGTTTTTTAAAAGAATTCATGGAGTCAGCTGACCTGATTAATTTTGGTAGGTCATTCCAGAGTCTGGGCGCTATACAGCTGAAGGCCCTGTCACCCATGGAGTGTAGATTAGTGACGGGCACAACAAGATTACCAGAATCAGAGGACCTTAGTGGGCGGGCAGGCACATAGTGATGGAGAAGGTCACTGATGTAGTTTGGCGCGAGGTTATTTAAAGCTTTGTAGGTTATTAGTAGGATTTTATATTCGATTCTGTAGGACACAGGGAGCCAGTGAAGGCGGAGCAGGATGGGTGTGATGTGCTCGCTGCTGCTGGCTCGAGTAAGGACTCTTGCAGCTGAGTTTTGAATAAGCTGGAGCTGTGATATAAGATTAGAAGGGGCACCTGCCAGTAGGGAATTACAATAATCGATGCGGGATGTGATAAAAGCATGGACAAGTTTCTCAGCATTAGAGAAGGAGAGGAAGGAGCGAACACGGGATATGTTACGGAGGTGAAAGTAAGAAAGTTCTTAATGTGATTTATGTGGGCGGAATAAGTGAGGGAGGAGTCAAAAATGACACCAAGATTTTTTACAGTAGAGGCAGGTCTGATGAGATCACTGCCAAGATGGACTGGGAAGGAGCTCATTTTATTAAGTTGCATTTTAGTCCCAATTTGCAGGAGTTCAGTTTTATTGCAATTTAATTTTAAAGAGTTCTGCTCCATCCAGGTTTTAATTTCACTAAGGCAGGTTGTGAGCTGAGAAAGCTCTGATGAAGTTCCACTTTTAACATTGAAGTAGAGCTGAGTATCATCTGCATAAAAATGATAACCCAATCCATAACTACGGATAATATGGCCAAGGGGAAGCATATAAATACAGAAAAGCAGAGGACCGAGGACAGAGCCCTGAGGGACTCCTTGTGTGACTGGCGCTGAGCTGGATCTACTGTTGCCAAGACTAACAAACTCTTGCCTATCAGTCAGATAGGACTTGAACCACTGGAGGGCAGTGCCAGAGATACCCAGCATGTTCTCCATTCTGAACAGTAGGATGTCATGTCTGACAGTGTCAAATGCTGCACTGAGGTCTAACAGAATTAATATGCTGGTTTGTCCAGAGTCTGCTGCCATAAGCAAATCATTGGTTACCCGTAGCAGAGCAGTTTCACAGCTGTGCCGCGCCCTGAAACCAGACTGAAAGGGTTCCATCAAATTATTAGAGGTTAGGTAATTGGTGAGTTGGGAAGCTACAACACGCTCAAGAACTTTTGACAGGAAAGGTAAGTGGGAAATAGGCCGGAAATTGTTAAGATTGTCAGCATCAAGGCCAGACTTTTTTAACGTTGGGGTTACAGAAGCAATTTTAAAAGTGAGCGGCACAGAGCCAGTGTCAAGGGATGAGTTTATTATTGTTGTAACAGTCGGGATTATAGCATGAAGGCAGGATTTAAGTAGTGTGGTGGGGATGGGGTCCAGTACACAAGTAGTCGGCCTCATCTTATAAAGCAGGTCATTAACAAACGCAGATGTGACTGGTGAGAACTTAGAGAAGGAGCTGGATGGAGTGGGAAAACAGGGAGAGATATAAACAGATGATGTATTTATGTTGGTTGAATTATTTAGATCTTTAATTTTGTTACGGAAAAAGTGGAGGAATTCCTCATAGACTTCAGTAGAAGAGGTAGTTGGACCAGATGCGGGTTCGAGTAGTTTATTAACTACAGAGAACAAAACCCTTGGGTTATCATGGCTACTTTCTATTATTCTGCCATAATGGGTGTTCTTGGCAGAAGTTAGTGCTTCTCTGTAAGCTCTTTGGTGGTCAGAGAAAGCCTGGATGTGCACGGTGAGGCCAGTCTTACGTGACATTCTCTCAAGGCGTCGGCCAGCTGCTTTCATAGATCGCAATTCTGAGTTATACCAAGGAGCTGAACGTTTAAAGGAAACCTCCTTATGTTTTAAAGGAGCTGTTTTATCTAATGCTGAGTGAAGGGCTGTGTTATAGTGGTGAACAAAACTATCTAGTGTTGATGGAATAGGTGCAGACAGTAAAAGATCAGAAATGGATCCAGAAAGGATAGAGGGACAGATATTTTTAAGGTTTCTGTAAGAAATTTGTCGTTTACAGGTAAGAGGTGGGAGAGGTAATGAGACAGTGAAAAATACTGCTTTATGGTCAGAGAGTCCCAAATCAGTGCTGTTCTGTGAAGCCAAGAGACGTTTTCACCAAGACATCCAAGACAAACCTAAGAGGGAAAATGAAATGTTTGAGTACCCATGAGTCAAAATGATCAAGTGATGAAGTGATCAAGTCTTGCGTCTAAATTAAAAGTGAGAAATAACAAGTTGCACTAAATGAACCTGTGTCTGAGCACTGTATTGTTAAATGTATGATCAGCTCTCGGTTAAGGAGCTAAGTCACCAAGGGGCCTGTTGGATTCTTAATCCGACTCTAATGGTAATGACATTAGAATTGGGATTTTAAGGTCTCCCAGTTTTGTATCTGTTAATTAGTATGTAATACAAACAATACCTTTATTGAGGTCTTGTTAACTAGCAATAAGTGACTAACATATAGCCTCTGTACTGACATGTTTTCTTATTCACAGTAAAGAAAGCCAACTCCAAACTACCTCCTGCCCCTAAAGGGGTTGGAAAAATCAAATTTATAGTAAACTGTCTTTTAACATTAACATTAAGGAGTGATGTCATTCGTGTGTTTGAGCACTTTGGAACAGACTCAAACTTGAAAGCTGTTCTTAGTAATGTTGCACAATTTAACTAAATGCTTTTGAATGAGTGCACTGATTTTAATTTTTCTACACAGTAAATGCAGAGCCTTGATTGCACATTTCCCATGTATTGGAGTGTTTAAACCTAGAGACTTCAGTTTCCCTCACAATACAAAAAAACAGACATCCTGTTATTTTCAGGTAACATTAGGAATGTCTTGATATGTGTGTGTTGTGTGTGTGTGTTTAATAGTGTCCTATGATGGACTGGCATCCAATCTAGGATGGTACTTTGTCTTGCATGGGTTGCTTCTAGCATAATCACTAGTGAAGAGACAGAATACAGTTGATTTTTTATTTTTGTGAATTTAACAAAAGAACCCTTTAAACTCTTTAAAACACAAGTGTACAAATCATACTGAATTAACAGTAAATCTATTTTTATATTCTGAAACCATAATGTGTCCGTGTTTAAGGACCACAGAAGTTACATTGAACCCAAGCTCAGTATACAATGTTGTACTAGCAAGATTACTGAAAGAATTAGAGATTCCTAATTTTTTAGGAATGCATTTCTGGAAAGTTTTATTTTCTTTGTATGTTAAAGATTCATTTGGAAAGGGGAGATTATTTGCAGTTATTTTTATATTTGATGATATTTTCTTTATGTCCAAGCATAAAGTACAGGTATGCAATGGTCAGGAGCAATTCACACAATGCAAGAATCAGCTATAAATGGTGTCCCAGTCTACAGGTCAGTCACTCTCACTAATCGCCATCACTAATGTGCAAATCTCTAGGATGTAGGAGGAAACCTACATGAACTTACCTTGCCAAATCCATGCAGTCAATGACTGGGGTGGAAAAAAGAGATTTTGACTTTGATTATGGTTTACATCAAATGTATGGAAATCTGTCTCAGGACAAGAATACTGTGAACCACACTTGTAATCAAAGGCTTAGGAAGGAGTTTCTTAGCAAGTGCATGGCCACCAAGTGATCTGTGTGGCCTACTCAATTTGAAAACAATTTGGATGCGTGTCCTTGTCATACCAGCAGCCCTACGACATGTTGATGCACACTATAGGTAAGAAATTCGACCAAGTTAAAAAAAATGAGTCCTGTCATGCAATGCAGGCAAGAGGATCTCCCAATCTGACTGCACTGTGGCAACAGCTTTATAAGGCCATTGCTCTAATAGTGGCCAGAGTGAAGAATTTGGAGGAGAAAGAGCCCTAGGAAATAATTTGATAACATGAAAAGAGCACTGGACATTGCCCAGGCATATTTAGACATTTGATGGAATACTGACCTTGACAGATGGTATTATCACCATAGGCAGGTGGTGTGGGATTTTCGCAGGTTCAAATCCAGCTAGTGACCCTGTGTAACCATGAGCAAGTCATGAGGAGCTCCTGAACCCGGTGGAAACACTCTTATCAGAAGTAGTGCTGCAGTGTACTTGAGGTGCTATATTTAGTTCTGTTCTCTCTGTAGTTGAGAAAGGAAAAGTTCCCCGTCTTAGAGGAGCTTAAGCATGTAAATGTGTTAAATATGAGTAAATACTAGGGGGGAATTAAATTTACTTCAAGATCGCATTGAATTTTTATTCTCTGTTTGGTCCTACAGCATGATAATGCAACGTATAACTGGCCGTGAATGAATATCGTTTCTTTGTCTCTTATAAATCAACTGACTATTTCAAATGTTTGTCCTTGTGATTTGTTAATTGTCATTGCAAAAGCTATTCTCACAGGGAACTGTAAACGTTTTAATACGAATGGCATATCAAGATCTCCTTTTTGCCCTAACACCGTTTTGAGCTCATTCAATAAAAATAAGACTTTCTGATAAAACAATCTACTTACGGAAGTGGGAATATGCAGAGCCGATGTAGCCGGTGGCATTGTTCTCAAGAAGCTGCAGATTTCTGGCCATTGTGGATTGCACGCCATTGTAATAAATATATCTGGCTGACCGATAGTTCTGGATATTGCCATTCCATCATGATATAACTGTTGCAATGCTCTTGGACTCCCTTGATATGATGATGGTAATATTACTGCTTTACCTATTTTGAATTTGTCTGAACTATTGATATTTGAACTTTGTTCATGATCAATGAGACCTTGCATATGTTCTGTTCTACGTTTAGCTTGATTCGATTTAATAAAGAAGAGACAATTAGCTGCGACTTTTACATACGTATTAATAATGTAATATTGTGAGTAAATATATAGAAAATCATGAACTTGATACACAAACTGATGCTGTAATGTGAGTATTGAATGCTGGTGCTTACTAAAATGAGAGCTTGCCAGTCAGTGAAGCTACAGTCCTGGCCTAGATTGCAAGGAGTCTGAGCACTGAGTGTAGCTGCCATGGGAGGTTATCATCGTATGTAACACTGGGAAAAGTTTTGGGAATGTACACAGGACATACTGAAGATATTTAATCTGTCAGCTGACTAACCCATATGCTGTTAATGTGAAATGGGAAGTGTGATCTGCTGGTACTATGGCCTTCTCCTGGAAACATGGCATGGAAAATGGGAGGAGTATTCTTCTAAAAAAAGCTTTATTTCTGACATTTTCATTGAAGTCATCTGTATGTACAGTATTTACTCAACCATTTTTAGAGATCTATTAGTTGTCTTATTGCTTTATATTATATTAAATATGCTATGTATACTGTCTGAGTATTACTTACCCTTCTACACCAAAAATCAACTATTGCATCACCTTACATATTTTACCAAATGTTTGATTTCATGCATGACCATGCATCATTAGTTTTTTATGTCAATTGTAATGAGACTAAGGTATATACACATAAATTTGTATACTGCATTTTTAGAAAGCTATCACTGTTCAGTGCAGTATTTATGGCCATGGTTAAGCTCTGCTGCTTCCTAAAATGAAAAATAAAAAAAAAAAAGATTTTTTGAAAGTGAGGGTGAGAAAACTTGCACCTTACTATGGCATTTCAGGAAATGTCTTCTAAACCTTAGAGCACCATGTACTGGTCTCCAAATGTCTCACAACAGTTTAATCGATAGTAAGTGTTCACTTATTCATGATGCAGTGAAAACTAAGTATGTCTGAATGTAGTGTGACATTCAGTAGTGCCGATGTTATTGTAGGATTCCTTCTGTGCACCGTGTGTTACTATGAATAAGTGTACTGGGCCCACCGTAAATATTGAAATACTGTGCAATGAACAGTAATATTTAAAATCTTAACATCTGTTGTATAATATACACTATGTTGATGTATGGCAGGCATAGAATATTATTGCTACTATGATTCTTTTTAGACCACACATTTTATTCTGTACAAGCTGTTTACATAAAGTGTCTATGCACTTATAAAAGACACTATAAATATAGATTTGGCCACAAAAATGTATGATAAAGCTTAAGTATAACCTCGCTTTTTTATGTAATTCGCACAGTTATATAACATGTTATCATGTTTGCAGTTAAAGTGTTTCAGTAAACTAATAATATGCAAAGTGTGGGTGTTCCCATGATGCCAACTTTGTAAGATTTGCGTTTTGGTCAATACATTATCTCCAGCCATGTTAAACCTAATTTATACTCCTTATAATATTAAAGTGAGCATGATTATGTGTTACTGCAGCCAAAAAATGTGCCTTTATGACATCCCTCAAAGATTATTTTTCACAGCATATATAAAGTGAACAAATCAACTCTTCCTCCTCTTAGCCTTCTGAAAGAATTGGAGTTTTCATTCAATTTACAAACGTATGGTTTTTAGCAGGCAGTCATTATTTGTCCAGATCAGATGTTCAATTACTGGCAGTATGGCTTAGTCCCAAAAGTGCTTTAATTGTAGAAATTTAAAAAAATACTATGATTTGTATGTTGCTTTGGATAAAGCATTGACTATACTAATATAGATGTTGCTTCATATTTTTATTGAAAGTGAGTATATTGAGCAATAACTTATCTTCTGTAGCGTGAAAAGGAACACTATTATAAACTGCTCACAAGGCAATTGATTTTTTCCCTAAAATGTGAAATTTACGTGTGTTGTTTTATCAAATTGTATCATAAAGAACTTTTTAATCATACTTGTAAACACAAATGATCACACCAGCACAGTGTTAGTAGATGCAAAAGCATATTCTTAATTTAAAACTAAGAATGGATTTTATACTCATTATTATACAAGGCTATATTCTGCAGTAAAGAGTATTAAAATAATTAAATGGGTCCACATAGCACATTGGGTGAGAATTACTCAGTGAATATTTCTGACATAAAACAAAGATGAGGTTGTTTTATGTGGCATGGGCAATTTAGCATTTAAGAGGATTCCCTACATACACATTTAGTGTTATGCCAT
Organism: Erpetoichthys calabaricus; assembly: GCF_900747795.2. NCBI lineage: Eukaryota > Metazoa > Chordata > Cladistia > Polypteriformes > Polypteridae > Erpetoichthys > Erpetoichthys calabaricus. The sequence continues at coordinate 145,176,924 of NC_041395.2, read as the reverse complement.
GTAACTCTGCATATTAGATAATTTGTCAGAAAGGTTAAAGAAAAGCATATGTCAGAAAGAGAAATATTAAAGCGAGTTGATCTATAGAAAACAAAATGACTACCAAGTCTGTCCCTGACTTCTATAGTAAGCAAATATGATACCCGATTAGGCTGCTTTTAAATGGCTCTTATATTGGAAAGGCATACTGTTTGTCCTACATGTATAATCTACTCTCTATATATAAAATCCTAAGCCTAAAAGTGCAACAATTTTATGTGACTTTTTTATGTCATTTTTTTGTTACGCTTTAAATCAGGCTTATTTTAAAACCTACATACAGGGTATATTTGTTTGGTATCATTCTTTTCAGAATTTATCAAACTTTAATGTGATATTGTTAGAGTTTCAGATTCTTATGCTTATATTTTAAATTATCAACTAAAAAATATCAAGAACTCACATCTTGCATGATGAGAATTTGTGCCAAGAGATTTAACCACCCCCGGGGCCAGAAATAAAAGACAAAGAGTAAATGACAAAGACAGCAGCTGTACAGGCTTTTAAATGTTCGAAGCGCCACGTGACATGCAGATCACACGGCATGGCAGCAGCAGCAGCAACTCAGCAGCTGATCGAGCAAAGAGGAGGTAAAAAAAAAAAAACCTGTTTATTTCCTATTGTATCACTGTTTAAGAGGGGGTTGCGGAGGAGCGATCACATCTCCTTGGAGTGTGTTCAGCCCCCCTCTTCACAATATGATCGGCAGAGATGCGAAGTTGCTGGGACATAGCACAGGCTGGGGGGGTTGGCGAGCGAAGCGAGCAGGGGGTTATCCCCCTATTATTTAAATAATTGATTAAATGAAAAGATTTCTAAATAGTGGTCTGGTGTTTTACAATCCTACTCTTCCCATTTTTCAATTTGGATAAGCTTGGAATTTGTAAAATATTTTCCTTATGAAACATTTGTTAGAAAAGTTAAATAAGCTGTTACATGCTAAACCTGATGATGTATCACCAGTTTTTGTGTACTTGCTATGTGGAGGTGTGGCTGGTCCATTTGTAACCACCTTCCAGAAGCACAAACAACTTCCTTCCAGTTCAAACACTAGCTATGTATTTTACTAGTATCCCCCCTGACACCACTACATGATGTAACAAACTAACAGTGTTAGTTTTTATATTATACAGGTCCAGCCAGCATAGTATATCTGTTAAACACAGTGAAAAGGCTGGCTAAACAGGAGTTCTGTTAACAACCCCATACCCCAAAAAAGGCACCAATAAGATGGTACCTGCCCACAAAATATTTTGTACCTGTACTTCAGTAAATTCAACAAATTCCAGGTGCTTCCATTGTCCTACTTTTGAAACTCTAAAACAACACAAGGTTGCTGGTTTAATGTCTCCCACAAGCACATACTGTGTATAGTGCATAGGGCCCTCTAGTGGCTCCTAGTATATTGGCCCAGTCTTACTGGCCTCTACTCATTTATTTCCCAGGTTCCCCTTTACCTGATGGGTCACTTCCAGGTGCTGATGTAAAGCTTTTTTGTTGTACATATATAAGAATATTTCTCTTGTAATTAATCACCAATTATTCTCAGTAAAGGCGGTGTGATTTTAAAATACTTGTCAGAAATGACAGCTCATTGTGTGACAGCATAGGAAAGCTGAGTCAGGACCAGGCTACAGGTCAGCCAGTATAATTCTAGGTATGGATTTACCATTTAATTGGTTACTATGTCTGAAATGGTGGAGTGTTTAGGTTAATTATATTATTGATTACATAAAGATATGTTAACTGTTTCATTTTCTTAATTATTGATTTAATAAACTGACAAGCAAAAGGCTGATTTTTCTATTTAAAAAGGGTAAAAATGGACAAGTGTTAAGTTATTGTCTTTCAAAACCAAAAGGGGTAACTCAGTACTTCTGCCTGAAATTGGAGTCCAGTTTTGCTACTTTATGGTATCCAAATTCACTAGTAAGTTAGAAAGGAAAACCTAATTTATATTAAAATATTAAACTGCTGCATTTTACTGTATTCAGATTGTATTCTTTTATTTGCCGTGTTAACTATAAAGTAATAATGTTTGCAGTGCAATAAGCTATATTCAGAAGACCATTGACAGACATAAATTTTCCCTTGGGGATGAATAAAATGCTATCTATCTATCTATTGCAATATTAGCAGACCTTGAGCCAAGTGAGTGTTGGGGAGCCAACAGGCCCCCGAGTAATCCAAAGAAAAGGTGAGAAAATTGTTCAAAATAAATAGCATACAGAACTTAACATCTTAACAACTAAAGAAACTGAACAACTTATTTATAAGTCTAGACAGCATTACTATGAACACGGAGAAAAAGCTAATAAGCTTTTAGCTCAACAAATTCATAAACAAGAAGTTCACAATGCAATACCAGTAATCACCAACAAGAATGGAGAAGAAATCATCGACCATAATAAAATAATGCACACATTTAGAGATTACTATAAGTCTTTATATTCCACTGAGCCCAAAGAAGACAACACGCAATCTAATGCATTTCTGGATAATTCACAAATACCACAAATAGATTCTTTAAGTGCTGAGGAACTGGATAAACCTCTAACGCTAACAGAATTACTAGACGCTATAAAGTCACTACAAAGCGGGAAATCATCAGGCCCTGATGGTTACCCCGTAGAGTTTTATAAGAAATTCTCCACTCAGCTAGCTCCACTCTTATTGGCAACATTTACAGAAGCTAAAGACCACCAAATACTACCTCAAACATTTCGACAAGCATTAATCACCGTCTTTCCTAAACAAAATAAGGACTTGTTACAATGTGCATCATATAGACCAATTTCACTCCTGAATAATGATGTTAAGATACTCTCAAAAATCCTAGCTAGAAGGATGGAGAAAGTGCTGCCCTCGGTAATATCACAAGATCAAACTGGATTTATTAAAGGCCGACATCTATCTTCAAATCTCCGACGCTTGTTTAATGTTATATATTCACCAGCAAAATCAAACACCCCAGAGATATTACTATCATTAGACGCAGAAAAGGCATTTGACATGATCGAATGGAATTACCTTTTCACTGCATTGGAGAAATTTGGGTTTGGCCCGAATATTTGTGCTTGGATCAAACTACTGTATACCAGTCCAGAAGCTTCAGTTTGTATTAATAACATTTGCTCAGACTACTTTAAACTAGAACGTGGTACCAGACAAGGATGTCCCTTGTCACCACTGTTGTTTGCAATCGCTATTGAACCACTGGCGGTTCACTGCCGAAATTCTTATCAGATAAAGGGGATTGTCAGAGAAGGACTGGAACAGAAAATTTCTCTATATGCAGATGATATGGTCTTATATATATCGGACCCAGAAAACACTGTCCCTGCTGTTTTAACAGCACTAACAGAATTTCAAAAGATATCTGGTCTTAGAATTAATCTGAATAAAAGTATACTCTTTCCAGTGAATTCACAAGCATATAATATTAGATTAGACACCCTACCTTTTACCATAGCAGATCAGTTTAAATACCTAGGGGTAAATATCATAAGTAAACATAAAGCTCTTTATCAACAAAATTTTGGCGTCTGTATGGAAAAAATTAAGCAAGACTTGCATAGATGGTCAACCCTTCATCTCACTCTAGCCGGAAGAATTAACATTGTTAAGATGAATATCCTTCCTAAACTTCTCTTTTTATTTCAAAACATTTCAATATATATCAATAAATCGTTTTTTAAACAGTTAGATTCAATAATAACCTCATTCATTTGGAACTCAAAACACCCACGTATCCGAAGAGCGACCCTACAAAGACCTCAGGCAGAAGGTGGCATGGCTTTACCTAATTTTCAGTTTTATTACTGGGCAGCAAACATACAAGCCATAAAAACCTGGACACAAATAAATGAACATACACAGGCTTGGTCCGCAATAGAAGTAAAATCCTGTAGTACTTCTTTATATTCCCTGCTCTGCTCTCCAATAAATGAAAGTTATCGCAAATATACTAATAACCCAATTGTGCTTTACTCACTCAGAATATGGAACCAAATTAGGAAGCATTTTAAGATGGAAAATCTTTTATCAGTGGCACCTCTGCAAGAGAACCACCTCTTTCAACCTTCGCAAGTATATCCAGTTTTTAATACCTGGAAAAGTTTTGGGATTAAAATGCTCAGAGATCTTTATATAGACAACATATTTCCATCTTTTGAACAATTACGTTCAAAATTCAACCTCCCAGCTACACATTTCTTTTACTATCTTCAAATTAGAAATTTTGTTAAACAGAAATTGCCCGATTTCCCCCACCTTGCACCCTCCACAACGCTGGAAAAAATACTGCTCAATTCCGAGGAAACAAACACTATTTCTGCAATATATAAAATCTTATTAGAGTCCCTACCTTTCAAAGATCCAAGAGGACATTGGGAAGAAGATCTCTTAATCAATATATCAGAAAAGGAGTGGAAGGTAGCAAAGCAGAGAATTCACTCGAGTTCTATATGCGCAAAGCATAGAATTATTCAACTAAAAATTATATATCAAGCTCATCTGTCTCGCTTAAAACTGTCCAAAATGTTTCCAGGCCAGGATCCAACCTGCGAGCGCTGCAACCAAGCTCCTGCCTCACTGGGTCACATGTTCTGGGCCTGCACCAAACTAACATCATTTTGGACAAAAATTTTTAAGTGCCTCTCTGACAGCCTTAGTTAGTATCACAATCCCTCCTAACCCACTAACAGCTGTGTTTGGTGTCCTTCCAGATGGACTGGAATTGGAGAAGGACAAGCAAACGGTGATTGCATTCACTACACTTTTGGCACGCAGACTTATTTTGTTAAATTGGAAGAATCCTAATTCTCCTCTTATAAGTCAGTGGGAAACCAATGTTTTATATTATTTGAAATTGGAAAAAATCAAATTTTCAGTTAGAGGATCTGTACAAAATTTTTTCAAAACATGGCAGGATTTAATCAATATTATTTTAGAATAAGAGAATTAACTATTATTGCATTTAACTCCCTTCTCCATCTCATATTTATATAGATATTTACTTCTCCCCTTCTTTTGTCTAATGTTGCCTTATTAAAAAGCTTAAAGCAATTTTCCTTTAGCTAAGCTCTCCTTCTCAGGGGTGGGGTTTGATTTGTCTTCAAATTTGTTGGGTTATAAATTGATCTGTTTGTATGGAATGATTACAATGAAAATTAATAAAATAAAAATATTAATAAAATAAATAGCATATGAGGGTACTTAGAACAAGAATAAAAAGCTGTCCTTCTGAGTGTCCCGTCTCAGTCACTGATACTTAACAAACTGTCTCCTTCCAGTCCAGTTTGGTTTTGTAGTGCTGATTCCCAGAAAGGGTGGGTCCTAATAACATGGACCCAGAAGTGACATCACTCACCTTCCATATGAGGTTCTCCTATACTGTGGGTGGAAAGAGAGATTGTGTTAATAAGAGCGCCCCTTCTTGGCCCGGGGTGGTAATGCTTACCTGCGTGGAGCCTTGAGGATGCCTCGTGATCACATGTGCCTGACACTATCTATCTATCTATCTATCTATCTATCTATCTATCTATCTATCTATCTATCTATCTATCTATCTATCTATCTGTACAATGCTGTGTTTTCATCTTTCAACTTATTTGGACAAAGTGCCAAAGAAATCTGTAATATAGAGATGATCTGTAGATGTGTAGCTCTGTATTGGTTGATAAGCATGTCATATCAATGAACCTCATTCGAAAATTATGATAACAGTACAGAGGACATAGTACATCAACCAGTATGTATCATTTGCTTTAGTAATAACAAATAAAAATAACTTTTTATCAAATAATCAGAGTACAGGGAATCCCTCAAACTGTCCATGACTTGTAGGAGATGGCACTGTCACTTACTATTGTCACTAGAGATGTTGCCCCGTGTAATGTATGTGATCTCAAGGATGCCTTTTTCCTGGAGGTGTCCATCATAGAGGTAATGTTTCTATAATGTATTCTGTCAAACAAATGCAATTAAGTCTGGATTATAAAGGTGCACATATTGAACATTTGTGATTATTGGAGGTAGGTCACAGTGGCTCACCCTTGTGAAAGCAATTTATGATATTTAAGTCCTCACTGCTTGCAGACTCACCTTCCTTTGCCCTACTGTTTGTGACATTCTGATGGGGAAAGTTAATTCTAAATCACTCACTGACTATTAGGAGACTAAAGGTCTCTAATACCGTACTCTACCTTGTACATTACATGACACTCATAAACAGTTTGTTATAAAGATGATCTCCTGAAGACAGTGCATTAATATTTTACGGATCATGCTGGATCATAGCCTACTTCTTTGGCTTGATTACTGAGAACAGGGCCCATATATTTTAAAAATGGTATATGAAATCCTAGGCATCCATGACACAATTTTTTTTTATAAACTGCAACCTTAGGGTTGTTTTTCAGAGGAAAGGAGAAAAAAGAGAAAGTGAGCGAGAGATTAGGGCATGGAAAGGAAGTCCCCAGTAACTGTCCTGAATTAATAGCTTGGGGGGTTGGAGTCTGTTAGCTTATAGTCAATGCCCCATATTTGGAATTTGAAAAGGGTGCCCTGGAGGCCTCCAAATTGGCAGCAGGAAGCCATAGCAGCAGAGCATGGGCATTCTGGAGTACATTGGCAAAAGCAGCTTGTTCAAGAGTCTTGCATCGATGCCTACGAGGGCCATCAAAAGACAAAGTAAACTGGTATCCACCCTGGCACATTAGATGCACAGCAGATGTGGTTCTAGTCCTGATAACCATACCAGTATTTGGAATATTAAAATAACAGCTTTCTTACAGGGATGTAGTATGGCCACATACATGAAGTGGGAGTAAGCAAAATAAGTACAGAGAAAAAGGAAATCTGGAAGAGTGCCTGCTCAGACATTTATTGTATAAAGAGATCCAAGTTCCTCATTGATTAAACCCCTGTGGGATTTTTTTTATTTTCCAGTTGAATCCATTATTCCATACATGGTATGTGTTATTTATGCGTTTTGAACAGTATTCTTGTCTTAAAATGTAATTTTCTCAGTCAAAATTGCCACTTATATGCAGTCATTGTCTCCTTCGTTTTGACTAACAGTAAAAAAAAGCCTTTAAGACACTTGGAAAGTGTAGGCAATTTAAAATTAATTAATGTTAAAATTATGTTTTCATTTACAGAAATATTTGTCTGCATTATCTATGAAATACAGCCGTCAGACTAGCCATATTTGCCTCTTTAAAAAAAGGCAAAGGCAAAAAAGTGGTGTAATTCTTAAAGCCACCGCCAGGTGCGCTTGTGTTCTACTTTTCAGCAATTCTCTTCACTTGAGTTCATCCTCTGAATTAGGGACAAGAAGAGATCTCGGCATTTTTACTAAGCAATGCATCCAGAATGATGAAGAGCGAGCGAGCGAGCGAGCGAGAGAGAGAGGGAGAGGGAGAGAAATCCTTTAGTCTTTTAACATAGCACTGAGATCTCGGAAGGGCATCTACGAGAAACTGAGCCTGGGGCGATTCCCAATGAAGACAAGCCTTTTTGGATTAGCACCATCTTCTGATTTAATTACATTTTGTAGGAGAGATCGTTTGATTATTTACCATCTACAAGATAACTGGATATAAATGGTGATTTGTGGGGGAGACAAGAGTCTGTAACCTCTAACTACGAGTTCTTACTGGAGTGCTGTATCCATATACTCTTCGCCCCTTTTCCAATTTCATGTTTTTGTTTCTTGTCAGTTAATCTTCTTGGAATTTTCTGCAATGCTTACGGAAAAAAGGAGTGGACATTATAAAAAGGAAAGAAATTGACACGCTTGAAATCAATTTAAGGTGACAGCAAGTTTGGCGATTTGAGTTGATGGTAAATATTGAAGACATTTGCTCTCTGTTCGCAAATCGCAGTTTTTATGTGTGTCGTTTTATAAAAAGTTTATGTCTGCTGCACATGCATACATATGTATACATTTCTTAAAACTGTACCCAGGCGTTTGGGTTTATTTGCCTCGGCAAAGTGAAACTTATTTTAATGAGTATTCTAGTAATTATCATTCCATGCATCCATCCGTCTTCTCAACAGCATAATCCAATTCAGGGACGTCTTATTAATTTTTCCATGAAGAGTGTCCCGTTGTTGAGAGAGTTTAATGGGCGATCGGCTGATTATATATTTTCGCTTTGAAGACGGTCGTGCGGCAAATTACTAGCATTAGTGCGAGAACGGAATGTATCTGTTCAGCGAGCTGCATTTCCCTGTCACCTTAGAAATACTGGACCCCGTATTGCCGGAGTCGAGTCGGCATAGCATGTAGGAAGCCAGCGAGAAGCTGAGGGAGACACTTAACGAATTTTGATACTTAAGGGCGTTAATAACGCGACCTCGAAAGAATACAGTGCAGGTACGTGGTGATGTGTGTGTGCCTTTTTAGAATCGGGTTGTTGTTTCAGTCGTTTCGGCACATTTATTGGGTGGTTATTGCGCTACTTTTGTGTAAGGGTGTACTTGAGACGTTTTTTTAAATATCTTTCATTGCCACCTGCAGATATTAGAAGACCTAACCTCTGTAATCTATTGCAATGAAAAATCAGTTATTCATTTCTGTGCGAAATGTAATAGAGCATCATCTTCACTTGGTGAAGGAAAATCAATTTTCGGCAGGTTTAATTAAAATTAATCAGACAAATTACTTGATATTAATTGACTTCTAATTAACGTTTGATGGATGTCGCCAGTGGATAAGGAGGTATGGTCGGATATAGCAAATAAATGGTAGTGAGTGTGTAATTTACAAAATGATTGTATGCATATAGAAGTATGTATGTCTGTGTAATTTGCATTCTTTTTATGCATATGTTTATGTGGATGTATAGAGACGCATGCAAGCTTATATAATGGTCATTTTAAGCGAAAAATAAAATCGGAAGGTTATTTATTGCATTACTATTGTATGCTAAGGGCATTCTGCTAGCTGCTAATCAGGCAAAGCCATGCATTACGTGAACAAAGCTCATTGGAAGGAGTGCAAATAAAGCAAGGAAGCAAGAAATACAGTTGTGTTTAATTTAATATGCTTAATTATATAGGGCCGTGATGAGTTCAACAATTTACCTTAAACAAAACGATGGGCGGTATATTTTTTCAACGCCGTTAAAAAAAAAAAAAAAACTTTCTGGCCGGCACCCACTTGGCTGTTTCTGCCAGTCCGACAGCAGAGGCTGCTTTCATGATCTTGTCTTAAGTAATTAGTATTGGAAGCGCAAATGCCAGGAGCAGAACTGTACGGTGCTGTGTGCGCAGTCGGATTTCTGTTTTGAGCTAGCTGAGCGTGTGCTCGTGTGCCCGCTGTTTTGCGCTTGTCACATTTTTATCGTCACACGCAAGCAGGGCTGAATTCCATTTATCTTTTAAACGTTTTCTATCTGCTCACCTGTCAAGCCACCGCACTTTCTGTAGTGATGACAGGCAGAGTCCCGTTCAAAACGACATGGCTTTTGTTGGGTTTGTCCCTTGAATTTGGCAACTTTACTCTTAATTTATAAGGAATTGAGAATGAACCATTCCAGGTATTCTGAATTCTGTCCTATAGCGACACTAATTCTTGACTATCTATTTGGAATTTCGAATATTTTCTTTTCAACCACAGTACAGTTATTTTTTATTTTTTTTTGCATTTGACCTGCAATATAAATGTTGTCATAGAACCTGTAAGAATTAGTACTTTTTAAAATATAAATAAATAAATGTGACCCTTTATGTTAGAAGACAAGTGATAGCTCAAGTGTTTTTACCTGTTAATGAGACTATTTGAAAAAGGAAATCCTTTATGTCCCCTTAACAGTATTTCAGTTTGACTGGACTATACAAATGGACTGAGGTACTGATTTGAGAATTTAAGGTTTGGAAACTGGTGCTTTATGTGTAGTAGTGAGCCTTGTTGGATGCTTTGCAGAAAGTTCATGTGGCAGGCCCTGTTATCAAAACGAGCAAAAAGAATCTGATTCATGATTCCCATATTCTTAAGACCCATGGATGCTAAGAACTACAATCATTTTTTAATACCAGTATCAAGAGTAATACTTGTTATTTCTTAATTTTGTTTAGCCTAAGTGTCTGCATTGGAAGTTTTTCCCATCGGGTCACACTTTTTTTTGCAGTTTACCTGCCAGGCTTATTTCTTTGATAGCTTATAAGGTGATCAACTTCAGCCTTTTCAGTAATTTTTCACCAAGAGCTTCAATGTACCACACACCAAATGCCCCTTTTAATTTCCAATCTATGAACGTATTATGTAAGCAACTGGTGTCCTAATCTCCCCCTATGAAATAAATGGTATGTAGTTACATAGGGGTTGGTGAGCTGTACGTCACATGCATTATTCATCTGCAACACAATTTGCTTGCCTGGTCTGCATTCTCTAATATACAGTGCAAAGGCTGCACCTCAGGGTTGCAAATCAGTTTGAGTCCCAACGGGCAAGACAGCCAGCCTGACAGGACTTGATAGAGAGCTAGGAGGAGGAGATCAGGCAGTGCTCTCAGCTCGGCTCTGTAGTTCAGGACTGTGCGTGCTACTGTTGTTTTATGAGAAATAGTTGAAAAATAATGGCCAGCCTTTAGCCAGGGTCAACAATGTTTCAACTACAGCTCCTAAAGGATTAAACTGACCCCTCAGTAAAACAAAAAAAAGAAGTTTTATGCATTTTTTATGCTAAAAAAATGGCAAAGGGAGACTAAATGTTAATAGTTTGCATTCTAAAATGTTTATTAGATGTTCTGACTCATTTATATTCAATACTAACCATATGGAGGGGGTCTTGATTGTTTTCAGCTTTCTGAAGATCTCTCCACTTTACTCAATTTGCATAACAGGCCTGTTTTGAGCGCCGTAGTCTTCCAGGAACGTTGTTACTGATGAAGTGTTTCCAAGCATATGGGATCTGATATTCGCTGATAGGATTTTCACAGTGATAACTGCTGTACTCAGAAGTGCCCTTTGTCACTATGTTGACTAGACAAATTGAGCAAAATATGGAAGATGTGCATTGTGATAGTCAGAGCTGCAAAACTATCCATTTTATCACAGAGTTCTAAGAAATCTTTATGACTGCTATGTGTTCCATATGTTAGAGTATATTTGTAATGGTTAGACTGATAGTGGTGTTCATTGGAATTGGAAGTTCCAGAATGAATAGCTGATTTGTTATCGGGGTACTGGCGTGAACACAGATCTACAGTGTGTTTTTAGAGTTTTCTCTTCCAAGAACAAAATATATAATTTTTTTTTCTTTATAGCTACACATTTGAAAAGCATTCAAAAATAAAAAGTTCTTTGAATTATAATGGAAGGTCTAACCAAAATATGTTCTTGCAATTCATTCATTGCCATCTTTCAATATATCTGGGCCTGTTTTAGCCATATATGCCCTAAAACAATGTAAACACCTTGTAGGCCTGCGGCCTTGCCAGGTCGGTGAATGGTTGTTGCCTTTGTTCATTTTATAAAGTATTGACCTGATAACCAGGGAATAAGTCCAACTTTTATGCCTGTGTCTTATATATTGATTGCTTTTTTTGTAGCAATATTATGATGGAGGCTGAATGTAGAAGGTTTTATGTTGCATTGAGAGCCAAGCATGGCTGATAACGGGCTAGGAGACAGCAAATTTCTTTGGGGATTTTATTGTGGTGATTGTTTAATAATGCCTGACAGTTTTAGCTGTTTTTGGTTATTGAGCATGAACAAACGTCATAGTAAAAATCTTAGTCATTTTCAAATGTTTGGCAGTTGCCTCCCTAGCCATTGATTTTTATCATGTACTGTACTTGGAAACATGTGAAAGAGATCTGAATCTGTGCTCTGTGAAGAGTGCTATACAAAAATAAATTAAATTGGATTGGATAACCACCATCAAACAGCACTGAAGTTTTCCATCTATTAAGTTTCATAAATATTTGCAATATTCTATTTAAGGGTACAGCAGTTCTGGGTTCAGTTATGGCAAGCTTACAATCCATTGTAAGGCACATGCAAAATTTCTAGAAATAAGCACACTGGGGACAATTTAGCTTATGTCGGTTAACCTGACAGCTTGTAGGTAATAAAATCATCACGCAAAGGTCACAGATGATCTCTCCTAAGAAAAAAAATTTAGAAATATAGACCAGTGAGAGTGCATGAAAAAATACAAGTTTCAAGAGATTTTAAAGGACTGAGTCTAGGTACAGTAAGTGGAGCTGCATTTAAACACAGAGAATTATTAACTTGATGAATATGAGTCCAGGGTGAACTGAAATGAAAAGATTCACTGGACATTTTAAGGAAATACTGGTGGTATGGTGTGCATCTACTGTAACTGGCAGTTATTGGAAGACTGGTTATCCTTTGGTTGTACTAGTGGAACTCCATGTGACCACTGCCTCAAAGCTACTGGTTAAGGATTTAAACAGCACAATGTTGGCCATGGTGTTTGCATGGAATAGCCTTTTATTGCCTTGGTTTCCAATGTGCTTATATTTGTGTTGCAACATTAGGAGAAGATTGTCTGATTTGTTTGTCATAGCCTAGAAGAGTGTGTAAATTCATCAAAGCAGGCCTATTAGGCTAAACATTGACTTTTGACCATGGTTGTGAGTCAGAACATAGTAAAACTATAGTAAACTCTGTTGTTCATAACAATAATCTATGGGCACCATCTTGGGTTCAGAATCCATGGCTGAACATTGTTATTTGTAGTGTGAATTAGATGCTATATAGCGCCCAACCCGGCACAGATTCACACTGAGGCACGTGTTAAAAAGACACAGGCTTTATTTTTCTTCAGCTGGAGGGCACGTCTTCCCCGTAATCCCTCCAGCCACAACACAGTCCCAAAAGCACTCCAAACACTGACCAACAAACACTCTTCCTCTGGCACCACCACTCCTCCCAGGCAACCTCGTCCTCTTCCTCCCGATTCTGGCTCCTGAGTGGTGGATGCTGGCCCTTTTTATAGCCCACCCAGAAGTGCTCCAGGTGCTTGATCACCTGTTGCTAATTGCACTTCTGGGTGGGGCTGTAGAAGTGTCCATAAAGGCTCCGGGATCCATGCAGCACCCCCTGGCGGCCACCCTAGATTCCCACAGGGCTGTGGAGAACTCCATCTCCCATGGAGCCCTGCAGGAAACTGAGGCACCAACGTCACCCAGGGAGGCTGCCACCAAGCATCCCGGGGGAGGTACTGAGGAGTCCATGGATGCTCCCCCGGAACATATGCAGCAGGTGTGTCCCAGCCAGGCATGAGACCCGGCCACCTGTTACAGAAGATTTGGAATGGTGTTTTTCTCCAGTTATTCCAGTTTTCTTCACCAACATATACTGTAAGCTGGGCAGAAATCACATTCCAACAGTTATTCCAGCCCCAGAGGAATGAACTTCACTTACAATCAGCAAGACTGCTCTGTATGTTTTTGTTTTTTTTTGGTGAAATTTCATCCGTTGATTTTTCTAATCAAAGCACATTTTCACTAATGAGTCTGTAAACAAATAAAAATATTGAGGGCACCAACCACTCAGAAAGCCATTAGCCAGCTAGAGTTCAAGAATCAGTATGGTGACCGATTACCTGCACATTACAGAGGATTACAACAGCAGAGCAAGTGCTGTAGAAGGACAGCACTAAGTAGCGATCCGATGTCCACAATGCAAATATTGTTTTGCTACTTTATGTAAATAAGAGAACTTGCTCAATTCATAATGGGAAGTTGTTTAACAATAATGTTGATATTAGAATGCCCCTGTCTTTTATCCACATTGACACTTCTTACAATAACTTTGATGATGTTTCTCCCATTTTCATACTTGGAGATTTGTTTCTCATATTAATGATTAATAGGTTTCTTTTAGTAGTTGAACTAAGATTTACTAATTTTCTGTTCCACCAACCTCCTAAAGGATACAAGAAAAGTTTTATATATCAGTGTCAGTTTAGTGGCTTTAATACTAGAATTACTAAAGCCTACGAAAAAACTCGTAAAACCAGCCCACCTTAAATCCCTTTGCACCTCTCTGTCAGCGTCTTTTGTCCTGTAAATGTGCTGATAAAGACAAGCAGCAAGCAGCCTGCTATTCCATTCCCCCACCACCGCAGAACGTGCACAAAGTTCTCCCAGCTCATGCCTTGATTATCTGGGAGTGAAGTGCTGGAGTTTTAGAGTGGCAATAATAGGTCGTTATTTGGAACACATGCATTTCATGTGTGTTCTGTTTCTACAATAATCTGTGTAAACACATCGTTCAAACAGAAACATTTTTCAAATTTTAGTAGTAAATGACAAAATGTAGGCAGGCTTCACACATTATATAGTTTATGAAGTCCAAAGATCAAATAAACACTTTCACAAAAGGTTCAAGGATGATAGAACGGCTTCTGTGGTGTAGCGGTAAGATTTGCTGACTTGTAATCAAGAGTCTCCAGTTCGATCCCGACTGCCTTCTATATTTACCATTTTCAGTAGTGAGCAGGAACACTCAATAAAACTGAATAAAAAAAAAAAAAAATCAAGTGACGGTGAGATACGAAGAAGGCAGATTCACCAGCTTTTGTGTGTCAGCTTTTATCCCTCCAGATCAGATAATGTCCAGTTCCATTGCCTCAAAACACTATTCACATCTACAGTTATTCCCAGTATCAGATGAAAAGTGACCGTGTTGCAGGTTTGCTGCTGCTGAGTTTGCTAGTAGGAGACTATAGATTTTCAGGATATTTAAAGCTAACCTTTCTGGATGTGAGGTGTCTCCCGACACACACACACACACACACACACATACCCAAAAATAAAAAAATACTATATACACTGTATGTGTCAATGATGCCATAGCAAGTGTGTTATTTCAAGGCACCCCATCATTTTTCCGCTCAGCATAGACCGGCTGCCAGTTGAACGCCCCCAGCACAGCAGCACCGATAGTTTTTGGCCGGATAACCTATTGTGTTACTAATACAGAAACAAAATAACAATTGTACTTTCTAGTCTTCAAAAGTTTTTATTATATTGTGTATATCTGAATTAATTAGTTGGTGTGATTAAATTAAGCCCATTCCATTATGGTGACAAGCAACCATATGCTAAAGTTAATATGAAGATTGCCAATTACACTGCACATCAAACACTGTTGGGTGTTTCTTATAGATTTTTGGGTGCTGATCACGAATATCACATCAAAATTTACTGTTTCAGAGAAATCTTCAGTTTTGTCATGATTTTCTCTTATATTTGTATCCAAACATTTTCTCTCCCGTAAGTGACTTATCAACAACGGTTTGTCCAGGCATGGAATTGGGTTGGGCCATGTTGGAAGCTGTTCTGTGGAAGTTGACATCCTGGGCATGCCTAGGCAGGTCTGAATGAGCTTGACGCTGTCTCAGCATGCTATAAAGGTGGCTTGCATATACCGTTCTTGCTCATTTGGTTAATCTAGATAGTCAGTGTGTATGTATAGTATCAGTATAGTAAAGTATAGTATCTGTAGCAATATAACAGTAAGTAAGCTTGATGCTATAGACGTTTTTGGTGTCGGGCGATATGTCTCGTCAATGTCATAACAGCCGCGATACATTCTGCTATATCTGTGGCGAATATACACTTGCGCCTTAGAGACGTTGGACGACTGCTCTTGTGAAGAAAGCTTATCATCTGTATTTCGGCTGCAAAACTGGTGATCAGGACAAGGAATGGGCGCCTCACATTTGCTGTGTGACATGTGCTGTCAGTCTGAGAGTCTGGCTCAGAGGCACTCGAAAGACAATGCCGTTTGCTGTTCCGATGATATGGCGAGAACAAAAAGACCATGTGACGGACTGTTACTTCTGTTTGACTAATATGTCTGGTTTCTCTGCCAAAAACAAGAAGTCAATTGAATATCCTAATCTGTCTTCAGCAGTGAGACCCGTGCCACATGACGACAGTCTTCCAATTCCGTAACCACCAGAGGATTGGACCTTAGACGGACCAGATGAAGAAACTGCAATGCAGGGTACTGACAGTGACATTGACCTGGATTTTGAACCGTGCTCATCAGGCGATCCACAACTGATAACACAGTCCAAATTGAACGATTTGGTCAGAGATTTGGGTCTGTCAAAAGCAAAAGCCAAGCTGCTGGGTTTGTGACTGCAGGAATGGTGTTTGCTGTCACCAGGTACAAAAATTTCTGTGTTTCGAGGCCGACATCATGATATAACCACATTTTTTGCACAAGTCGACAGTCTCTGTTTCTGTGGTGACATTGAAGGATTGTTCTCGGCCTTGGGTTGTGATCACAACCCGGAAGAGTGGTGTCTCTTCATTGATTCGTCAATGTTAAGCCTGAAAGCTGTTCTGCTACACAATGGCAACGTTTATCCTTCAGTACCTGTTGGCTATGCAGCACACATTAAAGAAACGTATGAGAATATGGAACTGTTGCTGAAGCACGTCCAGTATAGCAGGTACAACTGGAATATCTGTGGAGATCTTAGTCGTTGCTCTGTTCCTAGGACTGCAGCTCAGCTATACAAAGTACTGTTGTTTCATCTGTGACTGGGACAGCCGTGCCAAAGAGTCGCACTATTCTTGACAGAACTGGCCACTCCATAAAAAGTAACTTCCAGAACAGAAAAATGTGTCACATGAATCGCTTGTCAACCCGGCAAAGATATTTTTGCCTCCTCTTCACATAAAACTGGGACTCATGATTCATTTCGTGAAAACACTGAACAAGGAAGGCGAAGGTTTTCATTATTTAAGACAGATGTTCCCAAGAATAACTGATGCCAAGATCAAAGAGGGCTTTTTTGTTGGCCCCCAGATCAGACATGTTATGAGTGACAAGCGGTTTGAAGATCTGTAAGTGGGGCCGAAATAAATTGCCTGGAAAGCCTTCAAAGACGTTGTTGACAATTTTCTGGGCAATTACAGAGCCCCAAACTACATTCAGCTGGTAGACAAACTTCTCAAAGCATACAAGACAATGAAGTGCAACATGTCACTCAAGATTCATTTCCTCCACTCACCCTTGGACTTCTTTCCCGCAAATCTTGGTGCTGTCAGTGACGAAGATGGTGAAAGGTTTCACCAGGACATTGCTACGATGGAGAAACGATACCAGGGCAACTGGAATTCGTCAATGTTTGCTGACTACTGTTGGACACTGCAACGTGATGCACCAGACGTTGAATACAAAAGAAAATCGGGAGCAAAACACTTTTAATTCTGTTGAATTTAACAGCTTATGCGAAACATAAACATGACTAAATACATTATTGTCAGTAAACATATAAATGTCTATTTCTCAGAGTCCCTACTTGATGCAGTAAAACCAAAACTATATTTGTGCATATACCAGTAGGTACCTGTCACGACCAGCAAAAACTTTTCAGGAAGCAAGACTTTTCAAAAAAATTGTTGTGCAGTGTTAACTTCTAAAGGCTGTCAACACATTTATCAGATTTTATTTGAATTCTATCCAACAAGTAATGGTGGACTATGCACAGTCAAGTGTGTGTATTTCATTTGGCTCTAAAGAGACATCCTTGTTACGTGTGCTTACTATGTTTGTAAGTAGCCTTATGTCACAGAAAGTCAGGGATTCATTAGAAGTATCTGACGATCGCAGGCAGGCTTTAGTGTGAGATGGATTATATGTGTGAATTTATTTGGCCTTAAAGATGCCAAGAGACCACTGAAAAGGTGTAATGGAATTTGTTGGTGAAAGTAGAATGCATAATGATAGCTCCAGAAGTAGTTAGCCTTGAAGGACAGAAATAAGGACAAGACAATAGGGACTTTGGCTTATAGGATATCATGACTCCAGTCCAATATATAACATCAAGAAGTACTGTGCCTGTAATAAGTTATGGGTAATAGGCTACTTGGAGGTGAAATGGCCTGTTAAGGTTGAGTTGAACTGCAGGAAGACTTGGTACCAGTAGGAGGGGTTCTTTTAGAATTGGAGCCCCAGAGTGCATTCCTGACTCAGATGTCTTTAAAAGGTTTTTATCCAGAAGTCATCCCCATCTGGGGCTTAAAAGCCCCTTCTAAACATTACTCCTGGGAATGATGGGTTTATAGGCGAATTAGAACAGGGGTTCAATTGCCAGGAGGAAGGGTGGCAATAAATACTATCAAAGAAGAATAGGAGGTAAGAAGGAGGTGTGCTTAGTATTTATGTATAATAAACGTGCATATACTGTACATGTAAAAATGTGCATTTTGTTTATTGTATTCTGACCTCCGGGATAGCTTGTGAACCTCCTATTATATCTTCATAATAATAATGCTAATAATTACACTTGTATAGCACATTTTCCATGCTCCGAGTGCTTTAACAGTTGTGCTTTGGCCTTCTGGCATGCTGAGTTGCTTTCCAGTAAGTATTGTCTTCTGCAAATCAGACCTTGATTACCCATGCATTTTAAAAGGAACAGAGTTGACAGGTTAAATGTTCCTTCTAAAATCCATTCTTGGTATTTTACAAATTATTGGAAATCCATGTGTTTAGCCCACTGTTTGTTTATTTTCCCTGACTCTCATTTATCCAAAAACAAAGAATTTACTTACCAGTTAGTACACCAAACCTAGTAGTCTGATAATTACTCATCACTGAGAATCAATCTACAAAAATCAATCTTAGAATATTCTGGACTGCAAAGAGAAAGCTCAGATTTTCTTTTGTTGTTTTTTACATATTTTTTTGTTGTTGTTATATGTGCAGAAAACACTGTAATTTGTGTTTGTGTGATATTAAATACAAAAGCACCAATAAATTTGAAAGGGCAGCTCAAATACACAATGCAGTTTGTGCAGTGCACACTGTTTATACTACACAAAAACATCTTAGAAAAAAAACAAAAGAATTCCACTCTGCTCTTATGATTTGGAGAAGCTCAAGTCTGTCCTTTACTCTGGTGTTGATGTTAGTAGTCTCAGCCATCTTATTAAAGTTCTGTAACCTAAGGAACTCAAAGCACCCATCTGTCCCTGCTAACATTTCATCAATGCCTATTGGTGTGCCTGTTTCCTGAGACCCACCGTGAGTTCCTCCGTCTCCGTGTACAGTCAGGGCTGGATTATTGCCACAAGTGAATTCCACATTAGATCACAAAGTAGCTCTCTTTTTTCCAGTCCAAGATGCCAGCTGGAAAGTTGGCAGTGACGGTCAGCAGTCACAGAGCATGTTCCTCTTGAGAAAAGCATCCTCAGTAGCACATTATTTTTTATGCAGGGCAGGTGCCAAGTCTACCCCAAAAAATAAAGTCCTGTAACCATGCATTAATTATAACCAAATAAAAAGGACACGGACTGCCATGGTCCATGCATATTTTGGTAGTTTACTATAGCAGGTGACCAGAGATTGAAAAAGAAGCAAAAACAAACCGTGACTAGGAGGCAGAATATGCAATGTGTTACTGTTCTGAAAGAATTTGTTATAACACAGAGTGGCAATATGACCTGGGAGTAACAAAGCACTGAGTGTCCAAGCAGCAGCATGGATTAGTTCAACATGTTGATTAAACATCTCTGGAAAGATTGGCATTGCTACCATGCTGGAAGATTTCTGTAGAGAAAACACCTTAAATGTATTTTGTAGTATGTTAAAATGCTACCAGAAAGCTGGATTACCACATACTTTAGTTAAGAGGTTGATATTGTTTTAATATCCTCATTTAGAATGTTGAATAATGGATTATATACCTCTATAGCTGATTACAAGAAAATAAATGTGTAGCCATCTGAATAATTCTGGGTGTACAAATAGCTGTGTTACTGAGAATTGTCCCAAAGTTTTGTTGTAATACAGTACTCTGCTTTTCATTTTTAAAGGTATTTGTTGTGTATTATTCATGTGAAGGGCTGGCAACCTATCTGTTTGCCTCCTGCATTGTACCCAGTGCTGTTAGAATAGACTGTGCCCCCTGCATCCTGAATTGGATTAAGTAGGTTTGAGATTTGTTTTATTGGGGGTTTGATGATAAATACTGTAGAGCAATGGATGCATATAATAAGGTGTCTTCATTGGTGCCAACTAGTGGAAGATGATGCTACTATTTAAATTCCCTCCATCATTTTCCTACTTGCATTTGTGCTCCGTTTATTGGATGTCAATATAGCAGCTTACCATCTAAGCAGCTAGAATGTTCCTTACTGTGAAATGTTGTTGTGTTCAGCCAGCAAGTCCTGTGGAAAAATGGAAACTACTGTAGGTGGACTTGAACGGAGGCTTTACTCGCCTAATCGTATTGCTGACAGGTGGCTAATTTACGAGCCATGGGCACTCCTTGTTTTGTTTTAATTAAGTCAGCCTGCTAATCTCTAGAGTACTTCTCAGAAGCCTTGCTGCTTTCATTTCTCGCATTACTCGCCAGCTTTCGATCTCATGATCTTGATCAAATCTTGACCCTATTTATTTCACAATTCTTGGGCAGCAAATTATTTGCTCATGCAGTAGATAATATAAAATGAGCGGGAACTCGGCTCCATCTACTGTCCCCTAAAATATCGCTGTCTTTTTTTCCAGTCCCGTCCTTGTTTTTTTTTTTTTTCCCCTAGCTCTCTATTACAAATCCAGAGCTCCATATTTGTTCAGTCTGCCTTCTGCCATTGTGTCAGTTTAGATAGATAGATAGATAGATAGATAGATACTTTATTAATCCCAAGGGGAGATTCACAGGTTTGCACATGCATGCTTAACATCAGGATTTGATTACTCCACATTTTCCTTTTAGTTAATAAAAAGCAAGAGAATATGTAACTGTTTAGGGGCTTTTGTGTTGTAGCTGTTAATGGGAAATTTCATGGTGGTTTTAAAATGTGACTTTCAGAAGAGTCTCTCACATGTTTTTGCTGACTTTACCATCAATCCATTATTTCAATTTTTTTTTATTTTATACTGCAGATTTAATAGTGAGCATTGTTTGAGTGTGTTTATTTTCTTGGTGGTCTGCAAAATGTAAAGCTGCTATTCAGATCAAAAAATGATAAAAAAAAAAAAAAAAAAAAAAACTCAATATATTGCTCTCGTCTGCCATCATTTACATTTTTGAACTGAACACATAGTTCCACTGGGGTTTGAATAGGATTCTTGTTTGTCTCCCAAGCCTTCTAATCCCTAAGTTCCAGCTCATTCTTTTTGTTCAAGTGATGTATTGTTGCTGCAGTCTTCCAGGGTCAGACTTTGACTAAAGGTGAATGGGCTTTCTGCCATTATTCTCTGAAATTTAGATTTTGCTTTGCTTTTTTTTTTTCTCTCTCTTTCAAAATAATACAGATTTATAAGACATATGTTAGCTGATAAAAGATGGCATCCAAACTCCGTTCATTAATTTTTTTTCTGAATCATGCTGAAGATGAACTTGAATTAGAAAGGTTTTCCCCTCAATCAAAGAAAGATGTTCCCATATCTTGCGATTAGAAAGAGCAGCTCTTGCATATGTTTTGTGTGGCTAACATTGCATAATGAGAGAGAGAGATGGCAGTGCCATGTCAGTATAGAGTAGCTGAGCTATGGGATACAACTGTTTTATAGTAACTGAGGCTGAGCTTTTAGAGTTCAGTATTCTCAGGAGTCTTCTGGAAGTGACGTTATCTGGTGACCCATTTTTCTAGGAGTCATAAGGACAACATTAGCCAAATGTCTTGGAGTTGGCAGCTGTTTGTTAGAGCAACAGCTGTCTATATCAGGTTAGACGGATAGACAGGAATTGGAATTTGTCATTAAATTCCTTAACACAAACATCTTTAGGATGAGAGAGGAAAAGCAAAATGAGACACATAGCAAGTACTGTATTGACACTGAACAGATATTCAATTGCTGCTGCAGCAACATAGACAATAACATACAGTTCAAAACAGTATAATAAAAAAACAGAAGCAAAGTTCAGATCTTTACAGCCAATATAAATACTGATGATTGGATGACATAAAAATATTTGCCATTATGCTAATAGGGTGAAGACAGGCACGAAGGGAGGACTTGTGTTAATGTGGCATGGCGAGTGCCTGTCCAAGCAGCATTGTGCATTCGGGAAAAAACCAAAATGATACCAGGCTTCAGCCACATTCACCCCAACAAGCATTCAGAGCCATTTTAGAATCACTAGTTGGCTTGACATTCATAGAGGAAAAATCCATTTGGACACCTAGAGAATGTGAAAACACCACACAGATGGTGTCCAGATATCCGATTCAAAACCAGCCTGATGGAGTTGTGAGGCGGCAGAGAGCTAAACTCTAGGCCACCACGTAACCCTTTAGGGAGCACTAAAGGGTAAATAGGAACATTGCCGCTATTTTAGTTTTTTTGTTGTGATCCATTTTTTAACTGAAATTATCCAATAAAAAGAAACAACTAGAAAGCGTAGCAGAGTTAATTAATTTTTTACACAAAAACACCCACTCTCCACCCAGTCCATCTTCACCATATGTGTTTATTATTTAGTGTGGCCTATCACATGGTGATTTACAAAGACAATGAACATACAGTAAATTTCAAAATAAGTAGTAACATAACAGCTTTCAATAATATGTTATGATTTAAAACCAAAAAAACAGGCATCTGTTGTGACAACAGCATACAATATTAAATATTTTTTATGAAAAAAGTCATGTTACTGATACTAATGCAAATGTGAAGTCAATTATAGGCTCATAATATACCAAACAGATGCATTTTTACTAAAGTATTGCTTCATCAACAACTTACAGAAAATGCTCTTGTGAATAAAAATTGAACATGCTCCGATGTGAACAAGTATTTACATACCTCCCCCAGTTACTTCTAAGTTCATACCCAAAGATGGAGTATCTCAGGATTATTTAGTGGTAGTCTGTGAAACTGCACAGGTGAATTGACCTTCTGATGGTTGAAGCATCTCGGATATGCACAGGTATAAGGCATGTTCTGTTCATTTTTAGTTTTGTTTGTTTCTCATTGAACTTTGCAATGTTAATATTACATGAAACTCAATTTTAGACAGCAAATAAGGAGTGTGACTGGGTTGGGGGAAAAAAAAAGAGTCACTTGAAATATTGAAGTATTAGCCAAGTGATCCCGTTTTAATAAACAGAAGTAAACCAAAACCGTGCTCTGTGGCACAATGAAATTGACGGCCTGAAATGGCCCAATTAATAGCGATTCCCGGGCTCTGTCAAGCTGATCAGGGAGGATTTGGAAACTCGCAGGTCTAAAGCGAGACACTATCTTTAGACAACGCCTAGTTTTATGTAGAGTTGACTAGAGTAGGCAGGGTCCGTTCTGGGTACCATGGGCACAGTCAGTTGCCCTTACTGGGTCGCTCCTAGGAGCTACGGACGGAAAAGTAGAGAAAGTTAGCATGAGCGCCCCCTCTCGTCCCAGAGTGGTATCTTTGGCACCCAAGTGTGACAGCAGTTACTATGTTATAGTGATGAATGAAGTGGCGAGGCTGGTCTTCAGTTCAGGTGGTTGGTCATGTTTGAGCCTGTTCCATTTTTGTTCACTAACGTGGATTTTTAACAGTAGTTTAGTGTGAGCATACGGCTGGATGACTTGACAAGTCGATTTTCTGACATGAATAATAAACTGGAAGAGTTTCATGATCGTTTTGAAACGTTTTGCTGCTCTCCAGCATTGGCTGCTATAGATTGCTATTCTCTCAGAGTGTTTATTTCCATTCTGCATGTAAATTTGACATTAAAAATTTTTCTTTGTTATCATTACAAACTACATGGGCTAAGTAGCATAGAACAAATCATTTTTGGGGAGAGTATTTCTTAGGAGAACTGACACTCGATGGAGCTTCCTGAACAGACCTAAGGAGCATTTCAGAGGGGAACAACAAGGCTCCATCAGTTTGATGTCCCAAAAGCATACATTCTTAGATATTTTAATTGTTTTATTTTGGCATTTTTTGCACCCAACATATTATTTATAATTTTGTGAAAAGTAATTTTTTTTTTCTTTTTAATCTTCTTGGTTTGCACCCTTCATATTGGTGTTGGAGCTAAATAAGTAAAATGGAAATCCGTAAGCTGTTTAAATAGGTAGGCTTTCGTCAGGGACCAGAAGTACATTAACTCCTTAAGGTGACACTTTGTTATCATAGCAAGGTTTTCTGTCACCCACTGAATCACATGTGCATTTTCACATTGTTATATTTGACAAATAAATGTATGAAGTTTACTCTTGGAAATGACAATGGTCCACTGTATAGAACAACTTTACTTTTATGGATTTCCACCCTTCCATCCTTGAGCCCTGAAATTTAAGTGTGTAGTTAAGAGCTCATTCCATGTCTACAGAAATAAAGCAATTTAGCAATTAAGCAGCTCTTGCTCATAGTTTCTATGATAAGAAACTGTATTCCTAAACTGTCTGTATTTTGGAAGCGTTCAGAATGAAGTACTGTTCTCTCCTTAAAATACTAAGTAGAAACATTGTTACGCATCTGATATTTAACTGTTTTTTGTACTAATCAGGCACCAGAACCGTAGAGCGGAGCTCTGGTAAATTTGCACAGTTTGGCCAGCAGAAGTAGATGGTCATATGATGTGCATTACTGTGATCAGGACATATTGCACAGAAAAAAAAATCTGTAAAAAAGTGTCCCTTTTGGTGATTGAGAGGGACTCCTCTCTCTCTGTAGAACAGCCAAACTTTAAATTGATAATAATGTTGCCTGTTGAAAGGGTCACCTAGGGTAACAGTTGTGATTGAATTGGTACATAGTGACCAGTGTTGACCAGAGTACCAATCAAGCGCACATTCTAAGTTTACTGCTTTCAGTATAGTCCAGATTCTATACATATGTGGAATAGTTACTATGACAAGGATTACAATTCAGTGGAGACTTCAAAATGAAAACAGTGTAGTAATGAAAAATGGATTTTAAACCATGTATAATACTTCTCATGTACGGAAACCAGTGGCTATCACTTTAGAGGAATATTATCTAGCATGTAAACTGTAATATTGACACTACCCATTCTGTGGGTCATTATATGCACTTTATTAAAACTATAAAAACACGCTATAGATTAAATAAAAAACTCTTCTCAAAGCGGCATTAATACAAATAACTTGATTAACATTTCAAACAGCCGTAACGCTCTGACAATTCAGTTTTGCTCTTCCAAGGCCTTAAATATAGCCTTATTAAATGTTAGAGTGTTCACCAACAAGACGTTTTCATCAACGATCTTGTTAGTGATAGGAAAATCGACTTTATTACTTTAAGTGAAATGTAGCTTAGCTCTGATGGTGCGGCTGTATTAATCGAATCTGCACCTGCGAATTAAAGCTTTTCTCATGCGGTTCGCCAAGGTAAAAAAGGCAGCAGTTTAGCAAATATTTATTCAAGTCAGTTAAAGTGTAAAGATGTTGGCTTTGGTACGTTTGCATCTTTTGAGTATCTTGCCGTTGTTATTCAAGGAGTTTCTCAGTCTCTAGTATTGTTCGTGTATACACCTCCTAAATATAATGTGTCTTTCTTTGAGGTATTCTCAGACTTAGTTTTAATTATCATATGACAGGTTCCTAATTTTTGGCAACTTTAATTTTCATATTGATAATCAGTGTGACCCAAAAGCAAAAGAATTCATGAACCTCTTGCACTCTTTGGATCTGAGGCAGCACAGTTGCAGTTGCTTATCTTGTTGTCAGAGGATGTCAAATTACACAATGCCATATCGCAAGGGCTTGACAAATATGAAATTTGTGACATCTTTGCAGCACAGTTTACATTTTTATGGTGTTGTGATATTGGCCCTTTGTGTGACAACAAACAATGTTCTGCCTGTCAGAGGTGGTACTGTAAGAATGCTTTCCAGGTATAGCACATTTAGCAGCAATCTATCTTTTTTTTTTTCCCATTCTGTCACGGTACATAAAACATAAGGCAGATGAGCGTCTGTTTCGTTTGCGAGGTCCAGAACACTTATTTCTCATTGCTGCATTATACTTCATTGTGAGCACTCATTGGTTGTCAGCTCTTGCTTACACACAAGCCCACTCCTATGCTTTAATACAAAATCAAATCTATTTGAAACGGAATGTAAACAGAAAGGTATAAATGACAGAGGTTTACTTGTGTAAAAATTGTTTAATGTTACAGGACCTTAAGAATGAGCTTGCAAGTTCTAATTTTAGACTTCTCAATAGGTTTTATGAGCCTAAGTATCAGCTATTAATAATAATTTCATGGGTATTAACAGGAACTGAAGTTAACAGATGAGTATAACAGACAGAGGCATCAATCCGAAGTTATTGGAGTGTGATACATAATGAAAAAAAGTATTTTTGTGGACTAACCCCAATGCTACCCTAATCTTTACCATTTTTTAAAATTTAGCATATCTCAAAAAAGCAAAACAAAAGTTTTGGGGAAAGATAAAAAGCTTCCAGCTTTATCAGATGGTTTGACTTCCTGTTTGATCCTAAGCTAACCACTCAAAATGTGTGTATTTTCAATATAAAATGACTATAAATAATTTTACCATGGAAAATAACAGTGAGTATCAAGTAAAGATTTTTTATTTTGCTTCCCATATAATTATCCAATACAAAATAACAACTTACTGCTGCTTCAACAGTCAAGACAACAAGTTTGACTTCAAATGCCCAGATAGTTGTGAAGTTTACGTTTAAATATACAAAATGCACGTCTTTTAAAAAACTAATAAAAACTAATCATAACTATCCATAATAAACATAAAAATCTAAGTATGTGCTGAAGGACAAATCCTCACAATTCCAATATATTGCTGTGTTAAGTAAATATGTTTTAAACAAATGACTTCCGCCTACTGTGAATGCTATCCAAGTTTTAAAAGATAGAAAATGAAAAAGAAGAAAGACGTGCATGTTTAACCATATTAGTAAAATGTTGATGAATCACTGGAAACATCTTGAATGTAGCTTGTAAAGGAGACCTGCACAAAGAAAATGAAACCTGTGCAGTTGTAAAAACATCCTGTAGGAGGAAGTTTGGATCTGAAGAAGTAAAAGTGTAAAGTGCTTAAAAGTTGGCGGGAACATTTGAGCGACAAGAGTGTTACATTTATGAACCAATCCAGTGCCTCACGAAGGCGAAGTTCAAAGGAAGGGTGGTGCTTTTGAACTGCAAAGATCAGAGGTGGTCTTGTTAACCTGGTCTAATAAAAAGCAAGCTTCTGATTATAATGAACTGTCTACTTTCGATAAGTCTTCTAAAAAACCCTATTAAACATAGAAATGTGTGTGTAGAGCACACTACATATGCTAAAAGTAAACATAACCTGCTGCAAGGGTTAAGTCAGATTATACATTGACATTTGAAGATTTCAATGGACAAGTGGTGAAAGAAAACAATTGTGTCATTGCTGTTTTTTTTGCAGCTGATGTGAGGTTGAAAGAAGTTGGAGCTACATGCACGAAAATATGAATTTTAAAATATTCAAAGTAAATAGTGTATCATACCTCATCAAAAGGAGGTAAAGATGACTACCATAGAGACACTTGATAATGAAGAGCCACAGGAGTTGTAGATGTTGGTGCCTAAAATACCTATATCAGTTAAGTGTGCCTGATAACATTGACCTCACTCCAGCAGAACCACGGATGAGGCTGCACAACATCCACATGACGGCACATCCAAATGAATAACTAAAGTAAGTTAAAATTGCTATCTACTGGAAATGCAAACATACCATAACAAAATAGCAGCAGAGTTTTAACATGTGGTATATCCATAAACAAAGCTTATCTAATCTCTGTTTGCTGCTGTTATGACGTATAGTGATATAGTAGTTAAAATGACAGAAAGATATCATAGCAGACAGAGGTACTTCTTAAATGCATGGTGCCAAGTATCTACATTGCTCTACTTGTGTGTGTGTGTGTGTGTGTGTGTGTGTGTGTTTCTGTCTGCCTGTTATGTCTCCACACTCGTTACAATGTACAAATGAATGAATTAGCTTCAGTTATCTTGTTATACTGAGTTCCTGAATTGGGAACCGTAATTTTACATTTCTATTTTCTCTCAGTAATAACTCTCTTTTGTTCAATCTCCCCCTCTCTCTGACTTTTCATAGTTATTTTACCAATTTTTCTAATACATAAATAAAATTGGGACGCAGTAAACCTGAATGTTTAACTTGCACAGATTGGAGGAAATGCAAAAGAAGTTTTCAGGAAAAAACCCTGTGGATCGAGCCTTTTCAGTGGAGAGTTTTGCCACTATTCACAACAGACTTTTTAATGAGTTGTCCTGAGATGTGTGTTTTTGTTTGATAATCATGTCTGGACCTATGAGACTGCCTGGAAATATCAGAGGTAGCTGTAGGTGGATGATCTCAATGTGTCCATAACACACATGAATTTAGTTCCTGAAATTATCCCAGAAGTGCTTTCAGGGTAGGATATAAGTTAGTACTTGAAAGTGTAGATAGGTGGATGATGTGCAATAGTTTAACAGGCGGGACGAAGTCATTTCAAAGCCTGGAGGTTAAGAAGATGAATTAAGGAGGTGACAGAGGGCCTTTTTTTTATTTTTTTTTATTTTTTTTTAAATGAGAAAAAACCAGAGAAGAGATGTGGTCATAAAAACGTGTCAAATTCATGACCTGAACCATAGATCAGAAACCTTACACCAAGGCTTAGCCTATTTTATACCAGAAATACACCAAATGAAATGCACAAATAATACTTTCAATTTCCAGATCTCTTATTTGGAAATGCATGTGTCAACCTTTATATGGTCACGCTGATGACGTCAGCTGCCACACACACACACACACACATAAATATATATATATTTAATAGTTTGCTTTAAAGTGCAGCATTCACTCTCAATATACAAAGTAGTATAGTCATCTATACCTACATATCCAGGCTGAAGAGAAGTCATTGGAACAATACAATCATCATCTAGTTCTTCATTGGGGAATGCTGATGATTATAAGTCCGGCTCAGCAGAATGCAGGCAGCGTCTGGCTTCTAGATGGCCCCTCACCATTATAAATACCCATATATTTTGCGTACTCGGTGAGTTTTTTATGAAACTTGCAAGGTATGGATAGCTACTATCTGCACCATGTTATTGTATTTTGTTACTGTGGTCTTCTAAGACCCAAATAGCTCCTGCTTCCATATCAGTGCACAGTGCACATGCTCTAACTGCTCATGGCCTCTGCCTGAAACTGATTGGTCAGGCCTGCTTTAATAAATCAAAATCTCTTCCTGAAAGCCCTGTCTTTACATCAGCTGCATGTTTGCTAAACAATCAGGCTCAAAAATCACAATTATCAAATAATTATTTTTCACTTCTGGTTATACCACCCAAGATGTATACTTTATCCAAAAATATGCTAAAAGCTGCAAAACTGGTAAAATCGAACTGGAATCTCCATTACATGCTTTATAATGTTTCAAAAAGGAGTCTGAGGGATAATTTATTCTAGTGTCCCATGAAACAACAAATACATTTTTAATGTATGACAAGGGGGTCCTGTCCCCTGCTTGCTTCGCACGCCAACCCTCAGGGGCAGATGCTGGATGCCCAATATCTTGTGGCTGATCCGCTCGAACGTTGTTGAGGCATCCCTCTGTTAGAGAAAGTGATTGCATTTAAAGAGGTTGTATATAGAAGAGTATGTGGGGCAAGGGAGGAAGACGGTTTGGTCCTTAGTTATTATAGATAGAAAATTAGTTACTTGAGTATTTCACTACAATTGTCTGTTATAAATACCAGTAAATAATACAAAGGAAATAAAATAATAAAAAGTAAAAAAAGTAGAAGTAACAAAGTAAAACATAATAAAAAGTAAATAAATAAATTACATTAATGCTTCATCACAAACAATATTATGAATTACTTTATCCTTTAACTTACATTCAATAAGTGTTGCGTTTTTGTTCACGTAATGTTGGGATATTTATCTCTTTCTCATTTTTTGGTCAATTGTCTTTGTTCTTGATTTTTATTATATGCAGCTCTTTTATGTTCATTTTCTCTTTTTCAACATTCATTATGAGCTCTCCCCGCTGTTTTTATATCGCAATCTAAAATTCTACGTTCTTGAATAGATAATTTGCTTTTCTGCCTAGGCCATTACAAGCGGCTGCGTTGAAGGATGAGTTAGCAGCACTAAGAGTGTCATGGGTTGGTGCGGAGAGAGGATGTGCGCAGTAGGAGTAATGATTGGGTGAGCAGTGCGGTGGGGAGTAGTCGTGGCTGAATATCGTGGACACAAACTTTTTTTTAGTATAATAGAAAAATACTCATTGGCATCACTTCAATGACACAACAAGCTGTTGCATCATGGACCTCCAGTCCTGTTTTTTCCTATTCATTGTCTGTGTGTAGTTTGCATAGTGTCTCTGTTTTTGTCTGGATTTTTCTTCAGGTACAGTTGTTTTCTTCCAGTATGCTCAAAAATGTGCTGGTTAGATGAACTGACAATTCCACATTCACCTTGTGAGAATGTGGGTTATGAGTGAGTGTGTCTTGTGATGGACTGGCACTCAGTCCAAGGCCTTTTACTGCCTTGTGCTGAGTGTTGCCAGAATTGGCTCTGGCCCTTCTGGTTAAGCGGGTTTGAGAATGTTATTTTATGTTTCTGTAAGACTGCTTCATCATAGTTAGATTGTTACCTTCCTAGTAACTGTGGGTTATATGTATACATAGGCAGATGTTATTAATTTCCCAACATTTACATGTCATGTAATAAGTTAGCAGATCAGCAGCATATGGTTATTGCTCAACCAGTAGACCAGCCCTAATACTCACACTCTGGGCTGGCCTGCAAATAAGAGGGCTATAGTTTGGAAGTGATGTGACAGGGTAACACAAGGTGTGTTAGTGTATTCATGAAGGAAACTTTGTGTGGCCATCTGTTTTGTTTAGTCTGAAATAACTTATTTTTATTTAGCCAAGGAAAAAATGAGTATGGAGCCTTCACAACGAAGGGAGCAGAAAAATGCAAATGAAGATCTAAGCAGTTGTGTGCTTTGTTGAAAAATTTGTAAATGAACTTGTAGGCAATTTTTTAAAGGGATAATAGAAAATATATACAACAGTGCTTTACTATCACAGGATGATAAGACAGTAATCACAGAAATATCAATTTTATATGAGCCCCTGACCCTGACCACCATTATAAATATTTCAGTTTGTGACCTGCGGGACAAGCATGGATGGAGGTAATGAGATGTAATAAAACACACAATGGCCTTGCCATAGAGAGTTTAAGTTAAACTAGCTAAGCATGAAATTCCTTTTCCAACATCTGTGACTACTTGAAATTGTACAGTGTGGACTGAAATACACTAGAATGGCCACCTGACCCCAAAAAAAGCAATTAAACCTTGACGTATCGCATGCAGCTTTGAAATGATTAGTATAGTTCATACAGTATGTGTTGATTAAGATTACGAAAGTAAACTCATACTTTACTTCACTGGATGTGCACAGAAAAATCCAACCATGCACATTTGGTTATTTTGGTTTTGGCAGGCTATGATTTCCATATGATAGTGTTTTAAATATGTTTGAAAATTGTCAGCAGAAAAATATCAGAAGTACCATATTAGTTTGATAAAATAGTTACATTTACATTTATTTGCGTAGCAGGTGCTTTATCCAAAGCGACCTACAGAAGAGGTCAACATCATTGAGTAAACATCAGTCTGGGGGACTGTTTGAGATCAAGTGCTACAAAACAAAGTTACAAAATGGATCATCAGAAGTGAAGTAGTTACAATTCCTAGGTTACAAAAACTTAACAGCAGTTAGACAGAATTTCACTAAACAACAGTGTTCAAACTCCTCTTAAAGTTCAGCTAATTAGCTAGAAGTGTCAGTTACATTAAAATTCAACTTAAGCTTTGATACCATTTTGGGTGGCACTAAATGACCTTTGTGCTCACTCTGTGTCTTATATAAAATGTGTGTCAGTCCCATACCTGCTCCCATTGTTTCTAACTTTCCAGCTGAAAGACTAACCCTGGATGGGTTACCATTCTTCACAGGGCAAACTCATGCACACAACCACACTCACTTATGGAATATGGGGCCATTTTAGAATTGTCCAGGAATTCATAGTAAAACTCAGTGTCTTTGGAACATACAAACAACACTGGAGGACACAGAGAAAGCCCATGTAGATAAGTGGGAACATCCAACCCCATCCTGCACATAGTGCCTTAGTTCACACCAACTACTCTGTAGCTTTGAGCTAATGTAGTAATGCACAATGTCATAGAGGATGCAGAAAAGTGAAATGTACTGCTGAACACCCTCTCTTCTAGGTAGCTTGGAAATGTGTGATCATCAACTAACGTGCCTCACCACAATTCCTGAGTGAATGAAAGAGCCAGAAATTTACTCTTGTTTTGCCACAGGTTTACAAAAAAAAAAAAAGAAGAAAATGATATGATGATATACAATTAAATATCAGTTGGATTATTTATTATAATTTGAAGTAATGTCTTTCATCGTATTAATCACATCCCTTTTTAACTAATCATCTTGATTGGTGACCCGTGTTACAGTGACTCTCTATCTTTCTTTTCATTTTTCAGTTTGAGTGATAATTTTTTAATTAACACCAAACCCACTCAGCTGCATGTTATGAAGTGTACTGTTAATTAAATATATATCAGCACCAGTGTGTGTGTGTGTGTGTGTGTGTGTGTGTGTGCTTGTGAACATGTATGGTCAGATTTTTAGAACATAGACTTTTCTAAGGTAAAGCACAATCATTTGAAGATGTGAAACATCATTATGACAGGGCAGAAAATAAATGACAGCTTTGCATATTAAAAGGAAAATGTCAAAAAGGCAAACCTAATATTAGAAAAAGCAAAAAACGATGTTAATTCACTGGCAAATGGGGGGGGGGGGGGGGGCATATTTATATGCAATGATGACCTACCCGTTGGTGCAATTTTCCTTTATCTTATTTTCAGAATAAAATAATGTACTCCTTTTTTTAGATTATTTTTTAATCAAATTATTTTTTATTACCTTTAGAACTGTAAAAGCAGTAATGTATCACAGAGGATATTTAGTTTTAGATTTACCTTTTCTCATTATTGTGGTTAGAGGTCAGTTACTGGTGGCTAAACTAACATCCAGGATGTGATGAAAGTGACAGAAAAGTCAAGGGAACTACCAGTCAGCCTCCAACTGTGAAATTTTAGTTACAATTGAGAGATTTCCAAAATAATAATAGAATTTAATAACTCTAGAAAAAAAGACCTATTCATAAGTTTATTTCTATGTGGCTCGTATGAAAAGAACATTGAAAATATTTCTGTATTTCAACTCTAATGAGTTGTCCTCATGACAAATCATTCACTTCCCAAAATAGTTACAAATCAAAAGACATGAAGCATTAAATTTAATGTTCTTTCTTATGTAGGACCAACTGACCTATTTGGCTTTTGTCTCGTGAGTTCATGCCTGGCCTTGTTACTAGCTGTTGTTGTGTAGTAAAATTCCAAATTATAGTTTTACTGAATATAAACTGAGAGGCCCATTGTTGGTCTGTGTGGAGTTTGCCCGTTCTCATCCTTGTTCATATGGGTTTTCTCTGTTTGTTTGTTTGTTTGTTTTTTGTTTTTTTTTTTCTCCTGTCCCCTAAGGCATGAAGGTGCAATTAACTGGGGAACCCACATTTATCTGATATGAGTGAGTCAATCCAGTGAATATTTAATATTCTAACATAGTTAGCTTTTGTCTTGAATAAAATAGTGCAGGTATAGACCCAGTTTGGGAAGTAAATACATATAACTCTCATGAGACGTATTTCATAAAATCTGTACTTTATCTCCTCCACAGTACTATATGAAAACTTCTATAAACTTTTGTTGTATTTGAGTGCACATATAAATCATATGAAATCCTGAAATCTGCCAATACATAATATACTCAGTACATAATTGGTCTCTTCTAATCCTGCTCTCTGGGCTCCTTATGCTGGGGGCAATAAACCATGCAGACGGAGCTTTATAAAGAGCTAAATGGGATCATCATTGCATACTACAAGGAATCTTTGGACTTTGTCCCGGTGCTGGCAAGTTTTTCCACTAGAGCAGGTGACAGTCTGCATTCATTGTGGTGATGAATTGTTCTGGTTTGCCAGGCACACTACGATTGTCTGAGTGACTGGGTTGTACTTTTTTGCTTCATCTCTAATGGAATTTTCTTGCTACTAATTATCAATCATTGAAAATTTATTACATATACTGTCAATTTATAGCAAGAAGTAATGCAACATGTGCTTACATATTAATACAAGTTGGATCCAAAAGGATTATCTATGCGTAAATAACAGACGCAGTGTGTCCAGTCAAAATACTTTATGGCAGCTTCAAAGAAACATATTTTTGTGTCCAGATTAATTGCCTAACCCGCTTAGTTCAGGGTCAGGTAATGTAATGTGGAGGAAGGTGAGGAGGGAGACTCAGTTCAGCCTTGGACAGGGCAGCACTCCATCACAGCATCCTCTCAGAAACACAATCCACAGTCGTTTTGAGACCATTTTGAATTGTCAACTAATCTAAAATGCACACCTATGGGGATATGGGATGAAAACCCATGTAGGCACAGAAGTAATGTGCTTTCTCCACAAAGGTAACACATGGGCACAAGATCCAAATTCAGGATGCTGGATCTGTTAGAGTCACTGACCACTGTGCTTCCCAGATTCTAAAATATTAGCTTTGCCATCCCCATCTAAGACAGGTTGTAGTCAGAGTAGACCTCAGCATTAATGTTTGCAATGCACCAACTGTGAGAATGCGTTCTGTAATGCATATAGCCATAAAATGCATTGCATCTGCCATTCCAACAGATGATGCTTAACAAACATTTGTAATAATGCATTGACTCCAAAATTTAGTGATGCGCCATCTGTTGGAATGACAACTGCAATGCATATGTCTCTGCTGGTATTGGATTTGTAAAAGCAGTGTTAATGTTTGTGATGTGCCATCTCTTGGAATGACATAGAAGTAGCAACCGGACAGACACACAGACAGACACAGCGACACTTATCCTTTTATTAAGGTGGACTAGCTGTGCTACATGTCCAAGACTAAGAGAGTAATCGACGCAAATGTCAGCATTATCTTTTGCAATGCACCATAATTTGGAATGTATTTTTAATGCAGGCAGTAATACTACATATATTTTTGATGCACCATGTATTGGAATGACAGACACACAGACGCTTACCCTTTTATTAGGGTAGACTAACCTTATTATGTATCAGTGAAGAGGTAAATATATGTCTGGAATAAAGGGGTATTACAGACATAAACAAGAAGATTACGTTGTATGGCTTAGGAACAGAGAGTACGCAAAACTCGCAAGATCCTGGGTGGTCATTTTAAATTTAGAGCCCAGCTTCAGGCACACATTAGATGGTTTAGTAATCGATGTTATGTTTACTCTTTCTAAGGCTTTTTTTTCTATCTGTGAACATCGATAAACATTTATTTTAATAGAACTTTAAATTACCAATTAAATGGAAGCTCTTACTGCTAAAGTGTAAAATATGGTAACTATTGAGAGTGCTTTTAAAATGTATGGATGCCGTATTAGTGCTTTCTCTATGACTCTACAATTAGCCATATACTGAATTAATTGGATTGCTCTGGCCATTGAGCCATCTGTGAAGGAGTTTACTCCATAGTGAGTAGTGCTTAATTTGGATTTTTTGTTAATTTTTTATGAAGTTTTTGGGTGTAGTTAAGATGAAGAAGTAGCATTGCAGCTTTAATAGCTTGTGAATAACAAGGTTTAATTGCTGGCTGTGAAGCCTTCTGTGTGCCATTCTCACTGGAGACCATGCTTCTTTCAAAATGTACAAACATATACAGTCACACCAGGAATGCAAAACAAGGTTACATATCAGAAAGCATAGACTGCTGTGCTGTGGTTATTGCTTTCGGGATAGGCTCTGTCTCAATGTGACCCCAAAATGATGGCAGTCTGGATGCAAATGGATGGAGGGGTGAAACAGATTGGTCCATACTGGCAGCTTTTACGATGTGAACAAAATTTGTTGGTACCCTTCCAGCTCAGTGAAAAAGTGCTGTATGCCTCTTGAAAGTAATTAAATGAAATGCAATCGTCCCAGGTGTACCTGCATGGCTTTGATATGTCATCGAGTAAAGCAAAGCAAGTGTGAAAAGAGTTATTAAGTATTGCTTATTCTACTAAGATATTATAAAAAGGCCTGGACACTTTTGTTGATACCCCTAGAAAAGATCATAAATAATTGGATTAGAGTGATTTTTTTTTTTTTTTTTTCAAACTAGCTGTTTTCTTTAATTTGTATCAGACGTCTCTAATTGTGCAGTCAGACATTCAGCCTATTTAAATGGAGAAAAGTGGTCACTCTGCTGTTTGGTATCATTATGTATCCCTCACTGAACATGCAGTAGAGAAAGCAAAGGCGAGAGTTGTCTGAGGAGATCAGGAAGAAGATTATAGGCAAGCATGTTAAAGGCTATAAGATCATCTCCAAGCAGCTTGATGTTCCTATTACAAAAGTTGCAAATCTTATTGAAAAGTTTAAGGTTCATAGGACTGTAGCCAGCCTTCCTGGACATAGCTGCAAGAGGAAACTTGATCACAGTATGGACAGAAGGATAGTGAGAATTGTAGAGATAGATATTTTATTAATCCCCAAGGGGAAATTCACAATAGACAAAAAGCCAAGAATAACTTCCAAAGAGATACAAGCTGAACTCCAAGGTCAAGGTTCATCAGTGCCTGATTGCACCATCCATTGCTTTTTGAGTGAGAGTGGACTCAACGGAAGAAGAGCCCTTGAGAAGTGGTGAGCTGGAAATGTGTACAGTGGTTGGCTTTGCTGCGGCACAAGTACCATCACTGAAATTAAATGTTAACTAGAAACAAATACTTTAAAATTAGTTGTGATTAAATCCTGGTGGTCCCACCTCTTTTCATAGTGAATGTGACAAACTGTGGTCCTTATGAAACAATACATAATATTCTTTAACCCACAAAATTCAATTCTGGGTAGAGGGGAACCAAAACCGATACTAGCAACATTGGGTGCAAGTCGGGAACAAACCATGCATTGTGTGGTAGTTCATTACAGGCCTTACTTACACACACACACACACACACACAACCAGGGTAAATTTAGATGTACCATATAATTTAACACACATCTTTGGTAAGAAACACTGGAGTACTGGAAGAAAACATTCTCACGGACATAGGGCAAATGTGCAAAATCTGCTCAGACAGTGACTGGGTGTTTCATTTGAAAGCCAGAAGTTGGATCCATAAAGCAACCCCTCTATCAGCTGTGTCACTGTGCTGTCCTCTACTCAATCAGTACAAATATAAAGTTGCCGTTATTTTTTTTTTAATAAACATATTTTCTGTTATCCTTTTTGTATTTTAATTTTTTAATTATTATTTTATTCATGGAATGCACAGTGTCTTTTGGTAAAGTGGAGCATACATTTCATAAGCAAAGCACATCTTACTCTAGGCTGGATTTTATTATTCCTTTGTTGATTTTAATTGAATTTGCACAGTTAAACAAGTTGACTAAAGTGGAACAACATATTAATGATTTGTGCTACAGTGTCTGTAAGCGTTATGCTGATAGCTGTCACACACTGATCAGACAGTCTGTACACTCCTATATACACAGTCTGTACTTCATCAAGAACATGGGAGCACAGATGGAAACTTAGTAAGCATAGATTTCACAAAGGTTGGCAGCATGCGCACCCACTACACAACGAGCCACCGGGATTGGGACCCAAGTGAAGCGGGTGACATCTCAGCACCACACTGGAACAGTGTGAGGTTTTTCACAAAAAATGTTAGAAAATTTGTGTTATTTTTTTCACACAGAAGATCACAGACATGTGGCATACATTAAAAAGTAGTGTGGTAGACAGTAGTATCTTGGGGACATAAAGATTTCAATTTTGAAGAAACTTGGTGAATAGGATTGATGGGCTTTGTTGGGCTGAATGGCCTGTTCTCGTCACACTTGTTATGTTCTGATATGATTTGACAATTCACATACTGTACTTGGCTGTCGTGTAAACTAATATGTTCTTTAGGTGGTTAATACCTAACTTTAATGGAATTCCTTGGCTATTTTGAATCATTCTATTTTGCTCTTAATGTGAAGACAAAAAATGACTGAGGAATGTGGCTTATTTGTGTCAGCTGTTATTAGTCTTGTAATTTATGTTTTGCTTTATATTGTAAACAATATTTTGTCTCATAAACCCTTTACAATGAGCAGATTAGGTGCCAAGATCCTGAAGAGCAGCAGCAGAGTTTTGTGCCCTGACAGAAAATAGGAGAGCAAACAGAAATCAAGGGGAGGATAACTGATTTGTGCAATAAAATAAACATGAGAATCCTTCTTAAACTTCAACAAGAAAAGACCACCATATTGTATTTTAGATTTAAAAATCTTTTACCAAAAAAGACTCTCTAACTCATTAAATGTCTGTTCATTGACTATCTAGTCAAGGTCAGGGTCATAGAGACGTGGTGCTTATCCTGTAAACACTGAACACAAGCCATACACTATAAAAGGACAGGTATTCATCAAAGGGCATGCATGCAGTTTGGCACAATCCCACTCCCATTCATATCTGGCCACTAAGCTGCTGAACTGTTCAGATGTATGAGGAATTCTGAGTAAGCCGGAGAAAAACTCAGGATTAAAACTCCCGATTTTAGAGCTGTGAGGCAGCTATGCTACTCCCCCACATCATAGCCATTCCAATTAAACCCGAAATCTTTCTGATGGCAACCTCAATTAGTTGTCACCCTATGTAGTATTTTTGCTGTATTAGTCAAAGAGAATGTTGTGATCATATTGTGATAGCCATCAAATTATGCAGATCGATGTACTGTATAAACTTTTAAATGAAGATCTGTTGAATGTGCTGTTCAAAATCGAATTGATCTTCTCTTTGCAGTAGTACACTGTACAAGTAGACATTGGCTACTTAAAACATTAGTACTAAAAATTGATTGTCAACCTAGTTGTTGTGTTTTGTTGTTCTAGGTAAGGTTATCACATTGGCAAGTTTTCTTTCAGAGAGCATTCTGGAATGCTTTTGAAAGTCCTCTTTCTGTCTATGCATCTGCCATAAGTATAGATGTTTAAGTAAGCATTTCTTCTTGTTGTTTGTGAGTGCAGACAGAGAAAATCCATAAGACAGATCAGCGGATCAGTGGCAGCAGTGTCAGTGCAGCTGGTCTTGTAATGGACAAAGGGGGTCAAGTCGAGTCTTCAAAGGGAATTCTTGTTTACAAATTCATTCCAGGGTCCAATCCTTATGTATGTAGATGTATGTGAATTATAACAAACTGAATGAGAATGAAGGTGAAAATGGCCAAAGTGAGTTTTCTCCATGGGGTTGATGACTTGCCTCTGTCAGGACATCTTAGATTGTGATGGACCTTCAAATTCTGTAGTGTTTACTTAGACTGGTTTGGGTATCTAATGTGAGTGGTAGTGTACCGAGTTCAACTCTCTGGGCAGAGACCTAAAGGGCACAGCAAAAACACATTGGTGGGATTAATCCTCTGAGCCTAACTGGGATTCTTCTCATTATGAGTGGATAGTGAATGCTGGAAATGAAGATGTCTTGACAGTTGTGCTCAGCTTCTTACTCTCCTGGCCCAAACCAGGAAAAACACTTCCAAAAAATGAAAGAACTCAAGGAGCAGACATTTTAAAAGGCTAGTTCATCCTGTGTTTGTTTGGTTTTATGGATAATTCCCAAGCTGCAGTGTGTTGGATAGTTGGACTTTTCCATCCTATGTGTAATTCTGGGTGATTTCATGAGAAACCTTGCATAATATGTACAGTACAAAATGTGCTGGAATCATTATAAAATAAACAATCCATTAATTTTTCAAGAACTTGCCTCAGATGTCAGGACTTTGGTTTAATCTTTTGTGACGTTTTGCATTTATTCTACTCCACAGGATTCCCAAGAGAGACATTTTCTGATTGGTACAGTTGCGCAAGCTAAGCATATTGTCTGAAATGGTCCAAAGTCCTGGCCTATAAATTTAGCAAACGCATTATTGGAGGTGAAATGAGATCATTAAGGTCAGCAAGTGAATGCATTGAAGTAAACTGTACAGTGATGGAATGTTTAGTGTGTCTGCTGACTGTGATAATATATTTGGTCTGTCCTGCTGGGTTCCACAGTCATGACAGCTCCTATTAAAATGAAAGTGATAGGTCTGTATTTCAGAATATTTGAGAAAAATAATGTAAAAGTTGAATTTGAAGGCCTAGCGAAGGAACATCCTTGAAAAAAGGCTGTCTTTGGAACGAGATGACAAAGGAGAAATAAATAAACAAATACATAGTAAAACGTGTTATCAGGTTAAAGATTAATGCTTATAAAAGTTGGGCATCATTTAGTATATATTACATTTTAAATGACTTTTTCTCTATTTTTTTATATGTATAATATATAATGAATATGGAGATAACAGCTAGCAAATGGCACCTGTTACGATTTTTTTTTCTTAGCCATTGGTTCTCTATACTTCGATTAGTGTTGTGTAGTGTCACACATCCTTCAAGTGCCTAATCCAGTAATCCAGTAGTGTACTTTCTCACATGTCAGGTCTAATGGGGGCGACCTTTTGACCTCACTAGTCAAGGTCAACAGCTTGCCATCCTTGTTGCATTATGCGCTTCATTAGTACTTGTTGACAGGTGAGCATTTCAGTGGACATTTGTTATTAAAGTCATTAAGTTCTCTACTGCAGGTATTTTTACAATATTTATAATGAGTTCTCATCATTGACTGTGTTATGGTCCTTCAAGATTCCTCCTATACAAAAAGTGTGGTTGTGGGTTAATTGTAGGTAGTGCTCAAGTATGTACAGGGTACCCAAGACCAACATTGTTTGGTTATGTACTTAGCAACTGGGCTTAAGCTCCTGGGAATCTGAACTACATACACCTTTGAAGGTATCCAATAGGCTTGTGCATCCATGCAAAACTTTTCCATTCCTGAAACCCTTTCATAAGATGAATTTTTGTAGTGTGAACGTATAATTATCGTCAAAAACATAATTAAAAAACAATCCCCATTTTCATGCAAATAAGCCCAAAAGACATGAAAATCGACACAGTTGGTTCAATAAATATATTATACATCCAAAAACACACTCAAACGACCAAAAATGCATATGACGTAGACATTAACCTACATTGGGCATGCACACATTGGGCAGAAAGATTTTTGAAGTAATGGTGTAATAAAAAATTCTAAGACCTGTGAAAATCATATTCCCTTGTGCTTTATGCACTTTCAAAACTATCAATGCGCATATGACTCTGATCACGCGTTCACAGCATAGAAAAAGAAATTCTTAAAGGAGCCCCAGCAAATGTTAACACTGCTAATGTTTAGGCGACTCTAAGCATTCCACAGCAATCGGAGAGCATCTTGTACCAAATAACATTTGTAAAGCTAATTCAATAGAGAAAATAAATAAATAAATAAAGAAATGTGTGTATTTTCGCTTTACTGCATTGTGCTTTTGTGTGTCTATCCTGTATTCTTCTGTGTTTGACTGCATTATACGCCTGTACACTTCGTTAAGTGCCTTGTTATTAAGTTTACTGTGGAAAGCACCCCTCTTCACTGAATGTCAGTCAGTCAGTCATTATCCAACCTGCTATATCCTAACACAGGGTAACGAGGGTCTGCTGGAGTCAATCCCAGCCAACACAGGGCGCAAGGCAGGAATAAATCCTGGGCAGGGCGCCAGCCCACTGCAGGACACACACACTTACACACCAAGCACACACTAGGGACAATTTAGGATCGCCAATGCACCTAACCTGCATGTCCTTGGACTGTGGGAGGAAACCAGAGCACCTGGAGGAAACCCACGCAGACACAGGGAG
The DNA here is from genome assembly GCF_900747795.2 of Erpetoichthys calabaricus. Lineage (NCBI taxonomy): Eukaryota > Metazoa > Chordata > Cladistia > Polypteriformes > Polypteridae > Erpetoichthys > Erpetoichthys calabaricus. Next base: position 145,134,961 of record NC_041395.2, on the reverse strand, counting down.
AACATGCAAACTCCATGCAGTGAAAACCCTGGAAACAAACCCAAGTCTCCTTACTGCGAGGCAGCAGCAGCTACCACTGCGCCACCATGCTGCTCCCTTACTGAATGGATCAAGTTTAAGTGATAAACATTAAGAAATGGTTGTCAACTAAGTTACTTAAAATCCGATTTTCACAGGGCTCTGAATTTTTCACTACTATTGTACAGTAATGCTGCTGGCCACGAGATTTTTCGCAAAACTGTAGTGACCTGTAAATTTGTCTTTTGCAGCATTTACACTGTATAAAACACAATTTAGCAATCGAACAAGCGTCATGGAACGCAACTGTTGGAATATGGTTTTCTGCTGTGAAGTGTGATATTAGAGCAGGGATCAGTAAGGGTAGGGTTATATAATAAGCACAAACAAATCAACGCTCGATTAGAATCTGTGTTTTCTCCTATCCACATTGAAACACCATGTTGGCATTTTCAGAAGTGTAGGTCCCTGGAGCTGCTTTCAAAAGTCTCAGTTTTCGGGGATTATAAACACTGGCGTAGTGTAGATGAAAGGCGAAAATGGACCTAATGTCTGTGTTTTTAAAGTGGAAACAGTGTTGTGGATTAGGCCAATGAGTCAGTTTAATAAATAGCTTAATTTGTTGACTAATCTTGGGTATGTGTAACATGTATTTAAAACTGACAGTTACTTGGATAAACTTTTCTCAAGGAGCTTAACAGAGAATTAGCTTCACTAGAAAACCCTATGATTTTACATAGAAATATGAAACTGTCTGTACATTTTCCCTTATAAATGTGTTATGTAGATATTGTATTGTCAATTTAACATTACTTTGCACTATGTACTTTGGGCCTCCTGTCGTAGAAAAAAAAATCCTTCCTCACTATTTATTTATTTGAAGCAATCTGCAGATATTTAGAGTCCTCCACCTGTCCCTCTGTGCAAACCTACCTAGTTTATTAAGAAAATCAATTTGCAAAGGAAATCCAGGATAAAAACAACTTGGAGATTAAACAAAAAAGAAAATGGAAGCCATTGAAACTGATAGACCAATGTGGTTTTCGATCAGAGTGACCGCTGACTGCTTTTAATCTTGCAACCACTGAGAGGGTCATATAGCTACTTGTCCACCTACCTTTAGTGGACCATTAGCTGCAACCCTCTGTGGGCCATTGGAAGCTGAAGACTGTGCTCTCCATTATAGTCTTGGCGGATGCCCTCTATCCATTAACATAGCAAGACCTACAGAAATTGATTGGCTTATGCATTTATTATAAAAATTCATTTTACTGTAATGGGGACAAATTGAGCTGATATTATTTTTTAATGTTGGCAAGTGCATTGATTACTGTGGCCCAGATGCTGTACTTCTAACTGCTCATCTTGTCTTTATTTCCTTTATCCTAACAATTACTGAGGACTACCTCTGAGCCAAAGTGCTCAAGGCATTTTCCAGGCTTGGATGGGATGCCACGTCATTGCACCTATGTATGAGAGGCTTATTTAGCTTTAATTACTTTTCATAAGAGGTCACAAAGGTCCTTATTTTCTTCTTCCAGGGAGCATATTTTTGTCTTTTGTGTGGTATAAATTAAGCCTGCAATATATGGCTTCTCCCCAATGCTTCGACTATTCAGTTCTTTGAAAAAGGGATTTATCATGGATTGACACTCATATTTTAATCATCAGTCTAAAGAAGCAAGTCATTTAGTTTGGCTTTTGCCTTACAGGTTAGCACACCGTCTCTGGGACTTGACCTGTCTTTGTTTTTAATAATTTAGACTAGTCCTCTGAGCCAAAGAACAGAAATCAAAATAGACTGGTATTTCAGGGAGCGTGGGATTACTGCTTTCTAAAAGTGATTCCATAGATAAAGGCTAAAACTTTATCCATTGAGCTTATTGCAATGCAGGCCTTACACAGGAGATTTTCCAGTGCCAGCAGAGATAAAGGCATGACTGTTATTAAAGCAGGAATTTTCAGCCGGCTACAGCTTCCGTTGGTAACGAATCCTGTCTTCAAAAGTGTGCTGTCCATTCAGAGTTAAAATGATTGGCTTACTGTTTTGAGGAGAATAATGCCAAAGCTACCTTGATTGGAAAAAAAAAAAAACTCTCTTTAGTGAGGTGCAGGTAGGCTTTGAAAACATCTCTCTGCCTGCTCTCATTTTGGACAGCATTTGAGAAGAATGAACAGTAAAGCATTTGAAATATTAATCGAGAACATTCTTTAATCCTGATCCATTCACAAATGATTGATGAGCAGCTTTCATTTCGATGCAATCGGGTGATACAAGAGAGCTGTTGTGCATCTTTTTTTTTTTTTGCTTTTATTTTTCAGTCCTCATAAACAGTGTGCTTGTTGTTAATCTAAAGTTGAAAAGCTTACAGCTTTCTTGAGAGGTGGGGGTGGTGAATGGGGGGTCAGACTTAAAGAGGATTAGGTGGTGAGTACCCTGTGAACTAAAAAAGCAAAACAAGCTGAAACAACTAATATCATAAGACAAGGGCAGTGAAAAATGTATTTGTGAAGATTTTGATATGAGGGCTTTTGTTACTTTAGCTTACACTTTGTTGATGATATCTTGTCCTGTAGAAATTTTAGGTTGACAGTGTAAAAGTGTTTGCCTTTCCTGTGCAGAATACTTAAAAATTCAATTGTATTAAAATATAGACTAGACACTATAATGGACAGTATAATGGACCCTGTGCTACAAGGATAGACACCAGACCTCTGTGAGTCGGAATAGGACTAAGTGGGTTTGATAATATTATATTCTGTTTAAAAAATATGTGTGTCAAATTCTGACTATCCAGAATTCTCCCTCCAGCTTGGCACTGGAAGGAGCCATTGCCTTGATATGTTTTTGCACAACAGAAAGTACCAGTGAAGTGGTGAATACATAGTCTTTGAAGTTTGATTTCTTTAAACTCTACCCTCAGCGCAGAAAACAGACCCAAAATCTTGAGTCCAGTATTTCCCTTTTGAGTCTTAACCTCATGTTAGGCTTTAAGTTTTGGAACGATTACTTACATTTTTGGGCACAGAGAACTAACTGGGTGTCCACTATTCTGTAGTCTTTTCAGTTTTTAAATCCAATCTAAATAATTTGGTAATTAAACTTAATGCCATATGTTGCAAATTGGCCTGGAAGGTTTCTCGAGCACTGAGGTGTTGATGCATGGCTCATTTTCTACAGAGAGATCATCCCTTCATTAGAAGCATTTAGTCTCATCAGCTGTACAAGTTAAGTAATCAGGTTTTCTCTTTTTGATGCATTTGCATAAAACGTGAAAACACCTGTCGTTGTAATTATGTCTGTCTGCTTGAAATGAGTCCACTTTCCATGGACTATTTTAGTGGCTTGTTAGACACACACATTAGACACACAACAGGAAACACTGTTTCAAAGTTACCCCCAGAGAGGTTGTCTCATTGTGTATATTTATCTCCTTCATGTGTCAGATGGATGATCCTGATGGCAAAACAAATCTCCAGTGCAAGTGATTGAAAGAGCAACAGATTCGTCGGCACGTTAGATACTTGTGCACACTGAGTTAGGCTGGAAATTGATGCTTTGCCATGACCCTTGTTTCTAGGGGTGGAGTCTCTGGGGTTGTGACATTGACTTAATCAGCAACCAGCATATAAGATCTGCCTTGGCCATGAACATTATCCGATCTGCAGACAAATCCTTGCTTCTGTTTGATTTATTGTGTTTTTAATCTTCTAGTTTTGCCTGGTTTTTTACTCATTGCCCGTTTTATTTTTACTTCAGTTTTGCTTCTTGTCTGGGTTTTTATTTTTGTTTGTATTGCCTTCTATCAGTTTACTCAGAAATTTATTATCCTGTTTTCCATCCAAGTCAGGACACTCGGTTGGATTTCAGCGTAGATCTTCATTGGGTGCTACTTGCAAAAATATGAACTGCAGTCAGGCCTAGACCATCGACAATCATCAGATAGCAGGACATCAACTGGTGCCATTGTTACATTATTCGAGCTGGAATCTGGTGTCTATGAAAGCTGTTTCAACCACCATAAGCCTAATTGATGTCAATTTTTAATTACATGGTTGTAAAATGCTATTAGAAAACATGTACTGTATATACTCGCATATAAGTTCTCCTGCAGATAAGTCCGGGCTTGATTTTACAGTATAATTTCTGGTATTTTATAAAGTCGGTCGTATAAGTTGAATACGGAAAACTCATGCTATTGGTCTAAGAGATTATGATATGCTAACAGCCACCTGAGAGAGTAACCATGGAGCACACTGCCTTTTTTTTTCTTCTATGTATTGTGCCTACGTGACCACACGGTAATAACTGAACTATTTTGAAGTGACGTTTACACTGTTTTGTGTTTTTTTTTGTATCTCACACCCTCATACTCTTTTATCATAAGAGCATCCCTTATCTACAATGGAGCATGCAATCCGAAGAAAATATGAAATTGGTTTTAATTTTAAAAGATTTTGAAGTGGCGAAAGACATTGGTAACTGAGCTGCTGCAACAAAATTCGATGAGTCTGAGAAAATGGTGTGAGATTGGAGGAAGTAGGAAGATGTAAAAAAAATAATTAAGTGTCGTATTTTTGAACGGGTGTACAAGTCGGGGTCTGATTTTATGATCGATTTTTTGGGTTTCAAGACCTGAGTTATACGCGAGTATATACGGTATTTTTTGTACTCTACTAATTAATACAGTTACATCTTATTATCACTATTATTTTTAAGTATGACCCATATTTAGAATGATATTAAACAAAAAAGCAATATCTGTCTTTGAAAAAACAAATAAATAAAAAGACAGTAAACCAAGTCCACGAGTGCCAGTGAATGTCAAACCATGCCAGCCTGTTTAGAACGATCACATCAACACCTTACGTTTGTAACTCCCACCTTTCACCTGAATAATTGTGAGGAAGCTGCAAAGCCTAATTCTGTATTAATCATATTGATTTTAATATATTAAACATACTCTTTGTAGCTAAATTCTCTACGTGAAGGAGTAAGCAGCAAAGAACATTCCTTGTTTCAGGCATCACACAGTATTTTATTACATGTTTATTTTACTCTTCTCACTCATCCATTCATTTTCTGGACTCAATAACACTAAGCCATTGCCTGTCACTGCTTTTTCAAATGCAAGACAGAGAGCATCAGTAGATGGGGCACTAGTGCATTTCAAGGCATTCTTTTTCTTATTGCTGAAGCAGTACACATGCATTTAAATATAAACAAAATGGAAAAATAAAATTATTTAGTCTTCTCCATTCTCAGGGCATCTTCACTGTACACTTACTTATATAGATGACACCATTATTATACATTCTTTCAAACAGTTCTGTTGTTCTTCAGTCATTTGTTTTACATATTATGAAGTAATACTGGCCGACCTTGACCATTTTATTATTGTAATAAAAGATGAACAAAAAAAAATCCAATTATGTATTCTGCAGTATCCCCCTGGAGAATCTTACTGGTTCCAAAATATATAGTTGATATGCATATGAATGAATAGGTGAATTCAGCATTTTGTTTCTTTAGTTGTGCTCCGTTGTTCCTCATTGCTTGGTTCAGTGCTGTGCCACAGTGCTTGCTATAAAATGTTCTGTGCACAATATTAATCCATCATTTTGTGTATTACCAGGCTGTCATGACCTTGCTTGAACCCTTAATTGGCTCAAGAGCTTATAAGATGGCATGGAAAATTACTCACCCTGATGGATTTACTGAATTTTTGCATATTCTGATGTTGAATGTTATCAAATATTTATCCAAATCCTAATATTAAAGAAAGGCAAAAGAAAGACGAATTGAGTGGAAAATAACAGTAAATTTTGATTAAAGTCATGTAATGTGTAGCCTGTTTTTTTTTTCTTTTCTTTTAAGAAACAGAAAAACTTTTTATACAATAACTTAGTTCTCCACCTTTCTTTCTAGAACGATACCTGCAAAGAAATCTACTTGTATTTGTCCCTTTTTTATTTCACCTTCACAAACTGCTTCAACTGAGTAACATCTGAAGATTTTCAAGCATGAAGTGCATGATTCACTTCTGGCCACATTTCTTCTGAATCGGCCCTTATTGTTTATTACAGCCATTGACTCTCATTTTGAATATAAAATAAATGTAAAAAAAATAATCAAAAACTGGTGAAAACGTTTAGTGTTCAAAATATATAAAACTACATGTGGGCAAAATGCTTTTCACCTACCATATATATTGGAAACAATACACAATGCTGTATGGTGCACTAACCACAGTCCTTTTTAGAGCTAGTTTATGTCTGCAGTAGTTCTCACTGTTTTTTTTTTCCAGTTATTGTGTAATTGCACAGTTCATAATGATTTCAAGTGTGGTTGAGTTCTATGTTTCATCTTCTCCATAAATGTGAATAAACTAGAGAAAGAATGTTACAAATTCTGCAGATATTAATGCATCCATTGATATTCCAAAACCACTTATTTCATTTAAGGATTGCAGAATACCAGATCCTATCCTGACAGCATTGCTTAGAATATGCCAGGCTCTACAGTCAGCTGAATATACAGTGAAACCTTCGTTGACAAATCCTCTGAGAACGAAGTTCCTTTATAACAAAGTCTAAATAAAATGTGCTGTGGAGTATGCACTACAGTAATTCAAGCACCTGTTTGCTAGTGTGCTGGCATTGTGCAGCTTCCTTATACAGAATAGTCATTGTCTGTCATTAATATAGCGTGTGCTGTAGAATGCGTGGGTGCGGAATTATTATTATTTGTCCAGCATGTCAAGAAAATTTAGAGTGATATATTTAGAAAATATACTGCAAATTATAAAGAGGATAGAACCTGGAGAGAAAAAATGCCACGTAGCAGAATCTTTGGGATTAGCACCTGGTCATGAAAGAAGCTAGTGAAGAGCTTGAAAGAAAGGGTACAGATAGAGAGCACTTTCCTGAAAGCACTTCAGGAATGCTTTTCTGCTCCGGAAGTTGTTTTAGGTTTGTGGACACCAGTGAGTCTTCTTAAGGAGAGTGAAGCAGATAATGTTGCATCTGAGCAGTGCCCGTTCTAGGTTATTTTGTGCCCTAGGCCAAGCTTATTAGTGTGCCAAGTGACTATACGGTAGCAAACCTGCTGGGTTCTTTCCCCTTATAATCTGCACCCTAGACCAAATGCCTAATTCACCCTTAATGGTGGCGCCCGCTTGCCTCTGAGTCCAGATGAGGTGCAAGGTGCAGTCATGGGCGTGAATGTATGAACAAGGCAGATGACAATGTATGGAACTGCAAGGAAAGCCATATAAAATCAGTGCACCAGCAATGGCATTATAGGGTGGCCAAGGAAGAAACCCCATTCAAACAACCTCATCATTATACATACAATTAAACCCTGATTATATGTCACTCAATTCACGATAAATTTCTGCTAACCATCAGGGCCAAAGGAAAAAAAAAAAATTGTGCATGCCAGTGCCTACCTATTACTGTACTACTACTGCTGTGCGGTACGCTGCGAGCAGTGCACATTGGAACAACTCTACCAACGGTGAAGTGCTTCAAGTATTGCTTCAGTTTACAGAGTAGGAAGAACAGCAGTGAATGATATAAAGCATGATGCCAACAAAATTGAAAAACATGTTGAAAATGAAAACCACTAACTGTAATGTTATTCTGTATTAACGTTAATATTCTTCTGTTCTGTAATTTTCTTTTTAAATTCTGTAATATTTTGTTAATATGTTGTGATGTGCAGTCAGCTTGTGATGCGCTGTGGGGCAGCAGAAAGGTTGCAATGCTGTGTAAGTGATGGGACTGAATGAAGGGCTTCTCTTCTGTAAGGGGCAGGCAGATGAGTGACAGGAGAAGTTAGGAAAAAAAGGAAGGTCCGGTGGAAGGAAGTTTTGAGTAGGATGTCAGGAGACAATAAGCAGAAGTTTTTGCGGTATAGAGAAAGGCAGAATGTGAGTTGCAGGAGCTAAACTGATTGGTAGGGAAAGCTTTCTTTTATTGTTTCGGAGGTGTACTCCATAGCCCAGAAAACTGAGTATAAGACAGGGCACCATTTGTTAAGGAATGAAGACTCCAAGTACAACATAGAAAACTCCAGTACTTCTGAGTTGTGTCTTTTCTTATTGCTGTTCGTTACAATATTATAGGAGTTAATGAATTTTGTTTATACTATATTATATTTTGTTAATATAGTTTTGTAAATAAGTACGACTATTCACTAAACCTAATCTATTGTATATATCATTTTTAAAGTAGCTGTTCTGTTATCCGTCTTTTATCTTACCTGTCACCGTCTCCGTCCCAACTCCTGGCAGGTAGTCGAAGTTTTACTGTTCCTAAATCTCTTTTGTGTTAAATCTTCCTCCAATAAAACTAAAGTCCCAGAATGCATCTACTTAATTAACTAAGGTTTCACTGTATTTTTACGCTATAGTGTGGAATTGTTTTCATGTATTTCTTTGTTTTGTTTTGAGTGAGCATGGTCATATGTTGGCATGTAACATCACAGTGGTCATTTTTTCTATTGAAGGAGACCCAGACATAGTGACATAAATAGCTACCCTAATCTTGGCAAAGCCAAACTCTCCCATTTTGATATATTTTATCGTTGTTGTTTAAGGTATTTGTTTCCTACTTTTCGCTCTAGTTTCACTCTAGCTTTTGGACTGTTGTCAGCATTGTATTGTTTTTTCCCTTTTATTCCTGCATTATGGTGGCTAGTTCTTTATGCTCATTAGAAGATAGTTGTTGTAAACAGGCTCTTCTGGTCAGCTGAGCAAAAATAAATAAAATAAATCAAAATGAAAACTTTTATAGGCTTACCCATAACGCTTCATACAGTACCTTAGGCTTTTCCTTATGCTAATGTTTTTAACAAAAAATGCTGATGTCCTTATTATTGTTGAAGTATTTTTTAATGACTCATTGTGGTAAAACAAGTCTGGGGGTATTTTTATTGAGTTAATTTATTATTGGTTTAAGTATTTTTTAAGCACAGCCTGATGGCTTACCCACCAACAAGCAGCACACATATCATATGTGCATTTGCTTGTGTTTTAGTTAATTCCAAAGAAGCAGCATGATTAACTAATGTGAGCTGGGGTGACCACAAGATAATGGAGATGTTTAGTGTTCAAGAGAGAGAAAACACAAAGGGACAAAGATGGAAAGACAACCATAAGAAGAAAACAAGTGATTGCTTTGTAGATGTCTGTCCTGTCCTTTCTTCCCAAAATACTCATCAAGCCCAACCCCATCAGCTCTGTTGAGGTTTTTAAAGGGAACAGGGCCAATGTCTGGGGCTATTGTGGAGGTTAATGGGAGTGGCAACATTTAAGCAGATGACGGTGGAGCGAGGCCTTGGGAGCAATATATCTTTAGGTAGATCCACAGCGTGGTGTATCGGTGTACAGTGTGATGTGCCCAGTTGAGTTACAGTTGACCGACAATGGTAGAAGACCAAGATGCAGCAGCCTATGTGAGGAGGATTCAGGATGTTCGGTTTAGGGAAGAAGGAATAGTTTTGTGAATGATCTCTGTGATTTAAAAGTGCTTATTTATTGGAACACCTTGGTTTTTTAAAGGAGTTAGTTATTGAAGCACATTAACATTTTGCACTTTGATATTTTTTTTTAATAAACATTTGTTACGCTTTTGAATAAAAAGGTTTGCCAATGTTCTTACTCCAACCTGTTACATATCTACAAGGTATCCCAACAGAAGGTTCTGCCAATGGCTGCAGGCATTGGAACATCACAAAATGTATTTATTGTTCTTATTAGTGCAGCTGAATTATGACACTGAACACTATTAGGAATCCAGTTTATTGCAGACATCCGTATTCAACCACACTTAGCTACTTAGTAGTCACTAATACACTGAATATGCCAAATTATATTTAATTTTCAGTATATTTAACAAATTATACATAGGAGGGGTTTATAAGTATTATGAACTCTGTGTGGAAAATAGTTTAGTTTTAACGGAGAAAAGTTATATTGGCATGCAAGAGTCGAGAAAAAGTGTTTATCAAAGGCATTACTAACTACAGTTATTAAGTATTGTGTCAGAAGAGAGCTACCATAATTTCCATGAATGCAATCTATGATTTTGTGAGTAAACAGGAAAGTAGAATAATGTCATCCTAAGTAAGTCAAGACTTTGACTAAACCAGTAGGTTTGTGTCTTGCATCTGTTGCTTTCCAGATTGCTAAGTAGGAAACATTTTTTAAGTGCAGATGATACGTTGTTTTAAAGCATATCCTTGCAGTGGAACACAGGGTCACAAATGGAAACCATTTAAGAGAACGTTTAAGACACAGTTATGAGTGGTATAGTGGTTTATGTTATGCTCATACACCGTGAACGGGCTTGGTTTTCCTGGCTGTTTTTAAATAATTATTGGAGTGGGAAAATGAGAACTGTGAAATAAGAAAAATTTGATTGGTTACGAGAGAAAAATGACAGTCACGCAAAGTTCTAACCAAAAGAGAAATCAAAACTGAGCATCATACCCAAATCATCTATTTGAAACAAAGTCAGAAAATAAATATGATTCTTGTGCTTAACTAGAAAAATTCATCCAAAACACCGATGTCCGCACCTTCCCTTTCCCATCGTAAATAAGCAGGGAATGAAGACCAAAATTTTCTTGTGATCTCTGAATAAAATGACTAATAGCAAGGATGGTAACTGCAAACTACTGGCCATGACGTTGCAGAGATAGACATGCATTGGGGTCATCATCAAGCGAGGCAGTACAGAATAGCACTGTGGTGACTTCACAAAAAATAAATATAAAAACCAAAAAATCTTTGTAGACCTCCAAAAATACATCCAATATTTTCCTACAGAGAAGAAATAAAAAATAAATATAAAAACAAAAAAATCTTTGTAGACCTCCAAAAATACATCAAATATTTTCCTACAGAGAAGAAATGGAAATTCCTGACAGTTTGCACTGCTACCGTTCAGCTCCTGGGGAGTGGGTTTTATTCCTTGGGCTGATCATTGTGTGTTAGAAAAAAATCTCACGCAGACAAACCATACAAATTCCTAAGATGTGCAGGTTTGGTTAATTAGAGCTATATAATCGACTCTGCTGTGAATGAATATGGCCATATGCCTGCAAATGAACTGGCATACCATTCATTGTTGGTTCTTAGCCACTGTCTTCATACAAAACCTGATATTTATCCACCAGTCTCAGGTGTCCCACAATCTGCTGGTAGACACTGCTCAGTTTGAACTAAATTATATGAATCTTGTACAAGAAAGACATGCTAAACTGTCAGTAACAGTTCTACATATCTCTATCAACATTGATGGTTGAATTTTCACATGTAAAAAAAAGTGACAAACCTGTTGGCTACAAAATGTTTGAAATTTAAACCAAGTGGACACTTTCAGTCAGAATTTTATATTGTTTTGGAAGTACACACTGAAGAGAAACGAAGGTCCTGTGTTAGCTGAAACAGCCTATTTTTATGGAAGTGTGTTCCTTTACTTAATTCATTGGGCATTTTTGAGTAAAGTATATTGTAAACATGAGCCTCACAACAAGCCCCTGAAGAGACATCTAGCATTTGTTCCAGCTTGGGTTCTTGATCTTGTAACTAGATTCAGGTTAAAACATTTTGTCTTTACAAAAATATGTTATGTAAGCTACCATTTTGCTTAAAGCAGTTGCTTAGAGATGTAAAAGAACACTTGGGCTGGTAAGTCCAGCAATAATGTTTTGGTTGTTGGAACTATATATATACTTTTGAATTTGAATGACATTTTGTATTTGTTCTTCATTATTAAGGCAATAAATTATCAAAATAACAAGAACCAGAAGACCTTAATGAGAAGTAATTGTATTCCCCTCTTTTAAAATAAGCCATGTGTATATGGGTTGCAAATGTAGCTCAGTTTCATTTGGAGTTGACCTAACATAACATTTATTGAGGACTTAAATGGCCTTCAGAAGATTGATTTTTAGAAGGACAGGAGTATTACATGATATATTGTGATTGAACAAATAGCAAATTTATTTGTGCATACTGTATATTAGTTTATGCAGTAATTGTATGTATTGTCCACTGGGGGATGTTATTTTTATTTTTATCTTCTCTAAGTATATACACATATGTTATTGAAAGGCTTTTTTTGCTTTCACTACATATAATTTAATGCCTTTAGTGAGCTTGGAAGTTAATATAATATTTTTTAAACTGGACATTTTTATAGCCAATATAAAACAGATTGGGAACCATAAAAGAGTTTAGTGATAATACAGAAGTCGTTATGCTCATCAGCATTTTTTTAAAATAACACTGCATCTCAACTTAACTGCTCTTCTTATTTTGTGCTATATTTTATCCAACCAGCACACGTTATAGATTCACATTCATTCCACATCATATAGTATGGAGGCTGCATCATTTTTGACTTTAATCTCTTTGACTATAAATGACAGTAAAGTCTGTCTCAAAAAGCTGTAACATGGGATTGTGGGAGTTTCCAAATGGCATTCAGTTTATTACTTACGATTCTAGGTTCAGCCCAAAGAAGCCCAAGAAGTGAAAACTGCCAAATAACAAACTAGGCGACATAAATATTTCAAGCATAATAGAACATCAAAGTGTGATCACATGGACAATTTATGTGATTTTTTTTGTGTAGCAGTTTTTTCTCAGTTAAAGTAAAATCTAATCATGCTGTAGTAAGACTTGGGTTTGTTGACAGAGTTTAAATTGATTATGCAAATTGTATTTCTTCCCCAAGCAGAGAGTTCATAACTTCAAATGTGACTTTTAAACACACAGTTCCAGCTTTGGTGAGTTTTTTTCTTTATGAATTGCCCCATTTAGGTGTCAAATATGGAACCCAGAGCAAGCCATGTGAATATAAACAAAATCTGTCTAAATATGAAGCACATACACTGCCTGGACAAAAAAAAAGTCGCCACCAAAAAAAAAGGTCACACACTCTAATATTTCATTGGACCGCCTTTAGCTTTGATTATGGCACGCATTCGCTGTGGCATTGTTTTCGATAAGCTTCTGCAATGTCACAAGATTTAGTTCCATCCAGTGTTGCATTAATTTTTCACCAAGATCTTGCATGATGGGTGCATCACTTCATCTGCCTCTCTTCTTACCCTGATGCGCCCATCACTCTGGAACAGGGTAAATCTGGACTCATCAGACCACATGACCTTCTTCCATTACTCCAGAGTCCAATCTTTATGCTCCCTAGCAAATTGAAGCCTTTTTTTCTGGTTTGCCTCACTGATTAGTGGTTTTCTTATGGCTACACAGCTGTTTAGTCCCAATCCCTTGAGTTCCCTTCGCATTGTGCGTGTGGAAATGCTCTTACTTTCACTATTAAACATAGACCTGAGTTCTACTGTTGTTTTTCTTTGATTTGATTTCACCAAATGTTTAAGTGATCGCCGATCACGATCATTCAGGATTTTTTTCCAGCCACATTTCTTCCTCGAAGACGATGGGTCCCCACTATCCTTCCAGTTTTTAATAATGCGTTCTTAACCCAATTTTAGTAGTTTCTGCAATCTCCTTAGATGTTTTCTCTGCTTGATGCATGCCAATGATATGACCCTTCTCAAACAGACTAACATCTTTTCCACGACCACGAGATGTGTCTTTCGACATGGTTGTTTAAGAAATGAGAAGCAACTCATTGCACCAGTTGGGGTTAAATAACTTGTTGCCAGCTGAAAGATAATCACCCATGCAGTAATTATCCAATAGGAGACTCGTGCCTATTTGCTTAGTTAAATCCAGGTGACGACTTTTTTTTTGGCCAGGCAGTGTATTTTAAAAATCCATCCATCCATTTTTGGAACCCACCTCATATACTAGAAAATCTCAGAAATCTACATCATAAGCTTAATGAATTTGAAAGGAGCATTTCTCATTATATTTAAAAATATTTTATCATCCATGTTAGTACAGTTGCTAGTACTGTTGCCTCACAGCCCCATTAGCCAGACTTTGATTCCAAGCCTAGATTCTGTTAGGAGTTTGCAGGTTCCCCATTTGTGTTGATGCAACTGTAGATCTCTCCCGTGCCAAAAATCGTAAACGTCGAGTTAAATGGTGCTGCATGGGTGAGTGACAGTTTATGACCGAGAATGTTCTCTCATGGGCTGGCTCGCTATAAGGTTAGTTTCTGCTTTGTACTTGAAGCTCAGGGATGACTGTATAACAATGTTAGGATGGACAGATGGATGAAACTGAATCTGTATACTGTATTTACTGTTCTGACCGTTGGAGCTTTTTTCTAGGTGTCATTTTAAAAGTAAAATGTTATATTTTGGTATAGCACCAGATACACCAAGATCTTTCAATGCTGCCCATGTAATCTTAGTTTTCTTTATATACACACACACACTACTATATATATATATATATAATTTGGCAGGCTCATTCCTTACAGCTTACTTACAAAAGTTAGGCAGGTTTCATTTCGAAATTCTACGCGTAATGATCATAACTGGAACCTCTTTTTTGTCCATATACTGTAATGGAGGAGGCGGAGTCGCGTATCGCGTCATCATGCCTCCTACGTAATCACGTGAACTGAAAACAAGGAAGAGCCCTAAAGAATGCAGCACGAGTGATCACTGCAGAAACAAAGCACGGTGTAAAACGTAAGTTTAAATTAAGTTTATAGAAACGCTACCGCTGCCGTTTGCAATACCATATTCGCGAGATACAAGTTTAATGAGAAACGCTCCCGCTGCCGTTTGCAATACCATATTCGCGAGATACAAGTTTAGTGAGAAGACACGAGGTATAAACGAGACTTTGGATGACTTTGTAACGGATTAAAAATTGCTGTAGCGAGAAACTTTTAAGTGCCGGGTCTTAGCTAACATTAAATAAAGCTGTGGACATCGCAACATCACATAAGACAGCGGCTCACGTGAACTGACTGAACGCAGCACGTCGGAAACAAAGCACTGTGTAAACCTAAAGTTTAAATTAAGTTCATAGACCTACAAAAGGTTGCCATTGATTTGAGGCAAGATTGCTTTTCTCCTGTACAACTATACGTTGCATTCTCAAGAGTGTGCTTGCATGGCTTGGTCATATTACAACCGGAGTGCTGAACTGACAACGTGGTATACAAACAGAACTATAACAATTGTAATAAACGAACAAAAAAACAGCGGACAACCCGTGGATTAAATACAAAAGGCTGTTTCCGCTGGCGAAGCAATGAAAAAGGAAGACCTTATATGACGTTCGTTTATAAAACAGCGGAGAGGCTGTGTGAAGGCAGCTTCACAAAAAAACAGATCCTTAACAAATTGTTATTGGTATATTTTCCCTCAATTTAAAAAGGATTTCTTTTCTTCTTAATAAAAATTTAAAAGCAGTACTTCGCCAGTGCGAAGCGCGGGGATTTGAGCGACTGACGCATACAGACATATTCATGAGTGCAGGTACTTTGGAAACAAAGCACCGTGTAAACCTAAAGTTTAAATTAAGTTCATAGACCTACAAAAGGTTGCCATTGATTTGAGGAAAGATTGCTTTTCTCCTGTACAACTATACGTTGCATTCTTAACAGCAAGCTTGCACGGCTTTGTCATATTACAACCGGAGTGCTGAACTGACAACGTGGTATACAAACAGAACTATAACAATCGTAAAACAAGAAAAAAAAAAAAGCGAAGAACCCGTGGATTAAATAAAAAGGCTCCTTCCTTGGCGAAGCAAGGAAAAAGGAAGACCTTATATGGCGTTCGTTTATAAAACAGCGGAAAAGCTGTGTTAAGGCTGCTTCAAAAAAAAACAGCAGAGCGCCTTATATGAGCAGGCAGTCAGCTAAAGAAGGGAATCAATAAATAACTATAATCATAATAAACGAACAAAAAATAGCGGAGAATCCGCGGACTACATAAAGGAAATGGGTACCTGAACAGAACAGTGAGTCTCAAATAGCTACACAATAACTATGACAATCTTTATAAACGAGCAATAAAAGAATACAGAACCGCTAAGCTAGGAGAAAGGACGGCCTTATATAGCGGTGCTGCAAGTTTAGCTTTACACCTGTTTTTAAGGCTTATTGACTGAAAGGGGCTTTCATGAAAAAAGTTAGGGGTTTGCTACAGGATACACCCTCCACAAGTTAAGGAAGTAAAAATAAAGGTATACATTTCTGTTTTATTTAAACCTTTTAAGTTTGTATGCAGGCGGCATGGTGGCACAGTGAAAGGTGCCAGTTAAGAGACCCGGATTCGCTTCCCTGCGTGGAGTTTGAATGTTCTTCCCGTGTCTGTCTGGGTTTCCTCCGGGTACTCCGGTTTCCTCCCACAGTCCAAAGACATGCAGGTTAGGTGCATTGGCGATTCTAAATTGTCCCTGGTGTGTGGGTGTGTGTAGGTGTGTGCGCCCTGCGGTGGGCTGGCACCTTGCCCGGGTTTGTTTCCTGCCTTGTGCCCTGTGTTGGCAGGGATTGGCTCCTGTATTTAGGATATAGCGGGTTGGATAATGGATGGATGGACATTTGTATGCATAGCCCCATTTGCCCGTTTTCGTTTTTTTCTTTCTTCCGTAATATTTTAGCAAACCCGGAGCTTGGCAGTTCAAATCCTGGTACTGACACCACTGTGTGACCCTGAGGAAGTCACTTCACCTGCCTGTGCTGCAAAAAACAAAAGTAATGTAACAAATTGTACCTCAGATGTTGCAAGTTGCTGGAATAAAGGCATAAGTCAAATAGATAAATATGTATTATACACATAGGAACTATTCATTTATTTTCAGTTAAGTCATCTGCAGCAAAACTTTATAATGAGGGTTTCTCCTTTTTAGTGCAAACTGTTTCTTCTTCATTGAGGTTTTCTCTTGGAGAGCTTTTTTCATTTCATTGAAGATTAAAGCAGCAGCTGCCAAAATATGTAGCTTTCTTATTAATTTTTCAACATTGTGTAAAATAACTTTATAAAGTAACATAAAAGGTTTAAATAATGGTTATCCTTTTACACTAAAATATTACTAAAAAGATACAAAAAAAGTAAAATGCATATGTTGTTTTTCTTTAAGGAGATTAAGTATTACTGAAGAAAGAAAAAAAAAACTAAAACAGCCAAATGGGGCTATGCATACGAACTTAAAAGGTTTAAATAAAACAGAAATATATACCTTTATTTTAACTTCCTTAACTTGTGGAGGGTGTATCCTGTAGCAAAGCCCTAACTTTTTTCGCGAAAGCCCGTTTCAGTCAATAAGTCTTAAAAACAGGTGTAAAGATATTGACAATAAGCTACGCAAACCCACCAAGACATGGAATCGTTTAAATCAAGGCGCTGCGCTACCTTCTTCCAGATCGGCCCCAAGGTGTTCATATTTTTCCAAAGCAGTTCTGGTCTCCATCGGCATTTTTAGCTAAGTTGAAAAACACCATCCCATACTATTAGTTAACGATTAACACATTTCTATATGTATTGTTAGCATACAATACAACTGATAATATGTTGCGCTTATTTATCTGGTGTACCGACATTTTTGCACGTTTAACGGCTGAAATCCAACGTGGTTTGTGCCCTTCAGAATGAAAACAGTTTGCATTTACTTTTTTAATAAAAGGCGAGCTTTTAAGCCTGAGAAATCACCCCGTAAATGCACACGTTTAATTGCACATGTGTTAATATGTATGCTTACACACTGTTTCTTCTTCATTGAGGTTTTCTCTAGCATGTAGATCGGGGTAATTACATTCATGGCATTCGTAGTCTGAATCACAATCTGATTGTATGGGTGGTTACCTACCAGGTAACGCTTATGGTTGGCCAGCAAGTCAGCTAACATCAGCCACGGTGCCTTCAGTTGTGAGAAGCAGATCATAGAATGGTTGAAAATAGTTTACTGTCAAATAATGCAAAGAGTACGCGACACGTGTTTCGCCCTAATTCTTGGCTCATCAGGCGTACACAATCACTGCACTCGCTTACGGGAATCGAACCTCGGACGTCAGCTCTAGAGGCGAAGCCCCTAACATTGCGGCACGACGTGTGGGTCGTTTATTTGACAGCATGCAGAGCGGGGTAATTACATTCACGGCATTCGTAGTCTGAATCACAATCTGATTGTATGGGTGGTTACCTACCAGGTAATGCTTATGGTTGGCCAGCAAGTCAACTAACATCCGCCACGGTGCCTTCAGTTGTGAGAAGCAGATCATAGAATGGTTGAAAATAGTTTACTGTCAAATAATGCAAAGAGTACGTGACATGTGTTTCGCCCTAATTCTTGGCTCATCAGGCGTACACACTCACTGCACTCCCTTACGGGAATCGAACCTCGGACGTCAGCGCTAGAGGGGCTTCGCAGCGGTGAAGTATTGCTTTTAAATTTTAATTAAGAAGAAAAGAAAACCTTTTTAAATTGAGGGAAAATATACCAATAACAATTTGTTAAGGATCTGTTTTTTGTGAAGCTGCCTTTACACAGCCTGTCCGCTGTTTTATAAACAAACGCCATATAAGGCCGTCCTTTCTCCTTCACAGTCAGTCCACGTGATTACGTGGGAGGCGTGATGACGCGATACGCAACCCCCGCAACCCCACCTCCCACGGCCAGTGAGCTGCAGTCCATTACTGTATATGGACAAAAAAGAGGTTCCAGTTATGACTGTTACGCTTTGAATTTCGCAATGAAACCTGCCTAACTTTTGTAAGTAAGCTGTAAGGAATGAGCCTGCCAAATTTCAGCCTTCCACCTACACAGGAAGTTGGAGAATTAGTGATGAGTGAGTGAGTGAGTGAGTGAGGGCTTTGCCTTTTATTAGTATAGACTAACAAAATACCTGCGCTTCGCAGCGGAGAAGTAATGTGTTAAAGAGGTTATGTAAACATATATATACATATACATATATATATACATATTGTAAAAGAATCAGACATACTCTGATAAAGGTTTGGGGCAGCCACCCGTATAATCTCGAAATCCTTGGCTGCAAAGCTGAAGTGAATAATAATAGCGCTGAAGTGCATACAAACGAGTCCAAAACCAGACTGAGGAATTAGGAAAGAGGGCAGGGTTTTAAAGGGGAAGACAGGAAGTGAGGTCATAAGGATCAGGGATGTGTTCGTTCTCCATTGGACCGAGCCAGGACATGACGTCAGAGGGGTCGGAGCCATTCAGGTCCCCTTCCATTGGCTCGGTCCCGGAAATGATGTCACGAGAGCCAGGTGGAATCTCCCGGGAACGGTCTGCAGGCAAGAGAGAAAAAGAGTCAGTGCACTCTGCCACCTCCCGGTATGTCTCAGAACTGCCGTCCCTCAAGCCCTTTAGCTGCCTCCCATGCGCACGTGTGTGACAATATATATATACACATCCACATATACATATATATATACATATACAAATTTACATATCTACATATATATATATATATATATATACACATAAATATATACATATCTACATATATATGCACATATATACATATGCACATATATATATAAATATAGACATACATACATACATACATACATTCACATATATATATATATATATATATATATATATATATATATATATATATAATATATATATATATATATATATTCACGGCATTCATAGTCTGAATCACAATCTGATTGTATGGGTGGTTACCTACCAGGTAACGCTTGTGGTTGGCCAGCAAGTCAGCTAACATCCGCCACGGTGCCTTGAGTTGTGAGAAGCAGATCATAGAATGGTTGAAAATAGTTTACTGTCAAATAATGCAAACAGTACGCGACACGTGTTTTGCCCTAATTCTGGGCTCATCAGGCGTACACACTCACTGCACCCCCTTAAGGGAATCGAACCTCGGACGTCAGCGCTAGAGGCGAAGCCCCTAACATTGCGCCACGGCGTGTGGTTCGTTTATTTGACAGCATGTAGATCGGGGTAATTACATTCATGGCATTCGTAGTCAGCATCACAATCTGATTGTATGGGTGGTTACCTACCAGGTAACGCTTGTGGTTGGCCAGCAAGTCAGCTAACATCCGCCACGGTGCCTTGAGTTGTGAGAAGCAGATCATAGAATGGTTGAAAATAGTTTACTGTCAAATAATGCAAAGAGTACGCGACACGTGTTTCGCCCTAATTCTGGGCTCATCAGGCGTACACACTCACTGCATATAGCAAAATTCCCGCGCTTTGCAGCGGTGAAGTATTGCTTTTAAATTTTAATTAATAAGAAAAGAAAACCTTTTTAAATTGAGGGAAAATATACCAATAACAATTTGTTAAGGATCTGTTTTTTTGTGAAGCTGCCTTTACACAGCCTGTCCGCTGTTTTATAAACGAACGCCATATAAGGCCGTCCTTTCTCCTTGCTTAGCGGTTCTGTATTGTTTTATTGTTCGTTTATTACGATTGTTATAGTTATTGTGTAAGTATTTGAGACTCACTTTTCTGTTGAGGTACCCATTTCCTTTATGTAATCCGCGGATTCTCCGCTATTTTTTGTTCGTTTATTACGATTATAGTTATTTATTGATTCCCTTCTTTAGCTGACTGCCTGCTCATATAAGGCGCTCTGCTGTTTTTTTGTGAAGCAGTCTTTACACAGCTTCTCCGCTGTTTTATAAATGATCGCCATATAAGGCCATCCTTTTTCCTTGCTTCGCCAAGGAAGCAGCCTTTTTATTTAATCCACGGGTTCTCCGCTGTTTTATTGTTCGTTTATTACAATTGTTATAGTTCTCTTTGTATAACATGTTGTCAGTTCAGCACTCCGGTTGTAATATGACCAAGTCGTGCAAGCTTGTTTCCACAGTAGCTGCACTTATGAATATGCTTGTATGCGTCACTCGCTCGCTTCTTATTGTTCTCAATTGTGTAATGAATGTTTTCTTCAGCGCTCTTTGGGGCTCTTCCTTGTTTTCTACGTACTGCGTTCACAGTCAGTTCACATGATTACGTGGGAGGCGTGATGACGCGATACGCAACTCCACCTCCCACGGCCAGAGAGCTGCAGTCCATTACGGTATATGGACAAAAAAGAGGTTCCAGTTATGACCGTTACGCTTTGAATTTCGAAATGAAACCTGCCTAACTTTTGTAAGTAAGCTGTAAGGAATGAGCCTGCCAAATTTCAGCCTTCCACCTACACGGGAAGTTGGAGAATTAGTGATGAGTCAGTCAGTCAGTCAGTGAGGGCTTTGCCTTTTATTAGTATAGATATAGATATGTGTGTGTGTATGTGTGTGTGTGTGTGTGTGTGTGTGTATGTATATATATATATATATATATATATATATATATATATATATATAATAATATATTATAATATATACATGTGTGTGTGTGTCTGTATGAAATATTGTTGGCTGAGGGAACACACAGGTCACAGAAGAAATGTTGGAGCACCAACTGGCTCACCCTGTTTAATATTCATAGTCTCCAGAGCCGCTCAAAAGCATGTGGAATAACATAAAATCTCAAAATAATGCCAAAAGAGAAATAATCAAGTAGGATCAAGGATCTGTAGTGAGGTCTGTTCTGTGGCGGGAGCTCTGCTCTACAGTTTGCTTTCTCCAGAACTGACCTCTGTCAGTGAAATGGGAGGGTTGGAGTTTGTTGCCCTCATTGGGCAGTTTCTCAGGTCTTTCGTGCATGTTTGTTAAAATGAGACAAAAAATGGGAAGGGTAAATAAGTAAAGGAAGCACATACTGTGTACTCGTACAGTATATGCATGTGTATGTACAACAACGCCTCAGCTGTTTTGATTTGTTTTCCTAAATATGACTTGTATAAGAGTTATATTGCTCATTGTCTGACTGCTTTTGTCTTATTTGAAATAATCCAATGGTATATTCACATGAAAGGGCCCTCTATCAATAGTTAAACAGCTGTAGACCTTTGAATGATGGATGTGCTGTCATACTCAGGCAGCAATGTCTAATGGGTCAACTTGTCGTCAATAGAAAAGATAGTAAAAGCTAATGAAACCCTGCTCTGTCCATCTTTTTCTCTTATACTAATGACTTATTTTTATTTCCTACAGGATATAGACCTGCAGCTAACTGGATTTGATTTATACGAGGAAAATCTGCAGTAAATGGCTACGCTGTTCATATTGCCAGAATGGAAAATAGAATTGTCGATAGGATGTGGCCTGATAAATAGCGCCTTGTGAAGATGCCGCTCCAATAACTGTGAAATCAATGGGAAATACTTGCCATGCGAAAAGCCTTTGAGATTTTGACAGCATTGTGTTCTGGGGGTTTGATACCTTTGCTTAGATTGCCCTGTCTTGCAAGTGGATATAAATAGGATTGCTTTTAGTGCAGCTATACAGAAATAATTTTGGACGATGTCACTTCAGAAATCACCAGGATTTAACTATATGTGGCGGGTGATGAAGGTGCAGCTACACTCAGGAGTGGATGTCACTTTTGTCCTCTGGATACTTGGATTTACGCTGCAGGCAGCTGTTGTCTCATCCCAGAAGCTTGATGAATCGGACCCAGTGGTAACAACCACTTATGGTAAATTGCGAGGATTTAAAAAGGAACTCAACAATGAAATTTTGGGCCCAGTTATACAGTTTCTTGGTGTTCCGTATGCTGCACCTCCAATTGGAGAGCGCCGGTTTCAGCCCCCGGAGCCACCAGTCCCTTGGTCTGAAATACGCAATGCTACCCAGTTTGCCCCAGTTTGTCCCCAGAATATCTTGGAAGGAAGGCTGCCAGAGGTTATGCTTCCTGTGTGGTTCACAAATAATTTGGACATAGTTACAAGTTATGTTCAAGACCAGAGTGAAGACTGCCTTTTCTTAAATATCTATGTTCCAACAGAGGATGGTGAGTTTACAACAGGAACACGGGACCTTTTTTGTTTTAATTATTATTTTTCTAACTCATTATTTAAATATTATTTGAAGCATGTATTGTGCATGCCTTGTGAATTTTATATGTGCATGTAGCTGCTTACAGTACACATGTCTCTGTGTGTCTGAGTGTGAGAGTGTGTGTGTGTGTGTGTGTGAACATCTGTTTCCTAACTTCGTCATCCATGCTCATTTTTTTTTTTTTTTTTTTTGTCTGTCACGGCACGTCCATTCACGTGGAAAATAGTTCCTTCTTCCCCCTCCATATTAAACAAAGACTAAAAACGTCCATCATTTGTTCATTGGGTGTGCAGGCTCAGTGACTTGGGGATAGTACATACTATCTGCCAGCTTCTAATTCAGAAAGTATGATGATAATTATAAAAAAAAAAAATTAAGAGAGAAGTAAAGAAAAAAAAAAAGCAGACAAATCTAAATATATTTCTATATTTATTTTTAAAAAGCCAAATAGTGGTGTTGCATGCTCCTACTGTTCATAATGGAGCTCCATGTTATTTTTTAGTCTTCTATTCATTTTGCAGTAAAAAGAATATCCAAGGAATGTGCCAGGAAACCCGGCAAGAAAATTTGTAGAAAAGGAGGTATGTATAAAACGCACGCAAAAAAGCAAAGAAAAAAAAATAAAACAAAAAATCTGTGCCACAGAAGAGCTTGTACAGTATATCCCTCAAAAAGAAAAATGAAGGATGGGAGGTTTGGGGAGATAATAGGGACACCACATAGAGTGCGAGGTTGAACGGTCGGAAAATTTTCAGCAAATGGGTGAGACATTTCCAAGATGTAGTTGGAAAGCAATGACTTGGAATTTGATTTGAAGACGATGCACTTGCAAAGCATAGCTTCAATTAAAATGAATTGTCTCTCAGTTCCATTGGCTTACACTAGCTGTATTGATCATGATTTCATCAAGATAATGTCCTTCGAGGGCAGTAGGCCACAGAAACTGTAGCAGGCTATCTATGTGCAGTGGAAAGCCGTTGACAGAAACCTTGATAAGATGTATACGGTTTGGAGGAAAAGTATAACTTATAATTGTTGCAGATTTTTTTTTTTTTTTTTATAAACAGGAAAGGGTCTGTTTTAAATGAGAATTTATTTATTGTAAAAATCGACTCGGCATACTGAGGCAAGTCTAATGGATAGTGGACAAAGGGGTAAAATAAAAATGTTTTCTGCCAGTTGAAAAATTTTTCGAGTCTTTTAATAAATCAGATGTCCATTCAGATGAATTACAAACTCTGCTCTGGTTTTTTTTTTATTTTTTATTTTTTATCCTCCTGTAAGTTCTCCCAGAATGCCTATTAAGAGGCGCTTCACACGTCCTTGCCTGCAGTGACACCTGCAGGGGAGACTGGGACTCAAGTAGCTGTAAGCTTTTCTGCAATCTGTGCCTCTGCTTTCACTGCCTCACCTGGTCAATGAGGTGAGTAGCTGACCCTTCCCTGAACCTACTCTCCTTGCACCTCCCCTCCCACTTGTTCCTCACTGATCACTTCCAAATTCCGACACACACGCACACACACCAACAAGTATGACTTCTCCTTTTCCCTGCCACACCGACAACAGTACACAGACAGCTGAATACGTCTGGATGTAGACAACAGGTCACCCAATCCCTCACAGAATTGATCATTCCTGCTCCATCTATCAAAAAAAAAAATTGTCCTATCTTGAAAAAAATAAATCTGAGCATTGTATTTAGGTTTTATCTTTTTTAACTCTTGAAAAACTATAAAGGGTTACACTCTTCTGTATCAAATTAGTACTTTTTTGACCCAACTCAGAGGGACTAGTTTGAGTTCCCGTAACAAGACATGATATATGCTTGCGAAATCCACTTTGCTGAACTTGGCAAGCAGAGAATACAAAAATGCACTGCAAGTGCTAAACCTTTTCCTAAAACATACAGCCAGTGCAGTCCAATGAAATCTCTCCAATCCAGATACACCTGCTCATGCTTCATTTTAACACTGTCAGTTATTTTGCTCATAGGGGTCTCGGCTAATGCTCTCTTGAGGATTTTATGCAATAACTCTGACTCATTAATTAACCATTTTGAAAATGAGAAGAAGTACTGTGTCAACAAATACAGAAATGATCTTTGAACCGACTAAAATATGGTAAATAAGGATAAAAAAGCAATCAAGAGCACTTAGTTGGTCTGCTGTTCTTGTGTTACGTGATTAATTTTGTCTCACTTGTTCTTTGAATTTTGAACAATACAATAAATTCACCATGTATCCATTGCAAAATGTATGTATACTTTCTAATACGATGTGGTGCTCAATGAAAAAAAATTAAAGAGGCGTGCAGGACTGAGCTTTTAGGTTTTTGTCTCTTCCCTGCCTTCCTATTTGTGTTTATTCCAAATATGAGTGAATTTTCAGTATGTTAGCCGATCATGGGCTTTTAAGTGTTGAAATTATTGTTTTTCTTGCTGCTTTGTACATTATGACTATATTATGAACATGCTAACTAATTTTGTCCTCCATCCTAATATTCATAGTGAGCAGTGATGTAATTATTCTGAAATTAGTTACTTTAGTCTGTCTTTTGTGTTTTGCCTCTACAATCCTTACCAGGATAAGCAAAAGTGACTTAAACTGAGGTGGATTATTTAATAAGTAAACTAGCTAAAAATGGTCAAATGATATACTGTACCTAAAATTTAAATGAACATGGGGAAATGAAATACAAGGTGGTGGTGGTGGACTACAGTCCATATACGTATATGGTCCTTTTTGTGTTGCTTCTAATCAGTGCTGTTTTTTCTTGTTGGTGAGGTGTCTTCAAAGTGAGTTGTTTATTATAAGAAGTGTTGGCTGAAGTAAATGAGTCATCATATATGTAACTGTAATTGTTTTCTACACTATTCTATGTCTCAGTTTCGATTGAAACTATAAGCATCTTTGAGCTAATTTAGGGACAAGTAGAAGTGTCTCACTGTGAGCCATTTCATCAAATACAGCTCTATAGCAAAAGTTTGATCATTTTTCTGTTACAAAAACACCTGATAGAATTGACACTGTTTATCTTTAGAATGAAAAATATGGATTGACAACATTTAGCAACTAATACAGCAAATAGTATGTTTTTGTTTCAGTCAAATTAGGTTACTCAAATAGCATCAAAGACTTAATGTTGAGAGCCTTAGTCAACTCGACTAGGAATATTTAGTATGGCAATCATTTGAATGATGTGGTAATTTTTTATTATTATTTAGCAATTTTAATATTTGAAGCTTGCTCAACTGTATACACATTGCCTTCATGCTAATGTGGATCAGTTTTGCTGTTGCCCTGGCAATGGTTGTGAAATGTTCAGAAAATGATTAGCATTTATATCTCATGTCTCAAGAAATGTATGTTTGTTTTATTCTTTGGAGGATGCAATTAATTTCTATTTTACTTGAAGCTTTCCGTTTTCCTTAGCATGCGTCCACTGACAATGCAATTCCAAAGCTGAATTTCCAGCAGCTTGTTCTTGCGCTTGCTTGAGTGCAGCAGCCTCGCTAAAACGATATTAATTGAGACATTTTGTGGGCCAGCTCCTATTTTTTTTCTACATTCAATGCAGCTGGCATACCATACTTTGTGATACCACTGAGGCAAATGTTTTGAAAAATATTTTTGCTGTATTGATAATTTGTTCTACAGCAGTACAAGTAACATTTTGTCAAGTGTGGAGACCATGCTTTTTTACTTTTTAAACTTTTTTGATAACTTCAGCAAAGTTGAATGCTTTTTTATCACCAAAGAGAATAAATTTAAATTAAAGAAAAAAAAAATTCAACTACATTAGCATAACGAGTCCAAGACGGATCTTCTAAACAGAATATTTTTTACTGATCCATGTGTATAGCTTATCCATACTGGTAAATAAAAAGTAACCACTTATTGTTTAATGTTCAACTTACCTGTACCAGGTAACACAGCACATAATGAGCAAAGCAATGTCTTCTTCTGTGGTAAAAAGCTCTCAATAAAACTTTACTGTGTATACCTAGGCTAGAATAGGCACCTTGGACCTTTGGAAGCATAGATGTTGTTTTGGCATGAATCTTCTCTGGTGCAGGAGGAATGACGCTTGATTTGATTACTACAATTGTTTGGATATAGAAGATTGTATCAACTTCTCACAAAATATACTTTGTATAAACCCAGTGTGTACAAAGTAAAAAAATAAGCATTATGAGTCAAGCTATATGAACAAGGAATGAATTACTTTCCAAACTCTTCATCAGTGACACGGGGACAAACTACTGTGAGCTATGTTCAATAAGACTAATATTCTTGGATGGTTTTTAGTTTTAGCAAGCTGTGTTAAAAGTGTTAATAAATTTAGTGAGGACTTAAGTTAAAATCATTGTCTTACCAGTATAATGAAGGGAAAAGCAATGATTTGATATGATTCAGTCTAAGCTCTGAACACACAAATAACACATGGCATGGATATATTGGACATGATGTTCCCATGCATTAAAACATATAGTTTCAGTGCTCATTTAATGTAGGCAAGGTTCCTGTCACACAGCAGTTATTTACTAAACTGCTGTTCCAGTTTGGCTGTGTATGAGAGATTTAAGAAAGCCTCTCATCTCATTTAGTGTTTGTTTAGTTTTTGAGCCTGTTCAAACCACAAAGCTAGATATGTTCACCCACAATCTGTTGGGCCAGAAAACCAGCTTAATTGAAGTGCTGACTTTTAAGGGCTGGAACTATCTCTGGTATCAATTATTAAACTATTAATTTCAAAAAAGTCAATGAATTCTCCTTTAAAGTAACCTCTTCTTGTGTCTCTCCCTGAAAGTGGAAGAATACTGTTTGTGTGTTAATATGCAGAATTCTTTTCATGACCTTATTTTTTGAGGCAAGGTTTCAGAGTATATCTGCTTTTTCTCTCTTAAGTTGTAGATTTCATATCCTTTGGTCATCCTGACAGAAGTGATTTGTATTCTTGTCTCAAAATATAACTACCATGGCAATCACACGTTTAATACTTATATTCAGGCTCTTTAACAGCATTAAATAAAAGCAGACATGCATTTTCTCTGACTGACAATTACACTCTCTTATAAAAGAATCTGACAATCATAAAGGCTCCTTGTATAAACCTCTAGTCTTCATTGTTCTAGGTGAGTACTATTAAGAGTATCTTATAAAGAGGCAGTGCCATAGACGTGAAAAGTGAGGTGCTACTTTAGCATATGCTATAACAATTTGTAGTTAATTAGCACTTCCACTTAAATCATAAAATGTTTTATGTTCTGAGGAAAACGATTCACCCACTTTGGATCCAAAACTGTCTGTTTTCTCTGTCCCCTCCCACACTATTTTCATCTATGCAAGGAAACAAATCTTTAAGTTCCTTCAACCAAAAATTGTCATTCAAATCCAGATGAAGGCACATAAGACACCAACTCTATAGAATGCTCCTATGGAGACATTTGTATTTAACATTGACTGTCTGTCTCAGTCTGAGAAATCTATTAGTGCATTTGCAGCTAAGTGTTCCCCATCAGTTGCATACACTCCTAAAATTTGACCGACTAAAAAGAGATCAGGAAGTAAGTCTGAAACAAATGCCATAATCTTTGTCTCTCTTACTTGTATCATGTTTTTTTGTGTTAAATTAGCAGATCATCCTCTATTTACACCCTACCACACCAAGACTGTAAGCCAGTCAAAGTTGTAGTGAGTTTATGATTTAACTTGCACCACTTAGACAAGTCCCTTTTTGGGGTGTTTCATCCACCTAACCACACCTTTTAAAGCCTACGTGAGCTGTAGAGGTCCTCTGAGTATTTAGGTCTACCTCCTTTAATACATACACAGAGAATAGAATAATCTGCATTACTGCATATCTAAGCTTTACTTGCTTAATTGTGAATGCTGGATTTTGATCCTACACTGATCTTTTTGTTTTTTTTTTCTTAATTATCTGTTTGAACAAATGTATGCTTTTCATTTCAGTGGTAAAATATGCATGATGTTATTTGGTGAGTAATGAACCTTTCCTGTGATATAGTAAAGCTGCTTCAAACAATATAAAAGCTGGATGTAGCATTTATGAATTCTCCAGATATGTGTATGTATTGTTTAACATAGTTAAGACAACATAAACAGTTTCAATTTATAATTTTTTTTAAATGTTTTTAATTATTTCAAAAAACGGTTGGAAGAATTTTAGGTAAGTAACATGCAACAATTTTGAATGCAAACAGTTCTTACTATGCTCTTGTAGTGTGGTGATTTCAATAAGGTTACATCACATACCAAGAAGTTCAAAACTTGAAATATAACAGAATGCATGTGTGCAAAGAAACAGTAAACATGTGATGTACATTAAGCTGGGTACAAACTCAACATGCAGCCCCAAGTAAGAGGAATCAACCCAATAAAACCCTTTCCTTCAATATAGCAGAAGATTGTAGAGGATTACCTAACAGATAAGAGTCTGCTGGAATGCCCAGTGGCATCAATGTCACATGGGATGTTTGAGTTTGTCCCTAGCACCAGTAGATCCTAGCTTTATGTAAATGTAAGCAGATAGTGACTGCCTTTGTCACGGTAGGTCTTGCAATTACTGTATAGAGTGTACCCTGGAAGGAAATTAAAATGCAACAAGGAGGAAAAGTTGTGGCTTAATATAAATATGGATGTTGAACAAGACTGCAGGAGCCTCAACGCTAAACTACCCAAACATTGCATAACAAAGCTTGCAGTAGTGAAAAAGCCATTGTCAGAAAGCTTGATAAATTAGTTCGAAGAATTAAAATTTTCAGATTAGCAAAGGAGTAACAAAGTTTTATTTTAATAAGTTTTAATGATTAATTCAATTTTATGCATCCATTTTCTAAACTGATTTTATCTAGGTTTAGGGTCAAGGGTGGGTTCAGCATCAGGTGGAAGGGAGTAACCAACTCTCCTTTGGGCAATTAAGATAAAATATAACAGTTTTGTGTTAGAGGAAGTAACTGTAGACTTGCACTAACGGAAAATGTTCTGATTGAATGTCTGAAGTAATGGTAGAGCTGAAGTGAAAAAAATGGGACATCACTGTGATGAAGAATAGTAAGGAGGATAAAATAAACTATGAGCAGTGTTATTCCCATTGCCACTTGGATGTAGCATGTCAAGGAAGCCCTAACTATGAGGCATGGCAAGGTGAAGAGAGCTGTTCAAATGTGTCGGGTTTCTTCCAATCAAAACAACAATTCAAAATTATAGGAGTAAGTAAGTCATTAAGAACAAGCAGGAAAGTACTATTTTCTGCATAAATTGGTTGAAGCCATTAATTTTTTTCTTTTAATGATATTTACATATCTTGACAGCACCTAATTATGATGCTGTTTGCAGTCCCAAAAGGATTCATTGATTCATTTTCCAAACCTGCTTATTCTACTACAGGTTTGTGGAGACTTTGGTGTAAGGAAAGAAGTAAGTGTAGGTAGGCCACAAGTTCCTCAAAGAATACACTGACTCACACACCTACTTTGACTCACATATTTCTGCATTATGGAAAGAAACTGTAGATAGAAAACACATGTAAGCACTTAGAGTATGTGCAAACTGTCCACATGTATTGGATCTGAGTCAAGGCCATACTAACCTACAAGCTGGACGAAAAAGCGGAACGTAGTGCAACTGAGGGCAAAGCCTTTAGTTAATGTGGATAAAAAAATTCTGCATCTTCTGAAGATGGATGTTTTCACTTGGTGAGCGGTTTTTGTTCTATGTTTGTTCATCATCTCTGCAGTTCATGCACTGACACATACAGTTGTGCTCATAAGTTGATATACCCTGGCAGAATTTGTAAGATGTGTACCATACTTTGAAGAAAAGATGACTGACCAGGGCAAAAGATATTTCATTTACTTTTAATGGAATCTGAGTTAAACTATAAGGCATCACAGAACAGCACAACCATTAAACAAAACTTTAATATTAAGGAAAATAATGAGATGGTCCCTGTTCAAAAGTTTGCATACCCTTAGTTCTTATTACTGTTTATTTCCCCTATAGCATCAATGATGGCATGCAGTCTTTTGTGATAGTTGTGGATGAGGCTCTTGATTTTCTCAGGTGGCAGAGCTGCCCATTCTTCTTGGTGAAAAAACTCCAGGTCCCATAAATTCTTGGGTTGCCTTGCATGAACTGCATGTTTGAGATCTCTCCAAAGTGGCTCAATGAAACTGAGGTCAAGAAACTGTGATGGACACTCCAGCGTATTCACTTTTTTCTGCTGTAGTCACCGCAGGGTCAACTTGGCCTTGTGTTTTGGATCATTGTCATGTTGGAACATCCAAGTGCATCACATGTGCAGCTTCCAGACTGATGAATGCAAATTGTCCTCCAATATTTTCCGGTAACATACTGCATTCATCTTGCCAACCTTTTTTTTTTTTACTAATTTACCTGTGCCACTGTAGCTCACACACCCCTAGAACATCAGAGATCCACCTCCATGCATCACAGTAGGGATGGTGTGCTTTTCATCATGGGTCTTGTTATATCCTCTCCAAATATAACATTTATGGTTGTGACCATAAAGTTCAATTTTGGTATCATCACTCCAAGAGACTTTGTTCCAGAGGTTTTGAGGCTTGTCTAGATGCTGTTTGGCAAATTGTAAGTGGGCAGTTTTGTGGTGTTGGCACAATAAGGGCTTTTAATCTTGCAACTCGACCATGCAGGTCATTTTCATTCAAGTACCTCCTTATTTTGTGTCTTGAAATAGCAACACCACTTGTCTGCAAAGAAGTCTGTGCCTCAGGCAAAGTGGCTTGTGTGTTTTTCTTGGCAGCTTGACAAATGATCCTGACAGTTGTGGCTGAAATCTTGGTTGGTCTACCTGACAGTGGGTTGGTAACAACGGAACCCCTAACTTTCCACTTTTTTAATTTTTTTTTTTATATCAGATTCTGAACATTACTGACAGCCATTTTCAGATCTACGGATATCTTTTTATATCCTTTTAATGATTTATACAAATCAAAAACCTTTTCTCTCAGCTCCTTTGACAGTTGTTTTGCTTTCCTCATGGCTTGTTATCCAGCAAAGTCAGTGCAGCTCTGCATGAATTTAAATTGACTGTTTATTCAGACACTGATTACAATCGAAGAAGCTACAAGAGTTGGTATTTTCCCTTAATTACCCTTAAATTGAACCTGTGTGTGTCAGCTTATGTGTATATTATCAGCCCCAATATGCAAGGGTATGTAAACTTTTAACATTTGGGTAATTTCAGTTATTATGATTTAAAAAAGGCACACATAATTATATGATAATAAATTGTCTCACTTGAACACACTCCCTAATTAAAAGGGAAGCTTTCTGCACAATTACTTAGATTTTCCAAACAATGGCTAATATTTCACAAATTCTGCCAGGGAATGTAAACTTATGAGCATAACCGTATACTATTGGTATGAATGCATGATATCTTTCAGTGCCACCCTTCATCAAATGTGGCTGTGTAGTCTTAATAGTAATTTCTGCCAGTTATTCAACACGCAGTAGAGACATATATCTTTACATTTGTGTATGAGTAATAAAATTTCCTTTTATATTACTTATGAAGTGTGCAGTTTATTTATACACTCATTGCTTGTACTTCAAATTTATACATGACCTGAACGGTTTATTTGTATAATTTTGTGATGCATTGTAAGACTCGTAAAAAGGTAGTAAATCCAAAGTACCTTGTCTATAGACTTAGCGAGTAATTGAATCACTTATAAAAGAAATGGCAATTTATTCTCCTATACCTTGTGGACATGTTGTGGTTTCACCGAGGGGAACTTGGTTTTTATAGTAGAAGAAGGAACATTTCACTCTTTGCACTATGGACATGCAAATAATAGGAATGAACTGTGGTGTTTACACAAACCCTAAGATCTGCATTTCGGACACAAGACCAGCTGTTGTCTTAAGCGTAAAGTAAACATTGTATTAATAGTATGATTGAACACCAGTGAAATTTTTGAAACTAGGGTTACCAAGATACATATACTATAGTTTCAAGGAGAAGTTGTACGAAAATTTTCAAAATGGAAGTATTTGTAGCTTTTGGTGCAGCAATTTATATAATAATGCTCTGTTCTGAGGCTACAGGAGCAGAAGTACAAAAGTTAAAATGAAGGACTACTGTTCAGACATGACTAACTTGTGTTTTTTTTTTATTTATTTTTTTTTATTACAAAACATGTTGTAATATATGAAGGTATTTTGAGTTACCTTCATTTTGAATTTGTTGTATCATGGAAAATTGTAACAAAGAACAAGCAAAGAGAGCAGAAATGTTTGGTGTCCCTAGTAGCAAAACCTCCAGTTGTTTTAAAGCAATACCTAGAGAGAGAGGCCTTGTAAGAGCTTCAGGACAACACCAATGCTTCTGTCAGTGTAGATATGTTGATGATACTTTTTCATCCAGTTGTGAGACAGCAGGTTAAAGAGGATTGGAGAGTTGGAGTGATGGGTAGCACTTCACCAGTGTCATGGTTTTTCTCTCAGGTTGGTTAGTTGCTGGCTGCGGTAGAAGAGACGAAAGCATAGAAAGCTTGGGCATGCCATAGCTTAAAGTTCACTAGACCTGGAATGTACAGCATTAAAATCAGCTGTTTGATTTTTATTAGTATGGTGAGCTAGAGAAGCACCAAAAGAAATTTAAAAACTTGGCTGCTGAAGTGGCAACTTGCTAGGTATGACTATCCTAACAAATAAAACACAAACCTGCTTGTCCATGAAGTGGTAAAAATTTGTGAATACTCCTCAAGGTTCAATAGATGTGAAAGCCACTGTAATAAGTAAAGAACATGCTCCTTTGGACAGTTTGCCAAACCCACAAAGCACTTCAAGAAAGATCAATGCTTGGCCACTCAAGGTTCAGCAGTTTTGAAATCATTTGTAATTGTAATGAACATGAAGCTTTCACTGGTTTGGCAATCCAGAGGAGGCCTAAACATTACTGAAGTACACGACTATTCAAAGTCTACTGGGCCTAAATAATACTGTAAGGAAAGTGAACATTTTGCTTTTGGCAGGTTGGGGAATCAATGAAGTACGAATCAGGGTTCTGCTGGGCTGAAATTCACCATAATAGAAAGTTAATTTTGCTAGTATTGTGAAAATTAACATGTTGCTTTACTCAGCTTCACAAATCCACAAAGCCCACAAGACAGCCAAATGCTCAGCCTCTTGGGATCCAGTATGCCTGAAAACCACTATAATAAAATGAGCATGCTGCTCTTGCTAGTTTTCTCAACCTGAAAGGCACTACAAGAAAGCTGAATTCTCAGCTGCTGTAATAAGGCGAAACAGTCTAGCTAACTTTAGAATCACTATTGCAACCTAAAAACAAAACTATTTTGTAGCCTTTTTGAGTTTTGTTTACTTGAATGCATTGTAATGAGGCAGAAAAGCAGCAAA
The DNA here is from genome assembly GCF_900747795.2 of Erpetoichthys calabaricus. NCBI lineage: Eukaryota > Metazoa > Chordata > Cladistia > Polypteriformes > Polypteridae > Erpetoichthys > Erpetoichthys calabaricus. The sequence goes on along the minus strand of NC_041395.2, from coordinate 145,100,659 downwards.
AATGTAGTTTGGTGACCCAACTATGGAAAGTGAGCCAGAGGCTGACTTTAAGCAAGATTAGCTTAGAGCTTCCTGCATTTCTATAAAATTGTGATGCATCAGAAGAAACCTGAAAGTGACTCATTGTGGGATTAAGTAGCTAAACTTGCCTCGTGCCCCATTAGGATTAACATGAGAAATGCCACAAAAAAAGTAGACTGTATTAGGAGTGTTCATTAGATTTATTGAGACACCCAAACTCCAGACACCAACACACCCATCACTGTCCCGGTTTCAAAGGTACCTTCACAAGTGAGCAAGTGAGCCAGTTTCACAACCACAGACAATACAGGGTTAGTCAAAATTATGTTAACACTAATGGTACTGCTATGTATATACTTATATACAGTTTTTGTGGACAATTTTTATGTGCCACATATGGTACATATGTTGAACATGATGACGAACAGGTTGAGACATTCCTGTAAATCATCTTGCACATATGAAGTATGTTTTGTGAGTATTGTAAATTGTTTCCACCATTCAAATGTTAACATAATTTTGACTCGTCCTGTATATCTCCAGGTTAGTGTCAAACTCTGTCTCCTGACTCTGACACATACAGATGATGTTTTGTGGGTTCTTTTATCCCTGATGTGAGAGAACTTTTGGTGCCACCATGTTGCTTTCAGGTAGCACTTCCGGGACAGGCAGAAACACTTTTAAAATAAGGACTTCTTGTTTCTGCAGTACCCCTTGGTGTCTCCTAAGACACCCAGCAGGGCTGCCAATTGGAACTACAACTCCCGGCGGGTGTGCACTTGGAAAATCTACCGAAGGGATGCTGAAATCCAGCGTACTGGGGATTGTTCTTGATAGACAATCTCCACCTGTTCATCCATTATGGCTTCCCAGCCAGGAAAGGCACAAACCTCACTCCTTTCTGGGATGCCAGTCCATCAACTCTGGCACCTACGTGAACTTTAGAAACACTGCATCATACAGTGAAGGTTTTAACCAGCCATATTTCCATCAAGGAAGACTACAGAGACAGGGAAATAAGTACCAAAGTATCCTGTGATGATAAAGTCAACACTTCCAGTCTTCTGTATATCCGAGTTAGTAAAATTCTTAAACGTTTGAAACAAAGCGAGGTGATTTAGAAGGACAAATTTCTCTAATTAGAAGCAGAAGGTTAAAGAGCAATTTCATGGAAACCATCCACACCCTCTAGAGGCTTAACTTTATATCATATCCTTGAATCGTCTTTATTAACATGGGGAAGGAGGAACTCTTCATTGTGAACAGAGACTTTTAAAAGGCAGATTTGGGACAGGACACAAGGGACATTCCCCCACCCCCCCCCCCACCCCCCCAAAGACATGCGATACTGGTATTTGAATTACCTTTGAACTATACTGCAACTGAAGATAAAAATGCAGGCCTGTTTACTTTTTTTTCTCATTTCTAAACTGTACTACCTGTACCCTAACAATCTTTAAACCTTTTTCATTCTCCAGAAGCAGATCAGAGCCTAATTGTGGATGACATTATCATTAGTGATATGTACTGTAAAAAAGTGTTTCGTGAAAATGCCCACGCTTATTTTCATTAAAGTTGGGCAAGCGATTCAGCATTGCCATCAGGCAGTTAGTTAATCAAGCGTTAACAGAGTGCAAAAGTATGTCACAGTTGCCTGTTTTCACTGCACATGCATTAACGTTTTCTGACAAACACCCATGCTGTGTTTTGTCAAATTCTGCCGCGTAGGCCTGAGGATGTAGCTTTAGAAAGGTGCTAGTATTATAGCAAGACAGGTCACATTTTCTAAATATGACACAAGCGCTTTAGCAGCAATACAGGATAATTAGTGAATAATGAAGTTAAGTCCATGTTAATAAAGATGCTTACCACATTTTTTTATATCTATAGTATATCATAAAACCCATTCATTGTTTTCCTTCTAAGAATCATTTTAGGTATAAGAGGTTTCTTGCAGTTTCTTGGACATTAAATATGCGGGCTCAACATGTCACAGAACTTCCACCTGGATTACACAGTTGGGCTTTTTTAGGCTTTGGCAGTTTATCAGCTAAAGTGTGGATTTCAATCCTAACTGCAGTCACCCTCTGCACTCCTAAGAATGTGACTTGTTCACGTTGTGCTGCAATTGTAAGACTTTTTTCCCCTGTGTTAAATAGTTTGTAAGGAGGTTAAGTTTGAAAGATATTAGATAAAATAAAGATAAACAGTCTTGTGTGAGTGTGTGTTGAGTCCTATATTGTGCCTGATCCTGCTATTATACACAGCTGCTCTAAGACTTTGCATCAGATTAGGCAGGTTAAATGGTGGATGGATGAAATAGTCAGTTTCCATGTAATTACAAAGAAAAAGTTGAATGTAATACTTCACACATTTTTCCACTTTAAAAATGATAAAATATAAATTAATCCATTTTTTTTATATAATACACATCAGCATGGGCCTTCACATGGGTGATTTCATATCCAAGTGTACATTTAGCACATTGAACGAAGGTTAAAGTACAAACACAGTGTCATGTACACCAGGTTTTACGAGGACGTTAATGTAGACATCTGCCGTGCAATGTGCTTTTGTGTCTGTCATTGGCTTCTTCAGTTGGACTAAGCTGTTTTGATCCAGTGACAAAAGGGCAAGACCTGCTGCTTCACAGCTTCAGGGACTCCAATTCAGTTTCCAGCCTGATTACTTTTTGAGTTGGATTTTCACGTTGAGCTTTGTACAAACAGATTATTTTATTTACGGGTTCTGACAGTAGGTATCTCTTTGATTGTGCCCTGGTGTGGGCTGGCATCTGCTCACACTTGGTTCCTGCCTTATGCCTGATGATGCCAAGATAGGCCATAACTCCTTGTTGTTCTAGAATAGAACGAGTGGACTCAGAAAATGGTTGGATGATCTTTCCTTCAAAGTGTAATTTGTGTTATATTTTCTGTTGATTTTTTGGTTTATTTGAATCCATAGCATGTGGAAAAGTGTGTGCAATCCTGTTCAAGCTGCTTTTTCATGTGGTTGATATCTCAGACTGTGACAATGTCAACAGCACCAACATTTACTGAAAATTTGAATTGGATTTCGGAATGTCCACATTTTTTGATATTCTATTCTCCACCACTACATGTCCAAAGCTTTTAACATAAAGACCATTTTCATTCATCCATGGAGTGGGAAGTTCTTTCTTCCCTCTCCTATACAAATTTAAAAAGTACAGATAGAACAATGTAGTGTCTGCTACATAATTTTATGTGAAGAATTAACACTGATTACAGACAGAAATAAAAGTAGTTTTTATTAGTGGAAAGTTCAAATGTAACTGGAAAATGTATGATGCTCTCTGCCCCTGTCCTACTCCTGGCTGCATTTTGCAGAGACTCCTGACATTTGTCTAAGAGAGATTTTGCTCACCAGTGATAAGCAATGCCCTGTGTGGTTTAACACACATTAGTAGTAATGCTGTGAAAGTCTTGCGCTGAGGCAGACAATTCATTCATCAACATGTTTTGGTTTTTTTTTAGTGCAGTGTTTAATTCAGGTCTGGTATCCCTGTGCTTTTATTACTACATAAGCAAGTTAAAAAGATAAATGGGAAAAGAATGAACTGAACAACATGGCACAAATCAATTGCCTTTTGCCAAGTTAGGACATATCCATCCATCTCATCTATCTTCCAAACCCGCTTATCCACAATTGTCATAATAAAATCATCATAATTTCAAAGTAATGGGTACTCCAACATTAGGATTAGTGTTCTAAATTTAAAACTTCATTATCATTTACTATAGAAAGGATTCATCTTGTTGACTCAAACATTTAGGTAGGGAGTTCAGATTTGGGCAAACTTTATCATATTTACTCGTTACGTGAACACTAAATTTCAAAGCTGAGATTTTTTTGTGGATGAATTAAAATTCGTGACCTGTTGTAGAGCACCAATTGGGGGAAAAAAAAGGATAAGAAGTTTAAAAAGTCAGTTTAGAAATATGTTAAAATTTCTAAGTTTCTTAGTTACCTTGAAAATGAATGTACAGTAATTAATTCCAGCATATTTAAACTTAATGCTGTTCATTTACGTAAAATGCATTAGGAATCCTAGTGTGTATAATAGATTAGGGCTTGAAACTAATTTTTGAAATTGGCTAAATTTAACATAAGGGGGGATTTCAGACTCTGTGGGGCAGGGAACGAAAGTGTTTTGTGTGAAGGGGTCTAAAACCCTCAGTTTAAAAAATACTGTGATATTAATAGTCCAGTCTTTTTTAAAATGTCATGACTTGTTGTTATTTATGTTTATCTCAAAATTTTATAAATTATTGTAATCTAATCAGCCAGTCTTTCAAATAATTTGTCATTTCTTAAATTGTATATTATTATTTCCACTCTTATTTGGCTGAGAAAGCCATATAATAGCGCTCACATATTAACACTGCCACATTATAGATCAGCATACTAGGTTGAAATCCAGCACCTGATTGTCTGTGTGGAGTTTGCATTTTCTCCCTGAATCTTGTGCTTTTCTTCTGGATGTTCCAGTTTTTTTTCCCCCACATTCTCAAGTCCTCTTAGGGCTGGTTATATGGTCCCAGCATAAGTACGGGTATATGTGTGTAGACGTTTACCTTGTCCAGGCCCTTTTCCTGCATTGTGCCCAGTGCTGCCAGGATAGGCTTTCACTCTCTACTCCTCTGAAATGGAGTAAGCAGGTCTGAGAATATCCTGTGATTAATAACGTTTAGCCAGTATACACATTTACATTGAGATTATAATAAACCACTGCCAGAACCAGAAAACAATTCTAAAAGACCATAAGAAAACATAAAGGTGAATTGTGGTGTGTCCTGCAAAAGTCTTGATTTCATGCTTCCTTTCAGATTTTGAGAGGTAGCAGCATTAGCCATGGGTATATCTACAGCCAATTTTCTTGAAAGTTCTCCTTGAGCATTTTTTCTTATCTTTTTGTGTGTGTCACTGATTTTGCTTTTCAGATTTACGTTTAAAGAGAATCATCCCACTATAAACATTTTAAGGAAATGTCGAATATGTGTGTCTAAGTGTCACATGAAAACTGAATATTACTTCAGTAAACAAGCCAATTTCCTGAAGTCTCATATTGATTTGAGAGCAAGAATAAACAGTACATAAGACTGCTTTAAGGCCCCAGTTTAACAAATTTTAGTTGAATTTCTTCTAAAGTACAGTTTAAACACAGAGAATCACATGTCTTTGACTCTTGGTTTTCACTTGCACTGCTCCACTGCACAGCCAATTGCTGAATCCTGAAGCTGCATATTCTGGTCAAAGCAACTGCAACAGATAGGTGACATCCTATACACATGACCTGAACAAAACCTAAACAACGAAAAAGATAAATTAATTGCTAAGTAACAAATTGGGCACAATTCTAAAATAGAATTAAAATGCTGAATTTTCTTGAAAAATCCAAGGAATACTGCTTATCATATAAATATCGCCACATTAAAAATTCGAATTTGTGGGGAATTACTAAATTTATATGGATACCTGCAATCTCCTGACAAATTTCAAGCCCTGTGAATTGAGTAGGCCTTTTTATTTCCTGGTTTTGATTAGATTTTTCTGTCTTATGACAGAAGTACCATTGTCCTGCTCCCAGTAAACATTTAAGAGTTTCAAATGTTGAGTTAAAGGATAATTAGTTTTGTTGATGCCTAAAGAAAGGTATAACACTTTAAAGTATTTTCAATCCTTTTGATGACCCTAAAAATCACAAATATTATAATTCAGAAATTAATGGTTTATTGCACAAAATCAAAGTATAATCATTAATTCATTCTTGGTGATCAAAAATAGAGGAGCTCTTACCACGTTTTAGTAAAATTACTAAAGCACTGTTTTTTTTTCTTGTTTAATTACCTCTTGGAAGCCAAGGTGAGATCTGTAAGGGTTTCATTATGCATTGACTGACATGCTAAAAATGTCTTGGAACTCTTCCCATTGTTCAGCATGTCAGATAGTTAAATGTAAAGGTAGAAAAAAAAATCTGCATACTCCTTAACTTGAGACATTTGCTTCAATTTATTAAACACTGAGAAGCCAAGTAGGACGTTTCTGACTAAAATAAGATAAACCTAAAGTTCCCAGCTATCATGTGAAGAAAAATTGTCCACAGTTGACTTAATGAGCTCCTCGTGTCCGGCTTTTGTTAGTCTTCTTTAATTGCAGTGTCCGGGAGTGTTTAGCCTTTTAAACACAAGCTTTGTTCTGAATGAGCATTTTGGACAAAGTGGCAAAAAGCTGCCTTTTCCTTCATACCACTTTGCTTCAAACCATTATCATCTTTTTTTTCCCCTTCTAACAAGTAACTATAATTGCTTTAAAAATCAAGCATGTAAAAAAGAAGAAAATAAATCCTTATCTATCACTTCATGTAAAATTGACAGCATTTCAGGAAATCAGCCTCTATTAAATCCCCTTAAACATTTCATTAGCCGGCATCCCTTCTTATCAGACAAGAGCAGGCCTTTATTAATTACTGTTGCCTAAAGGCTGATTGCTACTGGCATGCTAATGGAAATGAAGTTATATTTTAATAATATGGAAAAGATTTTTTTTTTTCTTTTGATTTATAAAGATGATAAAGGAAAGCCATCATTATTCTGCTACTACTTCAGTTTTCCTTTGGAGAGTACTGGTGTGAAGAGAGAACTTAAAAATAAAAACATTAAAATTAGTATTACAATTGATTTCAAATCAAAACAGTTTTTATATTATATACTTCTGTGTGTGCAGCAAAATTATGAGTTGCCCACGGTTACTATTCTGCGACATTTTCTACCTTGCAGCAGAGTAGTGACTCCGTGACTGCATTCAGCTATCACAAAGGAATCAAACATGTCCCCTTTAATCGCCTCGCTGCTGGATTTGCGCAGTATTTACTGCACGTGCCAGCTGCCTCGCAGATATTTCACTGTAGCCTGTTCCTCACGCTTGCTGATCAGTAGAGGTAAACATTTTAGAACGTCAAATTATACCGAACTGACAGCTGGGAATCATTGATATCCTAGTGCTTAACAGAATGGAGATTATCAGAGGGTTACCAGTGAGGTGTAAGAAGGATTTTTTTGTTCAACAGGCATTTTATTTTTATTTTAATTTTCCTAAATGACACACATTTTTATGTAGCTTACTTTATCAGAGAAGAGTGGTGAACATTCTTCATGTTTATTGTGCAGTATTTCCCTTGTCACCTCTTCTTAATTTCCCCTTATTTAAATTTGGGTTGCCAGAACAACATTTACATGAGAGAAAATGATGGGATGAGGGAGCACTTTAATAGTGCAAACTAAATTTTTCCAATGCTTGCTATAACCTACTCGCTGTAACGGAGAACATCTTGAGAAAGAGCTGCAGTGTTTTTGTTTTATTTTTATTTTTTTCCACTCCCTTCTGGCACAAAGAACATAGATGTTTAACAAAGGAGAAGTGACCATTCAGTGTGTCATGCTCCTTTGGCTAGCTAATAGCTAAGTCATGTCAATATCTCATCCAGGTACTTTTGTATAAGAAGTGCTTCTTGTTTTAAGTTTCTTAATGCACTTACCCTTAATGGCTTTGAGTATGTGAGACACTGTGTAATTGAAATAATTTCCCCGGATCCACTTGACTGATGTCTTTGAGAATTATAAAGGCCTGGATTAGGTCCCCATGCAGAATTTGTGCTAGAGACTAAAGAAGTTTACTTCTTTGAACCTGAGTAGGATGGACTTGGTCACTCCTCCCTGTCCATCTTAGTGCCCTGCTCTGTCTTTTATACAAAACAATACAATACAATACAATACAATTTATTTTTGTATAGTCCAAAATCGCACAAGGAGTGTCGCAATGGGCTTTAACAGGCCCAATCTTTTGACAGCCCCCCAGCCTTGACTCTCAAAGAAGACAAGGAAAAACTCCCAAAAAAAACCTTTTGTATGGAAAAAAATGGAAGAAACCTTGGAAAGGCAGTTCAAAGAGAGATCCCTTTCCAGGCACGTTGGGCGTGCAGAGGGAGTCAAAAAAAAGGGGTAATTACAGTACAATACACGGAACAGAATACAAGTAATCTGCAATACAATATAATATTGCAATAGAAATATTACAAGTACAGAGCACAATTCAACAGTAGATTGTCTCACATACTACGATTTGGATTTGCCCATCAAGCTGTCTCCTCCTATTGGCCATTCCAAGCTGAGTCAGCTCTGGGCCAGCCAATCCGATAAAAAGACCCCTCTACACGATGATTCCTGTGATCCTCCATCAGGGATGACTTTACCTTAGGCAGGCAAAACAACTTGGCAGGTGGGCAGTGACACCAAGTGCCACATTTGAGTACCAAGAAGAGAAACAGAATAGGTGAGGGTTAGTAACATATTACTTATCATATTACATATATTTTAGTGCTAATAACTAACAGAGATGCAGTCTGCACAGTTAATCAGCAGTTCTAGTCAGGATATGCTAAACTGAAGTAGTGAGTCTTCAGCCAGGATTTAAAAGCTGAAGCTGAAGGGGCATCTCTTATAGTAGCTGGCAGACCATTCCACAGTTTAGGGGCCCTGTAACTAAAAGTACAACCTCCCACTGTCATTTTATTAATCCTTGGGTTCCTAAGCAGACCTGCATCTTAATGTACGTTCTGGTTTGTAAGTAATGATACATTCAGATAAGTAAGCAAGACTATGGCCATTTAACGTTTTATATTTTAAAAAGGAGGTTTTTGAAATCTGCCCTAAACTTAACCGGGAGCCAGTGTAAGGATTTAAGAACTGGAGTTATGTGTTTGTATTTTCTTGTTCTTGTAATAATTCTTGCAGCAGCATTTTGGATTAACTGGAGGCTGTATGAAGAACAATTTGAACATCCAGTGAACATCATATTGCAGTAGTCAATCCTACTAGCAATAAATGCATGAATTTCTGAGAATCCTGCTTATTTTAGAAAGCACTTTAATTTCCCAACATTTTTAAGATGTTTTTTATGTAGATTGGAAACCAAAACTACATACACTTCTTTGGATGTGGCCTTATACAGCCCAAACATAATTTTCCTTGATGTACATTCAACATTTTTTACAATATAACCTAACATTTTGTATGATTCCTCAATTGCTTCTTCATGCTGCCTAGATAAAAATACCATGTCAACATTAAACATCCTCAGAGTTTGCTTTCTATATCTTGTATTTATAGATACATTTTTCCTTTTCCATTGTCTTCACTACACTACAATTTCCAAGTGTTTGCCCAGTTTTTAAAAGATTGTCCATTTAATCTTTACGATTGACTTTTGAAATGTTTTGCCAGTCTCCTCCGTATCTCTTATCCCTCTAAGTTTAGTCTATGAATATCACAAGTTTACCTAGTATACCAGACTCAGTGTTGTTAATATGAATGAGAAAAGGTAATGGTTCAAGAACATACCCCTGAGGGACTCTAATGGTAAACTCATCCCAAGTTACCCTGACGCCTATGGCTTCTACTTTCAAAATTGATCTTCGGTGTGGAACTGAATTGAAGGCTTTTTGAAAGTCTATGCAAATGATTGGTGTGAACCTTATAATAAGTAAACTGTAGAACAAATCTAACTACATTTTGCCTCAAGATTTCTTTTCTGCTTAAGATCAACAAGAGTATATTTCAAGAAGAGTTAGTAGATGATCACATTGGATTGTGAGAATGTTTCATTAGATAGATAGATAGATAGATAGATAGATAGATAGATAGATAGATAGATAGATAGATAGATAGATAGAAACTTTATTAATCCCAATGGGAAATTCACATTATTGTGCATATTTGGTGTAATATCAACTGCGTGTTTAGTTTTAAGTCATATGCATTAACTAAATGTGTTCCTTCCAGGTTCCATCCAGATTCGAGTATGTAAGCACAGAAAAAAGGAAATGTAAATGAAAATCATTAAAAACTGTTAAAGCTGATCCACTTGCATTTTCTTTAAGTCATGTGTTTAGTAAATAAAGCCTTCGTTAATGATCTCTGTCTTTTTCTGGCAGAGGCTAAATGTAGGATAGTAAGTAATAATGCATTACTCTAAAGCATAATATTGATACAGAAGCGGTACAAGCACTTAAATCCATGTACTGAACTGATACCATAATGTACAGTCATAAACACATGTCATTTTTAAAAGTGTTACAAGAAATTTCATAAATTGATAATGAACTTAATAAAATGTTTTTTGTCAATGTGAGAAATCATGCAGATGTACGCATTTTTGCAGAAGTGAATTTGTCTGCTCTTCAGTTTCCTTTTATTAGAAAAAGCTTGCAGCATGTCACCCCATTGCACTCAATTATCAGAACATTTTCCATCCGTCTATCCATTTTCTAAACCCTCTTATCCTGAATCCCAGTATTTAAAGTGAGTTCGGAGCCATTTCTACTTTACAAAGAAATCTGCTTTACAAAGAAAAAACTTGATTGACTTATTTTGGGACTGCTCAGCAAATATTGGGAATTTGTGACCTTATGCTCAATGATAGCATGCTTGTGTCTTAATTAAAGGCTCCATGCCCAGCCTATTGCTAAGCATATGAAATGGTAGACCTGTCTCTTAGTGTGAGTTTTTTAAATATTGTACTTACAAATATAAAAATTAACAAATCCATGTCAAGTTAAACAACACTACCAGGCTAGAACCAATACAATAGGAATCCTTTTTTTTTTTTTTGTAGTTATTTTGAATAAATTCTGGAAGAACACAAATTGGCCCCTGGGGCAACATCCATGAGTGCTGCTGTTGAGATTCTCAAATACCAAAGAGGCAATGATGTTCAAACCAGACAAACCATCATAGTCCTGGAATAGTTAGCATATAAAAATTTCTATCATTGGTTACTACACATTTTTCTGTGCTGCCTGCAGATGTATTGGAAATAAAATCTTTTTAGTTATGTTGTCATTAGGAGTGTCAAACATAGCAAAATTAGTGAGAAGCCCCTAAAAGGACCATAAAGGCAGGGCCATTACTTTACGAGCCTGCCTAAGGAGACTTACTCCAAATCCAGCTAGCCTCATAACTGCTAACTGCAGGTTTCTAGCCTAGCAAACCCAAAGAAGGTGAGCAGTCAAAATAATTTTAAAACTCCCAAAACAAAGCAGAGGCTTCACAAGTGAAGGGATGACTATGAACCCTTGGTTTGTGTACAAAAGGGCAAAGAAAAAATCTTTTAAAAGATTTATTAACAAAAAAAATTATAAAATGCAATGTAAAGCCCAGAAGAACAAAAGGCTAAAGGAGTTTGCTAAAAGGTAATTCTTGGGCAAATAAGACCCAACACATAATCCAGATACAGAATCCTTAAGACAGAGCAGAAGCAATAATCAAGAAACCTTAAAATCCAATAATAATAGCAATAGTCATAAAACTTCTTACACAAGTGCAATGCTGACCTACTCCTCAGCCTTCTCTGTTCTGATTAAACAGCCAGGGGGAGGCTCTGGAGTCGTGATATCAGTGTGGCCCCGCCTCCTAGGGCTCCACCCACAAAGCACAAGGAATATTAGGACATTTAAAGGAATGGTAACAACAGAAAATACATAAGAAGAAGAAGAAACCAACACAAACACACATTGAAGCTTGCAGCCTCACTTGTGGCTAATGAAACCGAAGCAGACTGCCAGCAAATATAGTGGTAATGCTTCATCGTCTCAAGAAGGTTTCCAATTAGTTTCAAGTGAACAGATTTGCAATGATACACAAGTATTCTAAAAACCACCATGAAAAATGAAAAGTAGTGCTTCAATCTTACATATTGACTCTGATTATTCTTTAAATTTCTTCAATATTTTAAAAAGTTCTTTTTTTTTTCCTCAAGGAAAGTTGATTAAAAATCTAACTTGTTTTAATGTTACCTGATGGGCACCTGAATTTCAGTTTTACAAAGTCTAATCAACAAAAAGAATGTTTGTGTCCATATTTATCAAGCATCTCAGAAGTACTGCTTGTAACAGCACTAAAACTCAGACTAGGAAAAGAATTTGTCCTGCCGCAGAGTAGGACATGAGAAGTAGGTATGAAGTGTCCTTCACCTACTCCAAGCCAGGAGTAGCCGCTCATATTTGAGAATGAACTTAAGACTCCCTAAACTGCAAAATGGCACTCATGAAAGCATTTTGTAGTTTTCTTTGGAAATCATGATGCCTTTTTGTACTTTTCCAATACTAACACTATGGCTTCACAACAAATATAATAAAAACTATTTTCAAAAGTAGGAGAAGAATAACAAGGAAAACATAATACAATGGGAAATTGTCCTAAGTTGCATGTAATTGTTGCTACTTTGCAAGAACATCAAGAGTAATACTGTAGTTGCCAGCATGTTACCCTGAAGGTAGACCGGATTGGATGGGAGATAACGGCAAAAATATCATACATGCTGAGCTTTGCATTCCACAAGCCCCTAGAACATTTGCATTACACTTTGCAAGTGTGTGAAGGTTTAAGAAAGCAGTTGGAACTTCCAGGAGATTGGATAAATAGAGCATCACAGAACAAAGAGAGGCACAGCATGCAACTCTAGAAGATGATCATTAATACAGGAAGAGTAAATAAACCTTCAGAAACAGCGGCAGAATAGCTGTGGCTAGTTTGCATATCTACTTTATGAGGTCTTTCTCATAGCCATAACAGCTTGAAGGTTAGTATAATAAAAGTATGGCCAAATGTCATACATCACTCCATTTTCAAACCTGCTAGATCTTGAGCAGGACCGCAGGGAGGCTGGAGCCTATCCCAGCAAGCACTGGGGATAAGACAAGAACAATAACGGGACATGGAACCAGACTGTGGATCATTCATTGTTACATAAATATGACTATTATTGGCCTTAACTATCATTTGGTGAGTGCCTCAGTGTTTTCATCTTGGTGGTTGGTACAATCCAGTTTGATTCCATGAGTAATTGCAATTGCTTGTGATTAACATATGCATGCTCATCCATACTTTTGTTTAGACTGACAGCACATGGCATCTTCTCACAGATTGAGAGATCACGTGATATTCAAGATTAGTTGCAAATATTATTCAGTCTCTGTTAAATCCATATCTTCTTACAAGTCCATTGTTGTCCAGTGTTTCCTAAAAATTCAACCTTGAACAACATCTTCTGGCAGTTACTGGTGACTTAGGACAACACACAAGCTTCCCTAAATCCTGGTGAAATTGCTAGTAGTTTCCTAAATTAGAAAAACCGATAAAACGCTTTTAGACCTACTCCCATGAGTAGAGCCAAATTTACGACACTCTAAGATTTTTGAGCCAGTAAAGACCATTTTCCTACTTTAATACGCTTAATAAATATGGACACTAATTTAATTTGTGACACCAAGGACTAATGCATAAAACTTACAACATGATTGTTACATTTTACATTAATTTCATAATTGTGCCATTTTATGAAAAGGAAATTTTATGCCATATCAGGATCTAACATTATAAGTAATTTTGATGTGTTGCTACAAAGCCATGCTTCATTAAGTTGACTGGCCTAAAGGCTTATGAGTATGTGATTTCAGAGGAGCTTGGTCACCTTTAACAGGGCAAGCAGTGTGATCAGGGCAAGCAGCTGTATTTGGTTCTACTGAATTAAAGGGTTGAGTACTTTTTATTTGTTTTTGGATTTCTCCTAATTTGCCTGCTTAAAGACTTAAAGTTTTGACTTACCCCCCTTTTGGTTTTGGTTGCTTTTGTAAAATTTACTGACAATTGCTGCTTGCCCTTTGAAAAATTCTTAACATGAATACTCTGAGCTCTGTATAATTGCTCAAGTATTGATATGCCTTAGGTTTACTTAGCATTTTTAGATTGTAATGAATGATGCTAAGCATATAATGCTGTCACACAGTACTTGTGTATTACTGTTTATAATTGTGAATTAAAAATGATTGACATTTGGAATTAGTGTTACTGTCAAAACATTGTAACACTGCCTGGTTGTCTGTGTATTGATGACCTTAAAAATTTACTTGAATTTGTCCTGTGTTATAGGTGCTAAGAAATTAATTGTATTCACGTTTTCCAAATTCTTTCATCCTCAGTTAATAAAATATTATTCTTTTATTTTTATTATTCTTTTGCACTTTCTAAAATTTTGGTTTATTGTCTTTGTGTCATAGAAGCAACAGTGTTCTTGACACTCTCCACAGGTGTCTGGAGCTGCTCTGTATTTAAACTTGGTTGGCATCGCACTCCTTCATTGGAGAGTAGAGAAATCTACTCTTGAGAGTGCATGCAAGGGCACAGTGGCTGGGCCCCAGGAATTGCACTTACAAGTACTGGAAAGCCCTCTGTGATGTGTGGATTCCTGGAGAAATGTTTTATGCTGGGAGAGGGCAGTTGTCATCATGAGACAGTAGATACCCATGAGACAAGCAAAGCAAAATTCAAGAAAAAAAGCAAAGCAATAGTGCAGAATTAACACAATTATTAGGTTTCACATTTTGCAGTTTAAACAATCTAGCTAAGCATACAGTAGTAGAAGTAGTAGTACAGAGTACATTTATATTCCTACTTGCATGTCAAACCAACAGATAGCACATGTGATAAGGAATGACTATGTATGCTGAAATATTTTTTAGCTCCCTTTTCATTTAACAGTTTTATTATTCATTTGGTACATGAAATTTTAAATGTATATTTATTTGTCCCTGCATTTAAAATTCATGTATTCATCAGGCTTCATTGGAAAATGTACTGAAAATGTAGAGGACAACGCATAGACAAACTGTAAGGCTAAATGTTACAGGTTGTGAGCAAAAATGAAAGAAGGACACTTTAAAAGACTTTGTGTAAGAATATAAAACAACAAATGTACATTCTTTATTAACTCAATGTGTAAGATAGATGTAAATCCTGTGCTGCACTCATTGTTACACTTTAACTTCTTGGTTTCTTATTTTTTCACTGTGCTAAAGACCATTTCAGAAATAGAGAGCCTCAATGTGTGGCTCATGAGCAATGGCAGAGTATGCTTACTTCAGGCTTAGCCAGAAAGGATCTGCAAGGAAGGTGTCATTACTAAATGAACTACTGAGCAGCACTACAACTGCTAAATAGTTCTGGAATGTTATAGAATTATCTGGTTTTGTAGAATTTATGGGAGAAATGTATGATTAGCTTTACCCCACATGTACGTTTTGTGTCTAAATAATGTTTTCTTTAAGAGTGGTGTTCTTTAAATTTGGTGCAATTGCTTACTGTAATCATTATTTTAGCTGAGGGTTTTATGCAATGTATTTATCATATTCCAAATGCAGATTACAAATGCTAAATGCTATAGGGCGGTGAGTGAGAAGGTAGATAGAGTCCCAAAACAGTTGGGGTGCCAACCTTGCAAACCCTGTTTAACTTCAAACAAAACAAAACAAAAAATTAATAGGGGACACAATTGTATAAGCAAACAGCTTGGGCAATGGCTTCATTTCAGCTTATTACAGGTCTGGAGTCTCTCGGGTCCAAATGAGATGTCTTCTTCAGGGGACATCTCAGTTTTATATAGGCCGGACCAGAAGGGGTAGTTCTTCTCTGTCTCCACTGCCATTAAGCAGGCAGTCACTCAGCACCGTAATGGAGTAAGGAGACAAAACTGTTAGCGATAGCACCCCCTTTCATCCCTGGGTGGTATCACATGCAACAGGTGAGCCTGGAAGGCGACCCTCTGCCATGCACATGTGACAATAAATATTACAGTTTCACAGAAAAAATATTTTATGCAATTGGGCCAATGGTGGGGGTTAAATGACTTGTTCACCTTCATGTTGAGTCAGTAGCCAAGAATGTACTAACATAACCCCATTCCTTAGACTCTAGACCTCACTGTGCATACATTGTTACAAAACAAGGAGTGTTTACAAGCTTTTAGTTCACATAACACACCTGATGTACTACTACTGAATTTAAATGATTACTGTTTTTGTTTAAATGACTTGCCTACTCATACAATGAGGATAGTAGTTACCCCTGTCCATTGTTTGGACTGTGATATCGTAAAGTTCTTTGGGAAGGTGGCAACTCTGAATTGATAAATATCCATTGATTAATTTAGAAAGGTGTTTCATCAGTTGAAATGCTTGCATTTTGAGCTCCATTTACTTAGCAACACCAATATCATAATTGAGCTCCCTTATGTTATGCGATACTTACTTTTGCCAACACTGTCATGCCAGTTTAGAACCACCGGTTAATCTAATGCACAAGTCTCTGGGATGTGGGAGAAAATCAGCACCTGATGGTAAGCACATGTAGACATAGGGAGTGGATGCAGGGTTTGACCCAAAGATGGAAATCAACCAAGTGTCATCAGGACATTAAAAGAATCTGTTACAAGCTTCAGCAAAACTTTAACTACAGATCGGAATCTTATTTGTCAATGCTCGACACATACAGTAATTACATAAGACTGACTTTGCAGCTTTGCTGTTTGTGATGTCTGTTCTAGACTGGTACTTATCAGCTTCAGTTTAATAAGCATATTCATTATTAATACTTGATGTATTTATGTATAATTGTGCCACACAATACAGAAAAGAAATACGTTGAAAGCTTTATTAAAATATCAATTTACAGTAGTGCAGTTTACATATAAATTCAATCTTGTCAGTTTGGTTTGTTCAAGAGTTTCAATGAGTTATTGCCATAGATTTTTCTTTAGTATTGTTGAAATAGTACTTGCCTTTTATTTATGCTGTTGTTTATCTTTTTTGCTTCAGTTTTTGTCAAAAAGCTGCTCTTCCCATGATAATGACAAGTTGCCGCATATTAGATTTTTCTCTAAAAATTGGATCTCACAAATTGTGTAGTTGGGAATTTAATTTGTTGTTTATAACATTTTACCCAACATTTTAAGAAGTCTTAGACATGTAATGCCTGTCTTACTCAGTGACTTTCTTTTACTGAACAAAACTTTACATAGCCCATACTGCTCAGATACCAGAGGCCTCCCTTACTTGTTTTCCTTTATGGTCTCCTCTTTCTTGGTTACTCTTGGGCTGGTTTCTCTGGGATATTGTTTAGAAAGCATTCAGATCCCCTGAGCATTCTATAACAGTCTCACAGAGGGAAGTGCAGAGGGTTCAGAAAGAGAAACTTACTGTTCACTTTTCTTCATTTTCCAGAAGCGGGATGCAATTCGCACATCATGCTGTATGTGCAGTTGGTCATTTCATTATGTGAGTGCCCTTGTCACAGTAAGAGCTCAGGTGCCTGTCAGATTGCTACTCTCACAAATCAATGACTTGATTGAAGTGGTTTTTTTTTTGTCTTCTCTTACAGATAGTCTCTCTATGGCCCATTGCACTAGCGTTCAGCATCTTTAAATCCCTTCCGCTCACCTTTTCTAGTTTCAAGAGTTATTCGATCAACTTGGCTATCCTCCTTACCTTTAGGTTTGAATTGAATTTTTCATTACCTGCTTCATTTTGAGGACAGTAATATGTTAAACTGATCGCCTGTAGCATGGCTAATTGTCAATTTAGCTTTCTGCCAGTCACTGAAAACAATCATTGAAGGGGTAATTTATTCTCCAGATCAGGAGCTCTCAACAATGCTCTGTTAACCATGGGGCAGGGATTCTGCCTACTGCAGCAAATCAATATATCTCTTTGTAAGAGTTGCAGCTGTTGATGGTTCTAGATGCCTGTTCATTTCTAATTATATTAATCCTGTCAATAACTCATCACCCCCTTCATTAAACCTAAAAATGCTGTGTTTATATCTCTAAGTGGTTTTGTAATGAAGGTAGAGAAAGATGAAGCAGTAAGTAATCTCTGAAATGGAGAAAAAATGTCTACTCATTTATGAACATTAAAGAAAGTTAAAATGTAATGTATTACTATAGTGTATAAAATATAACCATTTATGTGTGGCACATCTGTTGCAGTCCCATGGGGCTGGAGAGAGTGCCTGTGGGTTTGATAATAGGATTGTGCGACTGAAAACATGTGGTGGGGATTTGCAGAAGAACTGCATCATTGTGTCTGCGCCATGTCTAGCATTTCAGCACAGGGCTTGCAGGTTTTATTACCAGTCTCTGGATACTTGGAAAGGTTTGGTCCCTTCCATCTTCAAACTGCACAGGCCTCTCCACAGATGGCAGTATATGCCCACTGCTGCTTTGATTTCAAGGATTTGAAACAGAGGAAATAAAGTTGAAGTGTCACCTCTTATGCATTCTACATTGTGGCTGCAATCTTTTAAACCTAAATGGTTCAAAATGACTGGTAGCGTCTATTTATGATATTCATTCTGGTTAATTTACATATACAGTATGTGTCTATACACCAGTGTCACCAAACAGCTCACCATACCAGTGTCACCAAACAGCTCACCATGTTTCAATCACTATGAACATCCTATGGTAATAATATTCACATAAAAATGGTCAAAAGGTAAAAGTAAATGTACTACTAGTAACATCAACGTCTAGCATTATTATTCAGTTGTGTTGGACAGATATGCTCTGCTGTTTTCGATAATGTTTCCAAATCTTAATCCCATGTTCCCCAATTGTCATATAATGGAGTAAATTTAAGTTAAGAAATGTGAACAGAATTTGAAAAAAGCATTGCTTGAAGGATGCATTTTTGGAAGCCCAGGGTAGTAAACTGATAGAAAAGAGTGATTTATCCAACTTCTTTTATATTTTAAAGCTGGCCTCCAGCAATAACATTTGTTAAAAGAAGCTCATATTCTAGTCACTTCACTTGCCAACACCTTTTTCTGATCTCTATTACAGCATCAATCTCTCATTAAATATTTTGCCCAGATTCTGTTATGGCTGACTGGCTTGCATACACTCAAGATCAGTCGGTCTTCCTCTTTGACAAACATGTCTGTTTAGCCCAGGGATGCAAAGATAGAAATATTTAGTGTTGTATGTTGCAAAAAGATCTAGAAGCCACAGCACAGGAAATGGATAACTAATCATGTGGCAGGAGTTTGTTTTCAAACAAGCTTGCTGTTCTTTTTAGAGCTTTTTCTCCGCCCCTTCTAAAGCAGCCTGATGTGCTGAAAATTATGCTGCTTCTTGTCTTTATAATATGGCATCTGTGCACAGTAAGAACATTTTTTAATTCAAAATGACACATTTCACTTTGTATTAACCTTCATTTTTTGGATAATCTACGTTTCGTGAACCTCCAATCTGACCTCATTGTAGCACTGTATTGTGTCTCTTCAAAAACGCACATAAATCCTTAAATCTTTGTGATTAATTGACTTGGCAAATGTCGTTGTTCGTGAAGGCTCATAATAACAAGGACACATTTTTTTTATTATTACTAAACATACATTTCACAGTTAAGCTTTTGTAGGCAGTACAGAATTTAAAACAAAGGATGCCCTATGCTGGATGACACTAATGTGGGGTTTATTCTATTTTTCCTTTTTGAACAAAGCTATAACATGTATAATGAAAGAAGTAATTGGTGGTATAATACAATGATAATGAACATTTCCTGGTTTGTAAATCGTTGTAATATTGTTCTTTGTCTGGCTATTGCTAGATATAATCAATAAGGGAGTACTCATGTATCCCTAAATCCTACAGAGACAATATTACCGAAAATATGGTGACTTTTAACACAAAAAATAATTATGGGGTTGGAATAACACAAGGGAGGACACAAAGTATCAAAATATAGGAACAAACAGTAAAGCTGCTGGCCTCCCAGGCCCTGACTACTAGGTAGATGTCCTTTAGTGAAAGGGCAACTACAGTATTTACCCACAATTCAGTATCAACACACTGACATTTGTCATTGTAAAATATACTTCAACCAGCTGAACCTTTGTCCTGCTGAACTCCTTATTATAAGTTGAGTAGTCTCCTAGCCAAGACCTCCTTAGTTTTCTAATCATATTTTTAATTAGTACAATTTATAAAAAAAAACCAAACATTTTCAATTAAAGCCCTGTAATACCCAGAACGACGCCAGTGTCCCTTCTTGCTCCCTTGGAAACCTTTTTGGGCCACAGGATAGCCTGTTACCAGATCACAGCTCCTTTTAGTGTAAGCTGCTGTCCCAGAAAGCTGACAGGAGTCCATTTACTGTACACAGTAGAGTACCCAGTACAATCACAGCCTCCATGGTGACCCTAACTGTGTTGATACTCACACAGAATATTAGAGGTCATCATCATTACTGCGGCCCATCCTCTTCCACGCTGGCTCATTCCTCCATAATGTACTAAGAGTTACCTCTGTTTTTTTGCCTATAGTCATCAGATTTTATAATCCACCCATCCCTCCATCTTCTCAACCAGCTTTACTAGAAGAGGGTCACAGAGCAGCTGGGGCATATCTTAGCAAAGATCGAGTGCAAGGCTGGAGCAATCCCTGGACTGGGTGCCAGTCCATCACAAGGCACACACATATACACGCAGAGGCCATTTTAGCAATGCTAGTCCACCCAACATGCACGTGTTTGGTCTGTTAGATGAAACTGGAGCACACTGAGGAAACCCCAGACTATAGAATGCCTCCTTCAGTTGTAGTTGTCTACCCTCCTGGCAAGAGTTTTGGCTTGCAGATATCAGGTAACAGTAAGCCAAGTCAGATCATCTCTTAAATTGATGTCCGTCACTTACTAAATGTGTAAATTGATTAACAGTAACAAAAAATGAAACGTAAAAGAGAAATATGAGAGGAGCTGAGAATTATTGATTGATGCATTATCTTGTTACACTGACAAATGATAATTAGCAAAGAGCACATTTGATTAGTGTTAATACTTATAAGCATAGACAATAAAACGACTTATTGAGCTGCATAAAAAGTGAAACCAAGCAGCTTGTACGGTATGTATAAGTAACATTTTATACCTGAAGCGATAAAATGTGCTGGACACACAATTTGAAAATTAGAATTCTATTGGAACTTGTAGTCTTCCATTTTCAAAGAATCATGGGTTTCTGAAGATAACAGTATTTTTTATGTGATGAACTCGTAGCTCACTTCAGCAGTACAGTATATTGTGTTTCAAATGTCACCCATAAGAACACAAAGTTATTTTGTTTGTCCCACTGTGTGAAACATAACACAAACACCTGTCACTTTAAATTAAGGAACAATTTTCATTACATTTGTAAAATATATGTTTTATTCAGTAAGCAGTTGCTTGTCACATCAAACACAATCCCTTTCATTTTAAAATTGACGTACTTTTCCTATTTTACACTGTGTATTTTTACATGTTTTTTTTTTTTTTTTTTTTAATAAAACTGAAAACAGCGATTTAAGATAAATAATATTGTCACCATCAGATAATTGTGAAGGTTACAGTTACTCAGTCAATTACAATAAATGTACTGTTAAGCTTACAATTGCCAAGATAGTTAAAAAAGAAGAATAAAAGCACTTGACAGCCTCAGTATTCATCATTTCATTAGGAAACAATGCACATTATGATATGTTTTAATAGAATGGAATGAGGCAAAGCCAAGATTAAGAGATTTCAAACTGTAAATCCTTCTTGCAGGCTACTCCCCTCTCAGAATGAGCCCTAAAAGAAGAAGAAAATGGAATAATCTCTTCAGAAAAAGGAAGAATAAAAAGTTGAAAATGTTGTAATTTAAGAAAACATTTAGCATCCTGATTAGGCTCTTAACATGCTCAATGAAAATGGTTTGTCTTACCCCTCATGTCCTCTGATTTCTTCAACTTCCCCCACTGTCATCCTTGGTTCAGTGTATCTAAAGAGTAGGCTCAGTCAACATACACAATTCAGCGTCGTGTCAATAGCTTTTGTATTTTTTTTAGATTGTTACCTCGACCTGGTCATGGACTTTGCTGCGTTGTTCTTTTTATGTACTTTGGGGAATCTCCTGCTAGGGTATATCTCTAAAATTGAAGAAGCGGTTGTCATATGAATGTTTATATTGACGAAATTATCAGAAGCAAGTTAAAAGCCAGTAGTTAAGCCATAAAAATGAGTTCTTCAGCAAGAATATGGGGCAAGTTGGTTAAAGGTAAGTTTTGAACAAATACTCTAAAATATTTCTTCACACATGTGATAGCATAAGTTACTAAGAAATGAAGTTGAAAATTGCACCTTTTGAGACCTTCACATTTTAACTCAGTCATTTTGGAAAATAAATACACACCATGGAAATTGTTGAGTTCTTCAACATATTTGAACAAGCAAATAGAAGACCCTTCATGGAAACGGTGCCTCTAAAGAGAATGTACTTGGATGAAAACACCAGCAAAATTTCAAATAATTATTAATTATTTTCAATTATTTTTCCAACAAATATGTTAATAGATGTAATGGTATAATGAGGTAGAAGTAAATGCACTCTTAGCCTCAGAAGCTGGTACTACCCCCTTTAGAAGAAATGACTTTTTTTTGTACATAACTGGTTTGCATAACTGATGCCCAGTCTCTGGCATTGACCTGGTGAAATTTTTAACCACTCCTCTGTGCAAAATTGCATGTACTGCCCTTTTCAAATCCTACCCCAACATTTCATTTGGATTCAAATTAGGGCTTCAGCCCTACCAGTCTATATCCCTTCATTTCTTCTTTTTAAGCTGTTCCTGGTGGAATTGCTAGTGTACTTCGGATCATTATTGTATTCCGGTTGAACTTCAACTTTCAAACAGATGGCTTCCCATTCTCCTTAAGCAGACTTTGGTATGATGCAGAATTCATAGTTGACACACATACTGTAAGCTGCCAAGGCTCTGAGACAGGAAAGCAACTCCACACCATAATATTTCCACTACAAAGCTTCACAGCAGACATGAGGTGGCTCTTCTATTTTTGATTTTATCTGTCCAGAGCACATTGGCATGGTCTTTTGTTCAGTATGTTCAGTACCAAACTATAGTCTTACTCTAATGTTCTTTTTGGACAGCAAAGTATTTTTTTCAGAGATATACAGTACCGCACATGCAGGTTAAATTTATATAATCTCCTTCTGACTGTAGATGCATGAAATTTGATACCAACTTTTGCAAGAGTTACCCGCAGAACCCACAATGGAGTTTTGTGGTTCTTGGAGACCTCTTTTAGTATCAAATAAGCTCTTGTGCTGAAATTGCTGGGCCAGTCAGTCCTGGACAAATTAGCAGTCATTTGAAATCTACACCACTTGATGATGATGTTCCTTACTGTGGAAAGTTCGATTTCAAATAGTTTGGCAATTTTTTTAAATCCCTTGCCAGACTCCTAGACATCCACAACATTCTTTCTTAACCTAAGACAGGTTCTAATCATTGGCACCTAACATGGAACACCAGATTCAAATTTTATGTATCTGACAAATGTAGGGGTGTACTTACTTTATCCACATGACAAATCAGCATTTTTGCTGATTTCAATTATGAAAATGAATACACTGTGTCAATTTTATGTGTCGTTTAAGTATACAGTGGACCCTTGACTTACGAACTCAATTCGTTCGCGAGGGCTGGTTGTAACTCCAGTTGGTTGTAAGTCAAGACTATTTTTCCCATAAGAAATAATGGAAATACCCATAATGCGGTCCGAACCTCTCACTGCAACACTTACTTAACCTTTTCATAATAAAAAAAAGGGTTGTATAATGTGCATAATTTACCAAAACACCAATAATTTTTCTAATGTACTAACCAAAAAGTAATAAAAAGTGCCTAGCCTACCAGAAACAACAATTTCATACTGTACTCACCATTTAATTTGACATCTTTGGGCTGCAGGAAGGGAGGAGGATGATAATGAAACTGAAGGCTTTTTAAAGGCTTTCTTTAACTTGCGCTCAGGCATTTGCAATCATTTCAATAGCTTCTTTTGCGTTAATTTTAATCTCCTCCTGCCTACAAGTTATTCTGACGAGAATTTTTCTCAGCATTTCCTTGCGATGATACAAGGAACTGTTTCTGAACTCTTCTGAGACCCCCCCACACTCAATGGGAACGACATGCTGAATTGCGTCCTGAAGCGCGATTGCCGCGACTGTGGAAGCTTGCTTGTCCATTGCCGGGCAGGGATATCACATGCATATCACCCATCGATATCTTTTCTGTTTGCTTTGGCTGAGAGACTCAGCACAGCTTTAAGCCGGCTGTTGCCCCAGCAACAGATAAACAGTCTTCCATACGGAGTTTGGACTTTGGCATGTCTTCTAGTTGGGGGAGGTCCCAAGAGAGTTTACAAACCTGACATTTTATTGAATGAGTGCCGCATTAATAGGAATGTTTCTGTTTGTTTACAATTGCGCAAGCGGATACACGTGACCGCATTCAGGTCGTAACGCAAGATGTTGGTCGTAAATCAAAATAAAAATTTTGGTCGTAAATCAAGTTGTTCGCATGTCAAGCCGGTCGTATATCAAGGGTCGACTGTATCACCTTTATCTGTAGGCACAGTTTGCCTGTTCAAATGTATTGATAAAGTCAACAATTTCCCTGGGGTGTACTTACTTTTTCACACGACTGTATTCTGAGGGAATTATTCATTGAACAGAAGACAGGCTAAGTTAGGCTATATTTGTCAAAAACCGTTACGTTAGTCTTCAATCCACCAGTAATTGTGGTGACGGTTACACTTAAGAATATGGTGAACATCCTACATGCTAATACTCTGGAAGATGAGATTATGTTTCAATCCTAAAAGACAACAACCAATTTTAATCAATTTGGAGGTACGGTATTGTGACATTTTATTATACTTAATCATGACCAAATTATTTTGAAGATTTATGCATGCACAAGCAAAGAGAACCATGCAAGATTTGATTTCAGTCTTGTAAAATTTACTTATGCGGCCGATTTGAACTTTGTATTGAAAGTTGTGACTTTATCAAGTACTAGTTGTGTTACCCAGCTTCGCCAGGGAAATTTCGTTAAGACAATGGGTCTTGGTTATAGTGCCGAGGGTTAATCAAATGTACTATGTACAGTAAGTAAATGAATACTTTTCTGTATTTAATACCCCCAAATAGGGGGCTAATATTATAAGTTCACTGGAGACAGGAGCTCCATACAATAAATGTTTCATATAATTGCCCAGGAATAAAACATTACTGCTGCATATCAATTACTGGTTGTCCTACTGACTGATCTTGGCTTTTGTTGATGATCATCGCAAAATTTTATTTTAGAGCAAAGTGTCTTCTTTTGAATTCAAACAAATAATTTGTAGAAACAATAGAAATTTGGGGTGTAAATATAATGTCACCCTATATCAGATCCTGTGAAAATGGTATCTTGATTCAGATTTCAATGTAATCTGTAATTATTAATCTGTAATCTCATACCAATAGAAAGTTTTTTTTAGGATTTACATATACATATACTGTATATAAAGCAATTTACACTGTATTATATATAGCACTGACATTTGCAGGCTGCACATTTACATCTCCCATGTGATGAACTAAAAGTCGTCTTTTATTTGTTTATTATTCACTAATAGTCTTAACTTTCCAGATGCTAGAATATATATATTATTTTTTTAAGTTTGAAGGCTCAGATCTCCAAAACCACCATCTATTATATGTGTATGGGAGAGCAGAATCAAATTAGTCAGATGTTTTAAGGATCAGTGGAGGTTCTGCATCTGCTGGCACAATGCTGGGAATTAGGAGGAGCTGGATAATCAATTAAAATGACCAAAAGTCAGTCGTTGGTTTCCTTCATGCTAAATGGCAGGAGTAATGCTGAAAGGGACAACATGGAGACAGTGAAGTCTCCTAGCAAGTGGAGCCAGCTCAAGACTTGACCTCAGTGTGCAGTATATAAATTCCAAAACTAGGTGCAAAAGTATAACATACTTATGAGCCACCAAGCAGGTTTAGAGATGAACTTTGATTCCAGAGTCTATTGTGGCCTAATGGCATGCAAAGAATTATCCACAACAGGAGTGTATAAACCCGGGACAGAGAAGCTTGTTATAACTTGTGTATGTGCTCTTTTGGTTTTACTGTGTTTGCTGTTTTACCCAGTGCATGCTCTCTTCTCAGCACCATCTCTTCCTGTATGATGCACACATGTTATGCAAAGGCCTGCTCTGGTAATAAAGAGGTTGCCCTGTGGGGGAGTCCGTCCTCCTTCCTTGTTGATGTTTGGTTTATGAAACAGCTAATAGCAACTTTAAGAGCAGTAGACAGAACACAGACATCTATATTCCATAGTCTATTGTCTGTTTTATCAGTGTTTGTTTTTTTTTTCCTTGCAGATTCCATTTATGTGCAATATTTTTATATTATATTTTTAAGAACTCATTTCTTCTATTGAACATACAAAGTAGTGGATTATATAATTGCTTTTACTACACAGTTCCTGTAAAAGTCAAATTTATCTCACTGAAATCGATTCCAATGATTTCAGCCTTCCTTACAATTCATAAATTCAGTGCAGCACTTGAGCATTGTTTTAAAGCAAAGGTTTATGGTATCAATAATGTGAGTATAACCAAAATATTTGGAGCAATTTCCTTTTCTGAGCAGAACAATTTAAAGTCAATTCATCTAATATTTTTATTCATAATGCCCTTTGTTCAGGTTTTCTTCTGCTGCATTTATGACATTGGTCTGAAATGTAGAAGTTGACCCACTGGATCAAACCATTTTACAAATGCAGCAAATGTCATAATACACAGCTCTGACATTACATTATTTGTTATGGCTTTCTGTCTTCTCAAGGAAAGGTCTTTGATCCTTTGTGACAAAAACAAAAAAAACTATTAACTGATGTCTTTCTCAATTATGTACTCTTTACCCAATGTGCACCTCGTGCTACACAATGTGGCTGAGTCCCCTCTAAAACCTTTTGATAAAATTGGATGCCTTATTTTCAGCTAATACACTATACCGTTAGACTTTGAAAATCTAGGCCAGCTAAATGAAAGATATTTTTTCACAAACTCTAAAAGTAAACCTGTCCAAGGTAAAGTTGATTTTTAGAACCATATATCTCTCATTTCTGTGGTCTCTGGTATCATTGAGGGTTCTGAAGCTAAGAAACATTACAAGCCTAAAGCCCTTCCATTGAGATATTCTGTGCCACGTCTTATCAAGGCAAAGCTAAACTGGAGAATAAAAGAGTCATAAGATGTTATAGTTGTTAAATACTTATATGTTTATTTTCTGCATATGCGACACATTTTAAACAATATTAAAGATCATTAAGTGATTGTTAAAGGATATTCTGAGTGGAATAGTGACAGTTCTCTCATCACAAGAATTGGACACAGGTCCTTGGATCTGTGAGGTAACTAAGCTAACCACAACATCATATCAAGAGCTGATCACCTGAAAACTGACCTTCTTAAAGTATAGTGTAACACATGATATGATGATGATGAGAAAGATGATTATTATTGATAACAATGGATTGGCACCCTGCCTTTGATTGGTCTCTGTTTTGCTTCCAGTGCTGCCTGAATATTCATTCACCTTTCCTTTGGCAATGTGCTATCAGCGTATGCTCCCAACCTCTCTCTCTCTCTGTCTCTCTTAGTAACACTCAGTTGTCAGGAAATAGATTGAATAACAACTTGGCACCATGCGTAATGAGGGAGGACATCCTAATACTTTTGAAACAGCTTTACTTCTTCAGCTTCAGGATATAATGCTTGTTTTGGCATGTCGTATTCTAACCCGCTTAATCCAGGCCAGTGTTATGGTGGGGGCAGGAGCCTTTCCTAGCTAGCACAGGGTGCAAAGTCATTGCAGGGTGAACACATATACACACCAACCACATATGAGGACCAATTTAACGTGGCTAATTCACCAAACCTGCATGTCTTTGGACTGTAAGAGGAAAACTGAACACCTGATGGAAACCCATGCAGACACAGGGAGAAGAACACATCTCCCATAGTCCATGGAGGGAGGACCAGGAATGTGAACCTTTAGTCTCCTTACTGTGAGACAGCAGAGTGACCAAATACTCCACACAGTGGCGCCACAAAGAATGTTTCCTTTTTCAAAATTCAAACTGGCTGCACTTGCATTTCTTTTATTTTCCTGCACATCTACTATGCTAAGGCTGACTGTAGATTGTGATAGTCACTGTTCTTCTAAGTGAATGTAGTGTTGGCTGTTTCTGTTGTTTATTTTTAGGAGATTTATCAAGTATTTGAATCATCTTATATGCCACTTTGTTTCTCTTTTTGTTTAGTCTGCATTTTTAAATGACCTGTTATGTTCAGTAAAATGTTTCTATATTTGCCCAACGATTGAGCAGACACCCTGTCCAGGTTTGGCTCGTGCTTAGTGTTCGCTGCAGCTGGTAAAGTGTCTGGTCCCATGTGACATCTGATTAGGACTAAGCACATCTGAAAATGAAAGAATGGATGGACGATTGATTAACTGATTGAATCTGTGCACTGATTGTGGGGAGTATTGAAGTCGTCAGGGCTTTAGTGCATAGATGGGGACCTACAGGTACATGAGCCTGAGATCTACTTGGGGAAGTTGCAGTTTTATACCCAGAACTCCTTTGGATGACTTCATTGTTACTACAATTGCAAATATATTTTTTTTACATATGTAAGAATAGTATTGTCATCTTCTGCTTACTCTTTTGTAGCTTGCTGTTGTGATCTTCTCACTCAAAAATGTCAAAAGGAATGCTGGCATTAAAAGTACCCCAAAACACCAGACCTTCCATCTTCTCAAGACTGAACCCAATGAGTAGGTTACTGGCAGCCTAGCTCCGTACTCAGAAAGCAGGCTTTTGACCTGCACAGCCCTAAAAATAGGGGAAAAGCTTCCAAATATCAAATTATTTTAAAATGTCCACAAAAGGATGAAGGGAACACCATTAAAAGCCTCAGGTTTGTTGACCAGCAAAGTTATTGTTTATTTATTGACAATGTTAAAATAGGTAGCATTCTCAAACTTATTTTTGGGAATACATCAGCTATAGTATCTTGAAATAAGAGCAGGGCTCAAAACCAGAAAATAAAAAAGAAGCACAAAGCAATTAATGAGAAACAATTAGAAATGCCAACAGCTGTTCCTCTTTAAATACCATTGGGGTGGTACCTCGGTTACAACATCAGGTAACTCCACCACAAGTAACATAACTAAAAGGGCTGGACAGTGTAAAATTACATTACTCATAAACACAAAATTATTAATCAAATCTTCCCAAAAATAAAACAAAGCCAAAAATCAGTAATATTTGCAAAAAATAATGAAAACAAAAAAGTTAAATAGACAGAAGACACATTTAAGCTGGGGGTAAATCCCTGGCTGAATCATGACAGATGCAGTACAATTTGCCTATTCTGATTCTGGATCTTGCAATGAGTTGCACAACCCAACTGTTAACTACTTACAGTGTGCTAGGATGGCACATATACCGAATAGTCACAGTGTGGCAATGTCACTTGTCAAAATTTGTTTCTAATGCTCAGGTATGTGGTGACTGTTGAATGCACATGTGACATCGGGAGGCAGAACAATGGATCTGTGACATTACGGACAGAATAGAAAACTTTTCATCTGACAGACCGGAGGACAGAACTTGCCCATGCAAGTATCACATTTAATGTTTCTCTTGTGGTACACTCCTACAAACCCCTAGTCATAAAGGATTCTTTTCAAGTATTTAATGAAGAAACCTAGCTTACTGTGCATTGAGAATATAGAGAAGGTAAATTCAAATGTTGAAAATTCTTGTAAAACAGCTGCTGAGACTGAAAAATGAGACAGTCAAATTAGGCTATATTGTGCTTCTCACTTGCCCAAATTTCATGTGCTTGCCTCCACTGGAGCTTGTCTAATTATTTCATAAAAGAACAGCTACACGGTTTTATTAACAGTGCTGAAGACATTCCAGCATATCATTTGTAATATTTTTGCTAAAATAATCAGCCCTGCTAAAGAGCGCACTTTTAAAATGACACTAGAGGCAATTGACAACTTTCATCTTGTGACTTAAAACTCTTGCCACTTTGAGTACAATATGTTTTAAAAAATGGGATTAGAAAAAGAATGACTGGTAAGCAAAGTCATAGCTGTGTTTTTGTGTAGTCCTTGTTGCAATGGCATGCTAACTAAGGCTTGTTTGTCTATTGCTTTTAATATAGACAAAGGGATGGCTGTGAGTGCATTAGCGAGAATAGAAACAGTTGAAAGAACTGATGGGACCTCTGTTTGTATGTCCACACGACTCTTAAATGAAGAGTATATGAGTAACTGTGTACGAGTGAATACTAAAATACTGGAGAATAGACTCTGGGAGAATGAGCCTATAAAATGGATTAAGCAAACAGTAAAATGATGGATATACAGTGTATACACAATATACTGTGCTTCCACACTGAAAATGAACTGTGGTATCTGCTTTTTTTCCTTTTTCTGGTAGTGCAGAAGTTTAGTTTATAATGCGTACTGTGAGTCTGATGTAAATACTGTACATATATTTTTCATGTATTGTATATGTGTGTCTATATATTTCTGTTTGTATTTGTGCATGTTGTATATATTCTGTGTTAAAAGTTTCAAAAGTAGACTGCTTTTGTTTTTAACGGCATATCACCCTCTTCCCATCATTCTAAATGTTAATTTTACAATCCTGAAATGTTAATTCACCTTAGTATTTAGTCAAAGGTATGGTTAGCCAATTCTTAATTTTGTTAAGAGTTTATGCAGGGTTAGCCTGAGTTTTTAAAGAAGTCGCTGTTACATAGGTTCCACATTATGGAGTGTCTTTGACTGCACACAGAAGATTTCATGTCCTGTAAGCCCAGAATTGATTAGCATAAAACATGCCTGCAGAAAGGAGAAAAAAAAAACTAAACTGGGGCTCATCTGTAGCCTGCGTGACTTTTCTATCATCAGCAGGCACAAGGGAATGGTTCAAGTTTAGAAACAGTTATAGGCTGCCTGAGGAATCAGTCTAACCGGACAAGGACAGAATGGTCTATTCACTAGATAGATTTAAATCATCAGAATTACAGTCTATACAGGTGAATACTGGGTAGGATATCAGAGGAGGCAACCATCTTTTAAATACCACTGACAACTAAGCCCTGAAATAACTATAAGCAGCAACTCTCTTAGCATGTGTTTCAAGAGAGAATGGACTCCTCAGAAAGGTTCAGTACTTCATGCTGTGGTTGTGAAAGAACAGCATGATATGGTAGATATTAGCAAGAAAGCTTCCCCTTCTTTTCAGTGCCCAAAAGTTTGTGGACACTTGACTATCACACCTACTGTATATGAGCTTGTTGGACATCCCTTTCTAAAACCATGGCTGTTGATGTGGAATTGCCACCCTTTTGCAGATACAACAGCCTCCACTCTTTTGGAATGGCTTTCCAAAAAGATTTTGGAGAGGGTCTATGGGAATTTGTGCCCATTCAGTGAAAAGAGTATTTGTGAGGTCAGGCACTGATGGTGGACCAGAAGACGAGGTCTTCTTATCTTTCCAATTCATTCCAAAAGGTGTTTAATAGGATTGATGTCAGGGATCTGTGCAGACCACTCAAATTCCTTCACAACAAACTCGTCAGACCATGTCTTTATGCATCTGGCTTTGTGCACAGGGGTACAGTCACATGGAAACAGAAACCGAAACAAGTCTTCCCCAAACTGTTGCCATAAAGTCCCAAGTGTGCAATTGTCTAAAATGTCTTTGTATGTTGTGGCATTAACACTACCCTTCACTGGAACCAAGGGGCCTATCCCAAACCCTTCTGTTATCCTTCCATCCCCATAGTTTATAGTAAGCACTACACAGGCCAGAAGGTAGCATTCTCCTGGCATCAGCCAAACCCAGATTCATTCATCAGACTGCCAGGTACTGACATATGATTCATCGCACTAGAGAACATGTTTCCACAGCTCCAGAATGCAATGGCAGCATGCTTTACACCTCTTCAGCCAAAGCTCGGCATTGTGTATTATGATTTTAGGCTTGTGTGCAGTTCCTTGGCCATGCAAACCCACTTCATGAAGCTCCAGATTCACAATTCTTGTGCTGAAGTTACTTCTAGAGGCATTTTGGAGCTCTGTTGAGAGTGACATAACAAAGGATGGGTGATTTTTACATGTTATACATTTCAGCACTTGGCACGGCCCTGCTCTGAGAGTTTGTGTGGTCTGGGCTGAGCTGTTGTTGCTCTTAGGCATGTCCACTTCACCATAATAACACTTACAGATGAGTGTGGCAAATTGAAGTTAACAAAAATTCCACATACTGAGGGTGGCAATGGTGGCATCCTATGACAGTGCTACATTTTAAAGTCCCTGAGCTCTTCAGTACAATCCCTTCTTCTGCCACTGTTTGTTAATGGAGGTTGCATGGCTCTGTGCTTGATTTTATTCACCTGTTAACAATGGGAGTGGCTAAAACACCCAAACTTAATAATTTGGTGGTATGTCCATATAATGTGTGTTTACATAGGTGGACATTGTAAATTACACAAGCATTTATTAAATGAAAAATCGGTGTTGTCTATACGTACCGCAGTGTGCATATCGGCCATTTCATCTTGGAATGTGTCATCTGCTATTTTTCTCTATATTTTTACCTTTTCCATTCCCTGTTTTTTTATATTTCTCAATTTTTCTCTCTCTGTACAGTACAGTATAGGCACTCTGTGGCATTTATCTGTCTAGGAAAAAATACATCATGCAATGTAGCCTTTTTAAATATTTCACACCAAAAGAATTATATTTCCAAATTTAATTTATAATGGACAATTAGTTTTTTTGGTAGCATTTTAGTTGAAATAATGATTATACTTAAATGAATTTTTAAAATATGATACCCTATGTTCCAGCAGTACATGTCTTCTTGATAATAATTTTTGACAGTGCCTTCTTTTGTGCATTATACTTAGCAACCTGTTATGTAACAGTGTAAGGCTGGGGTTCAGATCACATCCTAAATACATTCTGATTTTTCGCCCCCTTGTAAGTAAACAGTCGCCACAGGTAAAGAATGATGAGCTAGTGCTTCCAGCAGACTGAAAATATTTTGAGACGTGACCAAGATGACTCATTCAAAAAGAAAGCGCAGTTCAATCTGAGTCAAAGAACAGACTCTGGATTTCGCTAAACTGGATATATTATGCAGTAGATAAAAATCTTAAATCCTCCACTAGCATTATATTTAAAGCAAATTTGCCAGTACTGTATCATTTTCATCTTTTCATATAAATAGTGATGTGTTCCTTCTAGCAAAGTCCCTCTTTTTTAAACAATACCAATTCACTTATCACAAAGGAGGAAATTTTAAAATATGTTAGAAATTCCTTTTTATGTTTTTGAAATGTCAAGCTAGTTTTAATTGACCGAAGTGCAAATGGGAGTAGTGAAGCATGAACATGAAGGAGAAAACTGAAAGAAAAGAAATCCATGTTGAGAAATATTAGAGAGGATTAACTTTATTTATAGGATTTACAGCAATAATGTGTTTTCATAGATTTCAAGCTTTTGTCATTATCTCAATTTATCGTGCCTTGTCTTTGGTGGGGGTGGATTTCACCACTGTTCTCTGTATTTATGTAACTCTTTGCTTCTCTGGGCTAACTGCAAAGCAAAAAGCTTGACTGCTAGCTGCTAATGCTGTAATAATTTAGAAAGGTACCATAGTATTTAGAAAATTCACACAAAGAGGAGCTTCCCTGTGTAGTGAATATTCATATTTCAAAATCACTCCCATTAAACTGTAAGCAATAATGTAAAGGTCAGGATTAACATGGACACTATTTAGTTAGGTGCACATACAATTCATGGCTTTGTATTTACTGCATGTGCATTCATATCATTGAAAGAATATTTCAAATGATGCAATAATCCATTTGGATGATAAACATTTGCTATAAATTGCTATTATTGTTCTACACATCAAGCAGCATAATCCAGATATATCCTGGCTCCCTGAAGAAATATTTCAGGGTTACAATATGCCAAATTTATTGAAGGCTTTTGTGGTCTGTACGAGTTCCTAATCTTCCTATAGGATTTGCCAGTCTAATGTTCACTGTACAGTAGACCCCTACCCGACTTGGCTTCCTCTTTGCTTATTGACTTGGAATAATCTCAGTGAATTGATCGTGTAATACATCTGGCATCTGCTGGCTACGCACTAGTTTTTGGTGTCTCAATGAGTCCACATTGTGTGACACAGCAGTAGAGGAAGCTATCATAATAAGACTATTAACATACTGTGTGCCAGCATAAGTATGCTTTTTATGCTGTCCTATCACACCCTTAATACTGTATATTGCATTTCATGTGCCCAGGGTTACTTTGTGAAAATACCATCTAGAAAGAAAAGCAGTTGTGAGCTTGGGGAAGGGATCGACAGCTGAGTGGTGTATTCTTGGGAAAATGGAGCAACATTTGAACATCTGAATGACACGTTTGATTTAAATTATGTGCCATTATGAAACTGTTAAATTGAAAACATAATCCTGAATTTAAACTGAAACAATTAAGTGATACACAGACATTTACACATTACTGTCATTCCATCATTAGTCTTAGGCTGTGTACTCCTAAATATGTAGCACAGTTATGCAGTATTTGCCAGTTGCGTTTTTGAAGTGAAAATTCTACTGGTACCATATCGGAATTTTCCTTTCTGTGTGCAGACTTCACTAACATTTGCTCGCCTAATTATTAATATCTGTCCATTTTGCTATCTAGACATCCAAGTTTACACGCGGTGTCACAAAAGGTCACTCAAACAGTTGTCCGCATGTGCATGGTTTGTCTTGATCGGCATCGTGCAATCATGATACCCTCTGAGATCATTATCATCTGACAAAATGCAGAAATACAGACCTGAACTTTAGTAAGCTGAAAATCAACATTTCCATGAACTGCCAAAATTGAAAGAGCAACACTTCCAAGTTAAGCATCAAAGGTTTTTAAGGTGAAAAAGGACAAGCCACAGTAACATGGAAAAACCACACAGACAGCACACACTACACAACTCGACCATAAGACTGAGGGCCTCTCCAGTAGCAGTGCTGATGCCATGTAGCTGGTTATTTGCTGAACAGTGCAAGGCCGACAAACAACTGAAAAAAGTGATCTTGCTGCAGTGAGTCTGCCCATCTTTGAAACGGTACATGCAAACTGCTGGCTTCTTTTACACAAAAAGGAAGGAACAAAATAAAAGGCAGTCCTCATTTTAATGCCTATAGTAAGAGACCTTAGCCAGACCATTTTAGCCATAAACAGGCACACTGCACCTGGCTTGAATACATACTACAAAAAGCTGTATTTTTCGAAAATCAAATTACCTTGAACACATGATGGAAAATTTGAAACAGTTGCTTAAGATGGCGAATTGAGGGTTCTTAAGCTTTTCAATAATAAGGTAAATTGCTGAGGGAATCTTACTCTTTATTTTGCATAACATTTTGTTGGCCTTGCCCCACTGGCGTTTAATGCAAAATCGCCATTGGTGTTTATAGTAATGAATGTGCAGAGGCTACCTTTCATCTTCATACATAACACCTTCAGATCCTGATATGATAATTAAGGAAGTGAAGGAAAAGCAATAGCATATTGTTCTTGGGAATAATTTCTTCTGTAGTACAGTTTTTTTCTTGACACTTACAAAGAGATATTTTGGAAATTCATTTAACCCAACAAACATGACATTGCTGTGGTAGCAGAACTGGAGAACATGGCAGAAAACCCATATAGATATGTTCACAATCAACCACTCCCCACATGTATTATTTTATTACTGATGATTATTTCTTAATTATCTACTAGAACTAAATAAAAAGAGTTGCTTAATTCATAGAGTGTAACATAATGTGCACATCCCTTCATTGCCTCTGCTTCTATTTCTTAGATTATTTAGTGTTAACTCCAGAAAATGAAGGAAAGTATGATGGAGGAATCAAAACTAATTTTATCATCTATTGTCCCAGATATCTTGTATTTTGAACAATCAACTTGAAATAACAATATATCATACTCTTCTCTAAACTCACCATTTTTTTTTTGTGCTGGACCTTGAAAAGTCAAACCTAACGGAAAGAGTTATTCAGCTCAAATTCAAGAGAAGCAACATATGCATATAAAAGATATACAGAAGAAACAGAGGAAGGGCAGACTTAACGGACAATAATGAAAGACCTGAAAATTACGTGTCACACAATACGAATGAGAATGTCAAAGCTAAAAGTTTGTGTTCAAGCAATAAATCAGGCAATCCCATGCACTTTAATCTCTAAACTCCTTTCGGGTGGATTTTTACTATCAATCAAATGGTAAAGCGTTAAATGGTGCATTGATTTCAATCATCCCCTTATAACTGCAGGGAATGACAAAGACATGGCAGCATGCAGATAATGTTTGCAGACTTGTTCGCCTGA
This sequence comes from Erpetoichthys calabaricus, assembly GCF_900747795.2. NCBI lineage: Eukaryota > Metazoa > Chordata > Cladistia > Polypteriformes > Polypteridae > Erpetoichthys > Erpetoichthys calabaricus. The sequence continues at coordinate 145,064,316 of NC_041395.2, read as the reverse complement.
TTGCATTTTAAACAGTGCCCTGAAACATCACCTGCCTAATTTATTCTCACAGTCATTTATTTCTTATGTTTGTATATTTAGACATTTTCAAATCTCATTGGGAATGTCTTTCAAAAGCTTCATTGTAATATATACAGTAAAAGTGTCAGAGATGCATTTTAGTAATGAGAGGTGTAATGTATCTAAAATATCTAAAAATGATTTTAGTGGAAATACTCCTGTTTGTGTGGCTTAATGTGAACTACAGTTACGTAAGAGGATGGAGACAACACAAAACCTTTATTATATACCATTCATTATTACACTTACAATAACAAATGCAATGTACATCTCATTTAATAGCCGAACATTGATCTGTTGTTGATCATATCATTCTCTGGTTACACGTCAATTGATTACAGTGTTAAAGTTAATCTTACATTGTTAAAGGAAAGGATTATTGATAGCTGATTATATTACGTTGTTAAAATTGACCTCCAGACTATGGCCATTTACCCTCATAGTAGAGATATGATAATACCCAGAGATGATTGACAGTTACATTATTTTTAGAGGAAAGAAATGCTCTAATGTTGAATTTGGCCCAGTGCCTGCTTGGTAGAATAATAAAGCTAAAGGTATAAAAAAAAATACAAGTAAAGCACCTAGAGTAAGTTAACTCACATCCCATTAACTTGAGAAAAGAAAAGCTGAGAGATTGACAGTATTGAAGGCATGAGAGGGCACACAACATATTGCTGTGTGAAAAGGTTTATGGTGTTATTGAGCAGCCTCGGATGACACAGCTTTGTGGAAGGTGAAAGGGTCCCATAAGATATTATGAGGCGTTGCAATAACAGTGTATTTTATTTCTGTGCAAATGAAACTTTAGGTCACAAAGTGCAAACAAAGCATTGTTTTCTTTAGGTGAATGTTATTAACTGTGGGATTCCCAATTTAAAGTCATAAACTTCATAACTTTTAGAGTTGGTCAAATTGTTCATGCATGAGCATTTCTTCATCTGTGTATTTAGCTTGTCTCTTATAGCGAAACACTGTTTCTAAAGCTGGTGAAGCTCATGCCAAGACTTTTGTTATGTGGCTCAGTTAAAAAAAAATTCAGTATGTTGTTGTAATGATTTTAAGTAGCTTTATAGGATCTTGACATTTTTAATTGAGTTATATTGACACAGTATCTTTCAATGTAGTAAGTAAATTCTAACAGAGGTTGCGTTTTTTTATTTTATTCATAAGTGTACCATTCGTCTTCCTTTTCTTCTTCTTCTTCTATGTGGAGTTGATGATTTTGATCAACCTTCTCCATAGAGCTTGGTTCTGCACCTCCTCTCGCAGTCAATCCCTTCTTATTTGTTATCATCCACACAAATTGAGTAATTGGTTTTAGTTTTTTATCAGTTGTGCTTTTCAAAAGATAATAAAATTATTTATACATGTTGTCTCCATTTTTAGGGTCCCAAAGGTATTTGAACAAACTAACATAATCATGAATATAATTATCATTTTCATTTTCAGTATTTGGTTGAAAATCCTTTCCAGTCAGTGACTACCTGAAGTCTGGAACCCATGGCCTTCTCCAACTGTTGGGTTTCCACCTTTACTGGGTTTACAGGCCTTTACTGCAGCTGTCTTCAGGTGCTGCTTGTTTTGCTGGACTTTCTGCCTTCAGTTTTATCTTCAGCAAGTTAAATGCATCTCTGTTTCGGTTGAGATCAGTTGATTGACTTGGTCATTGAAGAAGATTCCACTTCTTTCTCTTGAGAAGCATTTGGTTTGCTGTCACAGTACGTTTTAGCTCATTGTGAAGTTTTGTCCTTTGAGTTTTGCAGCTTTTGCCAGAATCTGAGCAGACAGTATAGCCTTCAGAAATCATCCTGCAACTTTGGTCATAAGTCATATCATCAATAAACTACAGTGACTCACTTCCATTGGCAGTCACGCATGCCCATGCCATAATACTTCCTCCACCATATTTCACACAAGATGTGTTACTGATCATGAGCCATTCCTTCTCTTGTCCATACTCTTTTCTGTTCATCATTTTGGAACATATTGATCTTAATTTCATTTGTCCAAAGAAAACTGTTCCAAAACTGGACCTTTTAAAAACATTTTCTTGGAATAACTAATCTGTCCTTCCTATGTTTGAGGATTACCAATGGTTTGCAATTTGTGGTGATCCCTCTGTATTTTCTTATGTGAAGTCTTCTCTTGATTGTAGACATTGGCAATGAAGGCCTACCTCCTGGAGAGTATTCTTGGTTTGGCTAAATATTGTGAATTGCTGTTTCTTCACCAAGGATAGTATTCTGTGATCATCCAGCACAGTTGTCTTCCATGGTTGTCTGGGTCTACTGGTGTAGCTGAGCTCACCAGTGTGTTCCTGCTCTTTAAGAATGTACCAAATAATTAATTTGACCACCACTAGTGTTTCTGCAATCTCTTGGATGGGATTGTTTTATTTTTTCTACCTATTGATGACTTCTTTTTACTTGCATGGGACCTCTCTTTGGCTCTCATATTGAGAGTTCACAGCGACAGCTTCCAAATGCAAATTGCACACTTGGAATCAACTGCAGACCTTCTACCTGCTTAATAGTTAATGAAATGATATTTCTGTTAAATCTTTTGAATTATTGCTGAAAGCCTACACTTCAGTCATGTAATTATTTCTTCATTTCAAATCCATTGTGGTAAAGTATGCAATTATGAAAATTGTGTCATTGTCCAAATTCTTATGGACATAACTCTAAGTCACCTTGAACTGTCACTTACTTACTTGCCATATGCACAGGAAGTATTCCTTTATTAAGTACTATTTTATCCACCCATTTTCACCCAGAGTCACAGGGTCTAGAGCCGCATCTGAACAGGGAACAAGGTATTGTGATAAGAAAATGAATTGCAGTTATGTGAAGTTAAAAAGAATCATAGCCACTCTTATTTAATGGTAACACAGTTTGAGCTACTTTTACCTTATTCATCCTGGAATCCATTTTTAGAATCTCCTGTTTCCATTATGATGTCATGGATAACCGCTGTCTATTCTGGGAGTGGCTGCCAATAAGCACATCATCATGCATAAACTAAAACTCACCCAATTTAAAGTTGCCAGTCAGCCTAACATTTCAAATCGGTTGGTTGTGAAAAGAAATCCAAAGTACCTGAAGGAAATGCACACATGCATAGGGCAAGCAAGTAAGTGCTACACACACAGTGAATGGCCTGACAACTGAAACTAGGTCTCTGAAATTGCGAGACAAGAGCAGCACTAACCACAGCTCAACAGGTTGCCCCAAAATTAAGTTATAAAATCCTAGCATTATTATTAATCTGAAAAAGGCACAGGAAAGCAGCAACATGTTTCCATGGTTACCTAACCATCTAAAGTCTTCGACTTCTCTCAGTAACAGCTGACAACTCTCTAAGTAAATAAAATTGTGAAGGTATCCAAATGCATATTTTTCATTACTTTTGCCTTCCTGAGGAAGTGGTCACTTCACATGATGCCTGAGAAACATCACAATGCAGAGAGGATTACTGGGAAAGGACTGTTTATTTGGGACAGAGAAGCAATCTGTGACTATTTTATGATGTTTTTTTTTTTCTTTTTTACAACTAAATCATTTTATATCTCAGTTGGAAAACTAAAAATGCTCAATATGGAAATGCATCATTGGTATGCACCTTATATCCTAGTCTGAAGGTTTTCAAATTATGTGGAAATTCTTAATTAAATAATATAAAAGTAGTATAAGTTACAAAATGAGCGTCTTAATGATCGGCATCCCTGCAATTAACCACATTATTTGCTGAATTAACTGACAGATTACCACTGTTCAGTCTTTGGAATTGAGTGATTTATTGTGGCCCATAAATATCTCTGAAAGTAAGCTCTTCAAGACTAAGGTTTGAGAGGTCTTGGCATGACAGTGTCATAGCTTCTGCAAAATACTTGTATATGTTAAACATTGTGGTTCACATTATTACAGAACAGTGGCTTGTAGCACTTTTATGAAATAATGAAATCCTAATACTCATAACTCCATATTTTAGTTATGCTTTTGCATTACTACACCACTATACAAAAGCATAAAAATACAACACTTTTTTTTTTATAATATTTTTATTTTATTAATTTTCATTGTAATCATTCCATACAAACAGATCAATTAATAACCCAACAAATTTGAAGACTAATCAAACACCACCCCTGAGAAGGAGAGCTTAGCTAAAGGAGAATTGCTTAAGGCTTTTTAATAAGGCAACATTAAACAAAAGAAAGGGAGAAGTAAATATATATGTAAATAAGAGATGGAGAAGGGAGTTAAATGCAATAATAGTTATTTCTCTTATTCTAAAATAATATTGATTAAATCCTGCCATAACACTTTTTTTTTTTTTTAAGTTTAGAAGGCGACAAGAGTGCTCTGCAAAGGAAACAAAAAAATGGCAAAAAAGATCTAATAGGATTTAACACTACTCTGATAAACAAAGAAGTATTTCCTATAAAAAGAGCAAAGTTGCATGCCAAATTTTCAGTCTTGCTTTTCCACACAATAAAATTAGAAGATATCATATCATCATTCCTCCAGGCCTTGCTTTATACCAATAAGCTGCTCCCATTAAACTGCACACTGACTAGTGTTGTCACAGCCATTATGTTGCATAGTCAAGACCATGTGACATCATGCTTCTCCTATCAATGCCACAATTGCGCTTCGCACTATATTTTTTTCCTATATCTATTTTTTGTAACATTTTCAACCTTCTTGATTGGCTAATCTTGCAGTTTGTGGGATTATCAACTATGATTGTTTTTCAGAATATGTTTGCACCTGTTCTGCTGTTAAGAATGAGGATTTCATTTGGAGAACAATCAAGAGATGAAGCGTGGTGCCAAAATTCTTAAGCAGGAATTCTTATTAGTCAAATGTTTACATCAAGACAAGAATCAAAATCATAGTCAAGAACCAACTAATCTAAAGCCAGGAACACTAAGTCTTAGTCATGCGCATAGTATTTTGCATTTGAATCTGATGTCTCAGACAACTAGGAAGATTGTGGTGCTGCTCCTTTATACAGCTGCATTAGTAATATCACGTGCCATTCTCCTGTGATCAGCTATGTGTGGCAACATCTTTGTAACAGTAAACATACTGTTTAGGTCAAAATAGCAGCATCTGTAAAAATAATACTGTGTTGCAATAGAATGTGATATGTTTTTAACATTAAAATTAAATCAAAACTAAAAATAAGTGACAAATCAATTCTTCACACTGGAAAACTCTAAAAAGGATACATTTTGTGCTTCCACAAATGAAGGGCAAAGCAGAAAAACGTTTAAAATATGAGACTATCATAGCAATGCACCCCCTGACCAAAACAGAAAAAAAGTAAATTTTAATATTTAAATGGTGATGATTACTTTGTTGCCAAAATTCTGGTTGCAATTAAATAAAAGCATTCTTGGAATGTCCTGGAAGAGTTAAGTTTTCTGCACTTATGGCATACTCTTGCTGCTGTAGTAGTAGTAGTAGTAGTAGTATGATAGGCCTTTGATTTTAGTTAATGATACTTTTGTTTTAGAGAACTTTGACAGAATGCTTCAGTAGTCAAGGGGGTATGGGAGGTGTCATCCTATCTTCATTACTTGTTTGTCTCCATTTTCTGGGCTGGTGTGAGAGTTGTATGTATGTGGTAACACGGTATTATCTAAGGTCAGGATATGTCAGGGAGCATGTACTGGTTCAGCGTGTTGCCGCACCCACCACGACAAAACAGCTTGGTATCCCGCTAACATCCCCCCAGGCAGACACGCAGTTTGGTTCCACTCCTAAGAAATGATCATCTATCTGTTGCAGCCAGGTGTTACGTGGGCTTCCCCTTGGTCTCGTCCAGCTGCTCGGATCGTTAACAATGAGGGTCCTGTGAGCTGGATCACCCTTTAGAAATCACACTACATTGGCTGTAGTGCTGTAACTGATGCTCCCTCACAATACAGGTAATGTGCCTTATTCGGGACTCCGTGAGCAACAAAGTCAAACCACCAGTACCCAAAGATTCTCTAAAGGACAGAAGGATTACTGTCCTCGTCTCGGGTCACTGGATAGCGTCCATGTCTTGCAACCATATAACAAAACAGGAAGCACCAGGACTCTAAAGACTTGGACCTTCGTCCTTTTGCAAAGAGATGAGTAGTGCCACATACCCCTTTCCAGTGACCCTCATGACCCTCCAGGCTTTCTCAATCTGCCTACTGACTTCATAGGAAGAGTCACCAGAGACTGCCAAGGTAAGTAAACATCTTGACGAGGTTGACGTTCTTTCTGCAGACAGATACACTGGTGATGGTTGTATCCAAGAGGTCATTAAAGGCCTGGATGTTTGTTTTTATCCTGGACACTCGCAAGCGCAGACATTTAGACACTCGCTCAGTCTCTTGAGAGCCCTGATCAGAGCCTCCATTGACTCTGTGAAGATCACAGCATCGCCAGCAAAGTGAAAATCAGTGAGTCTTTCTTCACCCACTGATGACCCACAGCTGCTGGACCCTACGACCTTGCCCGTCACCCAGTCCATGAAAGCATAGAACAGAATAGGGGCAAGAACACAACCCTAACAAACCCCTGAATCTACTGTGAAAAACACAGAAGTTCTGCTTCAACTCTGCAAAGCGCTCACATTATCAATGTACAGGCTGGGCATGATATCCAGCAACTTTGGGGGGATCCCATGAAATCTCAGGATATCCCACTGGACAGCTTGATCAGCTGAGTTGAACGCTTTACGAAAATTGACAAAGGCTTCAAAGAAACTCTGCCGATATTTTTGTTTGCAATCAATGAGAACCCTCAGTGCCAAGATGTGGTCAATGGTAGACTTCTTAGGCGTAAAACCAGTCTGCTCTAGTCACTGGTAGGTGAGCAAGTGATCATGGATCCTATTGCGAATGACCCTAGCAAGGACCTTACCCAGCACTGAGAGCAGTGTTATCCCCCTGTAAATGCCGAAATCCAGGCGATCTCCCTTCCCTTTTCAGATAGAGATGATAGGTCTCATTTTCCAGTCTGTTGGGAAGATGCACATCTCCCAAATGGAAGCAAAGATTGCTTGCAATGCCAGGAGGACAGCTTTACCACCGGCTTGAAGAAGTTTTTATTTTGAAATGTTCTGTTTGTGGGCCGTAGTGTTTTCCATTAGATCAGAAGTGTTAACTTTAAGGTCTCTGGGCCACAGCCAGCCCTTGGACCTTTTTAAAAATAGCCCATTCCATCAGTATCCAAAACATGTAACATATAGCCTTTGGTGGCAGTTTTCTCAAAGACCCCTTTAATATGATATATATTATATAGATTGCATCCATATATAATTTTTTCATATGACATTTTCACCTAGCATTAAAATTAGTCTCCAATGTCCAGGGTTGTTTATCTGCACAGCACAGCACATTGCAGCACAGTTACTAGCCTGAACATAGAATAGGAAGTGGCTGCTCATAATGACCCAACAAGAAAAAGTGAACAGAGAGTGACTTGCCACACTGCCATTGAGTTTTAGCATGATGCCAAAGATGTTACACTTTCATAAAGATAACGGTAGGTTGGCTTCACACACACCTATATTGGCACTACACTAACTATTTAAAGGTGCATAAGTGTCAGTCCTAGCCACCCTTCAGTGGCTCACTTGACTGCTGCCACTGGCCTATATTATTTATTTTTGCCTTTTCCCCTCAAGTGATAGTTTACTGTTGATAGAAAACACATTTGCACTTCCAATTGTGTTCAATTTGATCACTATCCATTTCTGACCAACTCCAAATGTGATCTGTGTGATTCAGTGTGTTAACATTCCATTTTTTTAACGTAGTCAAGCACCATCCAGTCGTGATGCTCATTAATGTTGGTGTAAACAGATGTACTTTGATTTAGTTACAAATTCTCATGTTTCTGTGCTGCTGTTCTCATTTTTCTTTATTTGCTGATGTAATTCTTTCAATTCTTTAGCTCCTGTGGCCTCTGGTAGATTTCCTAACCTGCTGCAATGTCTAAAAAAAGAAAAGCTGATAAAAAGGAAGACAGTTTTTAGAGAAAAGTGAGGCAAAATATATGATTGTGTTGAGTTGAGATGTACCTGTGTGTCTCGTTGGTAAAGAAAACTAGCCTTAACGGCACATTCTGGAGGAAAAAATGCTGTAATATCGAGCGGGTGCACAGTCCTTACAACTGTAAGCACAAAAAAACCTGAGAAAATGGATAAGAAACTTGTATGCTTACATGCTTCTAGTATACAGTAGATAGAACTTGTATGCTTAAATGCTTTGTGTACTTTGTGTGCTTATTGAATTAAGAAACATTTCTCCAGAAGATACTTCTTAATACACTTTATTTTGAGTAAACACTTGCTTTGCTTGCTATTCTCTTTAACTGTTGCTCTAGAGGTTGCTGTAGACCAGTGGAGCACAAAGTATTTTTTCCTGAGGCTTACAGCCTTGATTGTTACAAATAAATGCTTAAGTAAAAGCATAACAGACTGTCATATCTGAGTGATTTTAAATTCACTTTGCCCTGATGACTGTCAGTTTGCAGTCCACTTGACTCACACTTGGAGACCACACTTTGAGAACCACTGCTCTAGACCAAGTAACATGTGCTTGGTCATGTGTAAAAAATGGTGATGATACATAAATACCAAAAATATCTAAAGTGTGCTGAGTGAGAGAGATGGAGGAAATGGAGCATGTGCTTGCATGTTGGTATGTAGTATGAAAATTAATTCAGTAGTATGGTTATAAACGCACACATCTGTATTAGCCTTAAAATCTGTATTCTTTACCTGGGTTGCCCAAATTGGAGTTTATTGTGTGTGTTTTGTAAAACTGCTGTTTGGGAATGTATGTGCAACATTCAAACCTGTGAAAACTGAAGTGTCTCTGTGAGCTATACATCAATATAAGAATGTGGCGGTAGTTGCTTGTTGATATATTCTGGCACATATTGAATATATAAAGTTATTTTAGCTCCCACTATAACTGAATTTGACACCCCTGCATTAGACTGATATATTTAGTTTGATGTGCATATGTTTGTTGACTTGAGCAGTTGTGTTCGGTGAATACCACAATAAATAAAGACCCTCTATCTTCCTCTGATATTAGTCATGTTACCAAATGGAGACACTGCACTAGTATCCTTTTGTCAATTTCATAACAGCGTGGAGTTTTCACGCCTCTATGGATTTTTTCCAGTGATTCGAGATTCCAAAGAAATGCAATCAGCTTCCCTCGTTGTGCTTATGTTACAGTATATGCATCAAAAAACAACATAATGTACCAGCAAGTACGCATTCTGTCTTTGATCCTTTTCCACTGGCAACAAACTCATGCCGACTCAAACAGGAGTAAGCGGGGTAAAGGTATATGAAAGGATGATTGGTTTCTGAGATCCTTTATCAAAATGAGCTGAAAATGATGATACTATTTTTGTGCATATCCACATAGAACAGGGGAAAAAAATGATAAAAAACAAACCAGTAATTGTCTACCTAATTGTGATAGAAAAGTTACAGTATAAGCACCACTTATGGGCTTACTTATACCCAAAAAAAGGACCCAAGTTCAGCTTTAGACTTGATGACCATTTATTTTTTGTATAGTTTTTTCTTAATGTGACCCAACTTTTTTCTGTTTTCGAAATAGATACATTTTAGGTTATCTGACTTGGTTTAAAAGAATATGAGCATGCATATGTAAACTTGCATCCTTTTCTAGCATATCAGGTGGTTTGCACTCAGTACTACCAAGATCTGTTCTGGCTCCCTGCAATTCTGTAATGGAAAGTGCATGAAAATGAATAGTTAGTTACTTTATAGACAGGCCCCGGGTAGGATATGTGACAAGCTGATAGCATTCCAAGTTGAGGTCCTTTTCCTGTTTATTGCTTTTCTTAAATGCCACGAAATTACTAAAGTTATAATGAATAGTAAAGCTTTTTGTTAGATGAATGATTTGATTCATTGTAAACCTATACAGTATGGTGGGGTGATAAGTGCGACTTTGGGTTCATATCTCAGCACAGCCACTGTGTGGAGTTGGCACACTTTTTTCCTAATCTCTCCAGGTATCCTAGTTTCCTCTGACGCCTCCAAGATACGCAGACTAGGTTGAATATAAGCTCTTAATGGGGTGTGTACATAGATAGGTGTCCTATGAGGGATGGGTGCTCCATCCAAGCCTGGTTCCTGCCTTGTGCCTCAAGTTTGAACTCCCTTATGATCCTGTAATGTAATAAGTGAGTCTATAAAATGAATAAATAAACCTACAGTGTTTAACTAATAATTTCATTCAGTGATTAAGACTCAAGCTGCAAAGATTGCCAAAAGACTTGGTTGACTGCCAAGATCAGTGTCTCCGCTTTCATCCTCAGAATTGTCCACCAGTATTGCTATTTGTTTCTTAACTGTTTGCAGACCTAAGAGGTATTTACTTGTTGAGTTCCATTCTCATGTTTTCTCTTTGTGTTGTACTCGACCAGCCATTTGTCAATACCGGTTATGCATCACTGCAGAATAGAATCTTAAAATGATTGAACACTCACTCATTGTGTAGTATATAAAGTCTTGTTTGGCACTGACCAGAGAATACAAAAGATATCAAACTGCTATAGAGTAACTACCATAGGTGGCAACCATTGTATGTGCAAACCATGTTGTAACATCTGCTGGGAACAGCAGGAGGGGAAAGAGATTGTCACAAAGGAAGTCATTAAGATTGCATATGAATGTTAAGTTACAGCAGACAAGACAGAACTAAAGGGGGGTCCTTCTCACAACAGCTTGCAGACCTTGTGTAAGCAGCTATGGGTACTTGGCCCTTAAGTATGGGTCAATGCTTGGGAACGTAATGGTTTTAGAAGACACTGAAACGTATAAATTTCAAACCTGTCCCCAGTGGTTACTCCAGGGATGACGTTAGAAGTGAAATGATTTCATATTTACCATTTCAAGACAGCTGTCAGATAATGAATTTACATTCTGAAGATGAGATGGGAAGACTTTCCTGGACATGCAATGAACTGTGGAAAGGAACAGAATAGTAAATGAAAGAGAAAGTTGTGAGGGTGGAAAAGCAGGGGAGCCATCCAGCCTCGTAGTGTGGGCAAATCTGCCTTAATGAGATCCAGTTGCCCTGCAAGTTTTGTTTTTATGTCTTCCCTTTCTTTTGTTACTCCTTTTACACTGAGGTATACAGTATTTAGGGTATCTATTAAAAAAAGAATCCATTTTCAACTTTTGTAGACCTCATAGCAGATGAAAACCCTTTTTGTTTTTATAAATATGATGAATCAATTTCATTATTTTCCTCTTATACCTTAGTGTCAATGTGAGTAATTACTGATCAGGATGTTAGGATGGCGTGTGTTATTCATTTGATGGTTCTGCTTTTTCTCTGTCCCTGGTAGGCTGATTCTTAATGCTGCTACTGGTAAACAGTGATTGCTTAGTGGTTGTAAAAGACATTTAAACCAAAGACTGATTATTTTCTCCCCAGTAGAAATGAAGATGGTGGTGAAAGTACAAATGTGTCACCTCAGTGTACATCCAGTGCTGGAATGTTCAAATATGGTCCAAAGTGGTTTTATCATTTTTATTTTAAATGCCAATATTGAATTGCCCCATTAATGATTGGTTTTTGGTCCCATCAATTTCTTAAGTAAGGCTAAACGTCAATTGCTGCCATTAAAAGAACTCTTTTTAATTAGGTGCTTTGCTTTTATCCCCAAACGGTAGAAAGAAATAGCCAGGAAAGGCTGGCTTTTTAAAATAATACAGATGTGTGTGTGTGTGTATATATCTTACAAAGGAGAAATGCATCACTTCTGAAATTGTTCATTAACATTTTGTTCTGATGTTTCTTTTAAAAATGCGTTTGTAATGAAAATGCTTCTGAACTGATACCGATATGGTGGCTCCTCTGCAGGATTCATTCTTAAAATTTCAAATAAAAAATAGAAAAAAATCTGGTACTTTCATTTTGATGCTGTTTTCTGATAATGACTGCAGTGTTACTAAGGCCATTTAATGCACAAAAAGTGTAGCCTTTTTTTGATTTATTAATACATAAGTGAATAGTTTTTTATTAAGAAATGTAATTCCTCTCCCACTCCCCTGCCTTTACACTTAGATCTGTGGCATCTGTACATTGAGGTGCAAATCCCATTTCTCTAAACCCAGTTAAAAGAAGCTGTGTTTGCTCTTCCTTTAAACCTGAAGTTCCTTATCTTGTTCCAAAGATGGAGCTCTTGTGCTTTTAGTACTGTTAGGCGTGCTTCTCCCTTTCTGCTATTCATTTTTTAATTTCACCCCCTCTCCACCCCTTGCTTTTTTCCCCCAAAATTGAAATATGTAGTTAATTTTTCACTTCACTAAAGCTTTAAAATTGGTATGCTCTGTGGCACTCTTTACGTATTTTTATTGCAGTGGGGACCTCATACAAACAGGGCACCTTAAGTATTTCTAAGAGTTTGCTGTGTGTGCGTATAAAAGAGCAATGTGCAGACATTTCTCCCAGGCTGTGACCAGCTGTGTTCATCTACTAATGGAACGAAATGCCCTTCTCTGCTTTTCAGTGATGAAAAGCATAATGGAGAGTTTTAGAAACATGTTAAGGTGCCTGATTAAATACAGTAGATAATGCATGCCAAATGTGTTAATATTATTTTATTACACTTATTAAATTAGATAGGAAAATAAGACCATGATTCATTTACTCTGAGATGGACTGATAGCCAGACCAGCGTTGATTCTTGGATTGTGCCCGGTGCTGCTCTGATCGGCTTTAACCCCCATGATCCTGATGGACAGTGTGAATTGGGACATGGTCAGGTCATATTCTGGCCAATTCTACGTATGGAAGGATAGATGGAACTCGCCCAGGTAAGGGATGTCGGTTGGAGAATTATTAAAGACATCCCCAAGAAGCAACTTTTTTGAGGATTATGGAATAATAGGAGAATGTGGAAAATTTGATAGGAAACAAGTTGTCCTTCAGACCAATACAAAACAATGGAGCCTCATATGCTCTTTTACATTGAGACATGTTCCTAATTTATTTAGACAAGCTTTAATTGGGTTACCTGGCCATTCAATAACTAGTGTCCTGATGGGAATGCATTATCTGTTTGGGGCTACCAGTGGAGCTTTAACAAGTAATACTCTAAAACTTTCAGAGGTATTAGCCCAGTTTGGAGGGTCATTGGAAATGCTTCAGGAATAGGATTTAAAAGGACCTTCTCACCAAAGGCATAGAGGGTGTGGAGTCAGACAGAGAGAGGAGGTATGGGCCTACCCGACAAGGACAGAAAAAAAGCCAACATGGTTCCAAGAAAAGAAGATGGGTAAAGTATGAAGGAGTACTTACATTGTGTGAGCTTACTAGTGTGGGCAAATGGCCCAGCCAAACTACTAATAGTTGGGTTCCATTGTTGTATTAGGTAGTGCCAAAGAGTGATGGGTGTTCTGTGTTTTTTATCGTCAGTTTTTGATAACTCCTTCTTTATTACCTGGCTTCAAGTCTGTTCAAAGTTTTGTTAATAAAACCCAGTTTTTCCCACTACCTGTCATCTTTGGGTTTAGGGAGACCGCCCTCCATCAAGTCACAAAACCTAAATGAATTATTCCACTACTTTACATATTATACACTTAATTAACAAATGAACTGTGAGGTAGTGACATAAAAGTCTTCAATGTTCATTCTTAAAAGTTTATATAACATCTCATTTATTTTGTTTAAAAATGATCTACCCCTGTCCTAAATATTTTTGATAGTCTAACTGTTCATAGAGAATAATATTCAATGTTTCAGTTATGACAAAATGAATTGAAATCGCCTGTTTTACATTTTTAAGAAAAATGAAGGGTTTAACTTCCAGCTGCTTTTCTTGCTGAGTTTTGACTTCACATTTGGATATTTTGGTAGTTGATGCCTCTTTGGGTAGGTACCATCAGAAAGCACTTTATGTAAAATGTATGCAAGAGCAGACATCTGACAACAGATGCCAACTTATATGTGCAAAAGCCATAGCTGAGGAGTGAAAGTTCCTTTCATCGAAAAGTTTCTAAAAGAGAATATGACTTAATACTTTTAAGTTAGGTATCTCTTTTAGGAATAAAACAGAAATCAAATTCATTTCTTCGGTGTAATTTATCTGGAGGGGGACAGTAATAACTAATCATGCCAATAATAAAATTATAACCTAGTTTCTAAAATGTTTCCTGCTTCTGTCAACTTGCAGATCTCTGCATTTTATGTAGTCCCAATTTTTGGATAACTCCCAAAACACTTCTTTTATAGTGCATCCCAAATTAGAGCAATGTCGTTTTTCTTTACAATGGGAGCACATGCAGGTTAAGTGACTCTCTGAGTGTTGTGCAGTGAACAAATCGATGGTGGGATTTGAACCTTTATGTTTGTGGTATCAAGTGCCTCTCCATAGTCACTAGACTAAACTGCCTACTCCTAAAAGGATCTGGGCCTAAGCTCAAAAAACCGTACATTGTAATGATTCAGAATAAGCATTCAATAATTGTGATTATACTCTCCTCCTAGACAAAGTCATCTTGGCTGCATTGGCTTTACTGTAATTATTTTTGTCACATTCAGAGGATGTCTGCTGGCTAGAATACATTTATTACTGGATATGTCGCTGTGCTTTGTACATAATTAGAATATAAGGAAACAATATGCAGAAATTAGATTTTTGGAGGGGTGGGGGCTATGTCTTATAGCATCCCTAATTTAGCAAGACTTACTGCCGTCAGCATGAGAAGCTGAGAGAATCTGCTTATGAGAGGATCATGATCTGGTACGGCAATCTCTCTCACTGCCAAGGACAGGAAGCAGCTAGAGGGAGTGGCTGTCACCTCCCCACAGTAAATTCATTCTGCTTTTTCAGACTGAAAGCAAATAATATCTTATCAAACCAGGTCAATCATGACCAGGACTACCAGATTTCATAAATTGCTTCCTTGCCCCCGAGCTTCAAGAAACATTAATTTAACATCTTTATCTTGAAAGCCTTGTACAATAAGTTGATTAATATGTCTAAGTGCGTTTTTTGTTAAATTAGTTGTTTGAGGCCTATTAAGGAATAATTGCTTTTATCCCTGTGTTGCATATTCATATAAAATTATTATTTGTGTAAGCTTAAACGTTTTGTACAATAATTTGATATTATGTGTGTGTGTGTGTTTTTGTTAAATTATTTGTTTGAGGCCTGTTAGGAAATTAATAGTTTTATCCCTGTGTTGCACATTTATATACATTATTTATTTGCATAAGCTTCACCAGATCAAAGTTTATGCAATTTGACATAAAACACCTGGTAAATAAGCAGAAAAAGCAAATATTGCATGTGTAATTTTTCAGTAGTTGTATAATATGCATAAGAATTTAACGCATCCTTTTTTTTTTTCAAAAAAAAAAACTGCTCAGACTATACACTTACATTTCATCTGGGGTTCAGATTTCTCATTTAGCTCTGTTTTGTTAATTTATTTTGTTAACATTGTTGATTATTTACTATTTTATGTCTGTGTACCTTTTTCCATGTGCCGTGTGTCTTGTAGGTTGTCCCCCAATATTAAGGGCCACCTGCATGTCACCGCTGCCCTCAGCCCTATGAAGCCTAAGGATTATCCACAGTCCCTTGCGAGTCACTGAATGTGCTGGCGATGGTTTCTCTGGTGATTTTTTTGGAGTTTGTGGATATATGACCTCTTAGCTCTGTCTTTTGACCATTTTTGGAATTTGTGCTCCTCAGACCTTATTTTGTGCCGTTCAAAATTTTTGCAAAACTAATTCTTTTTGTTTATAAAGATTCAACTTTTCCCTTTTTTGTGGCTAACTGTGGTTTGATGGTTCCCCTATTCTATTGGGTGCTTTGAGTCATTGTCGGAACTTATTGAGCTTAGGAACCTCTAGTTTGTGACATACAGAGTGTTTGGCCATAACAGTATATCAGAGACAAAGACTAATTCTGGATGAAGTGCCAGTCCATTGCAGGGCACAGGAAGTGAACCCAGTAAGTGATCCTGGATGTGTTTGGAATAAGGAAAGAAGTGGAATACCCAGTGAAATTGAATTCCTTTACATTTTAGTATTTCAAGTGCTGTCAGTCATGATGGGATCTCATGATTGACATCTCTGAAGCCCTTCAAGCCAACATCCATGTTATAGCATGCTCCAGATGTTCAGCTTATACATTCACTAGACAGAGTAATGTTAAACAGCACAGAATAAGTTGCTCCGAATATAGCTGCTTAGAGCAAAAAAATAAATAAATTACAAATCCTAAAATTCCATCTGTTTGTCGGCCCATCACATATACCAGCACTGTGGAAAGTTTAATTACTGTAACCATTATAAAACAAAAAATGCTACATGGGTCACTTGATTCACATACACATTACTTACACGTACTTTGATCTATTTAATTCATCATTTTCTTTTTAATTTAAATTGTTAAACTAGAATAATTTTTCTCTTACCTACATGCCTGGTTTATAATTTGGAATTATTCATATTAAAATTAGTTACCAATTAGGCTCTAATCACACATATTAACAAAATTTCAAGCAAAATGAAAGTTTGTCTGGTACATTATTTTTCAAAAGATTGCAATCATCCAGAAATTTTCATTTTTTTCATAGAAGTTGACACTTTTTTATTAGGATACCTTTAAATTAAGTTTAAACTGTAGCCAAGACATTACTAATGCTCCAAATGGCTATTACTGTTTGAAATGACTGATTTATAATATATTATTCAGTTATGACTACAAAGCTCAATTTTGAGCAGCTATTATTCCATTATTCTAATAGTAAACTCATCCTTAATTAATCATGAGTCATGTTTTCACCTTTGTCTTTCACTCTTCACTTATGGTATCCCCTTGCCAAAGAATTCAGATACCTTCAGGAGGCATCTTGAACTATGAATAGGTCAGCAAATTGGTCTATGAGTCCTGTACTTGAAGGAAGCAATGTATATAAAAACCTGAAAAGTGAAAGTATGTTAAGATGCATATCACAGTTCTTAGAATTTGTATCACTATGGTATTCTTTTATGGTGACATGTAAAATATACACACACATGAAGAAAGAGAGGCACCTCCAGAACGGAGCAGAACAAAGGTCAGTCACAGGTGAAATCTACAGAAGATGGAGAGACACCGAGACTTTCACTCATAGTGTTCAAACTCCTATACATGCCAATCTGTGAAAACAGAGGCCTTTAAAATTCACTAAGCTTTGCACATGTGCTGGGTGCCCCTGTAGGACATGAAGCTTTAGAAACTAATCCAGGAGACACAGAGTTGTGAACTTTGTAAAATCATAGGAGGTTTCTCCAGGACACTGGAGAGTAAACTAACCAGCAGGCACCAAAAATGCAAGAACTAAGCAATTGGGAAGAGTTGGCAAGAGACCACAAGAATGCCTGGCTGACTGCTAATAACAACCAGGTGGGTGTGTCCAGCAGGGAGCAATAGGTCCACAAATGGACCAAGTTCAATGCTGGGAATTGCACTGTGGAAAGATCCTTCTGATTACAGTGCCATTTCAAAGTTACACTGCTGAAAAAATCACCTCAAGAGCACAAATCAATGGCAACACAAATAACAAGTATATACTCGGATTTTACTAAAGAATTTTTCAAACTAAAAATCCACCTGGGGAGATCCCTGATAAAAGTTAAAGAGGTACTCTTGGTGTTTTGACTGATGTCTTCTCCAGTTACGGTTGGAGGGTGCAGAAGTTTGGAGTGTGGAAGTTTATAGACAGCAGCAATTCCTAAGTCCCATGGTTAAGCAATCAGCAGCTGTGATCCTTCAGCTCTGGGGTCCAATGGTAGTGAGATATCAAAACACTTTTTAATAACTTTAGAATTATATTGTTTTGGTATAATATGGAATACCTATGGCTTCCCCTCACCAAGAAAGTAATTCTAGTGCTTGACCGTAAGTGACTATATTAGTGGTTTAAAAATTGTCACAGAATAAAGAGCACATTAAGTCTGATTAAAGCTCACTGGTGGAAGGAAAACACCAGGTTAAAAGTGAGAGATGACTGGTGGCTTTGTGCTCCTTTTCAGGCTATAGAATGAGTCGCCCCAAACAATGGACAGGGGTCTGGAGTAATGCAAAAAGTCCCAGAGTCATTGCTTTCCTTGAGTTACTTTTTTAATGTCTTCTGCCTCTTTTCTCTATCCATTCTTTGTGTGGTTTATATTTAATAAACACACAATTTTTGATTATTTCTGGCCTCCTTAGCATTATTCTGAGTGTGGAGAGTGGTCATGTGGGTACCCTATTGTGTTACAATATGTATATATTTTTATTTAAAAAATAATCACAATGATTTAATTTTATTTTCTCTATTATCTAACATAATAATAAGCATATTATTTCCCTGGCAGTCTTATCTTGGAAGAAAATCAATTGTATTCTGTCAGTCATATCTTGCATAAATTAGATTTGTTATATTCTGTATGTATTTCTTTTTTAGTAGAGGGAATAAAGAGCCTCAGACACTCTCAGCTTGCATAAATACACTTTTTATTGCTAGTAGGCTTTATTGTTTTTAGTATGATCTTCATTGTTCACAGTGAAAAATATCTTGTATGGGCTAATAAAACTCACAGCTGTCATTTATTTTGAATGTGCAGTTGCCATCCATAAGGGTAACATGTATGATTGGCATTTTGGAGCCAGGTTCAGATTTACAGGCTTCAGTATTGCCAAATGTTAGAATGCATTTAAAGCACTAAGAAATTAAAACTCAATTTAAAAAAGGATATAGCATATACAAGCAATAATATGATGCAGTATGGTGACTCAAACCACAGTTTGGTCAAGGGAAATGGGAAAGAAACGCTAAAAAAAGAAACATAAATTTACTGCCTGATGGTTCACCTCATTTCTAAAAGCCTCATGATGTGTAATGAAAGAAATACATTTTCGGTATTACATTCAGTAACCTGGAAATGTACATGGTAGCAATTAAAACATTTAAAACAAAATGAAGTCCTTTATTAAGCAATATATTAGAAACATTATTATTGATGTGATAAAACTTCATCAAAGGGTATGCCTGATGGCATTATGCTGTGTCCGAATGACATGCAAGTGACTGAGAGTAAGCACAGGATGATCTGCTGCTTTTCCTTGTCACTGAGCTATTCTTGTTGTGCTCAGATCCATTGTAGTCTTTGTGATCCTTCCAGGTACTGCTTTATTTTGAAGGGTTTTTTTAGATTTACCTACCCTACAAATGAAAATTAAGCCTGATGATATATATATATATATATATAAAATATAGCATAGTCTACTGTCAAATAAAGCAAAGAGCACGCGACACGTGTTTCGCCCTCATTTGGGCTCATCAGGCGTACATACTCTACTGCTCCCCTCTCGGGGAATTTGAACCTCGAATGTCAGCGTCAGAGGCGAAGCCTCTTTACGGCGTACTCTTTGCATTATTTGACAGTAAACTGTGTAATATGTAATATATATTGTGACAGATAGAGGCTTTGTCCACCTCTTGAACCCTCAGGTACCACTCTGAACACGAGGTAAAAGTACAACAATATTTTATTTTGTTGTCACGTGCACAAAGCACTCTCCACACCACACTCATATAAATAACCAACTCTCTCTCTAAACCAACCAATCCTCCTCACCCAGACACTTTGCCACCCTACCTCCCAGCTCAGCTCAGTGTTCTGGGCTTCCCACAATCCTTTTATAGCCCCTGGCCCGGAAGTGGTTCCTGGCCAAACCCACAAGTCCGTTTTCCTTCCGGGACAGGGCAAACAGTCCTCTTCTTCACCCCGGGAGCACGTCGCTTCCTCCAGTCACGTGACTGTGACGCACTCCCGGGTTATAGGGCACACAAGAGCCCACTAGCCCCCCTACAGTGACTCCCAGTGGTCCCCAAGGTATCCAGCAGGGCTGTGTATAGAAACTACAAAGTCCATGAGGCCCTGCTGGAACTCGGGGCACCATCATGCTGTCCGGAGGGCTCCTCCTAGCGGCCTGGGGGTGGCAACCGGAGTCCATAGCCGGTCGTCCATCACAATATATATATATATATATATATATATATATATATATATAACATTCAGATAAAAAATGTACATAGATTTATACACTAACATACATGCGTACATAATATATTCTGCCTATACTGCATATTCATTAAGGTGAAGAATTGTATGCCTCCTTTGTGGGAATTATTGAGAGAGCACACTGATTTGTTTTTCTGTTGAACATTGTAACTGTGAAACTGTCAAAAGTTAAATTTAGTTGTTAAAAAATCCACTTCTTTTATATCCAGTAGGGAATCATAAGATTTTATTCATCAACATCAGCCTTCTGAGGCACAAGTTTTGAATAGCATTAGAAATTCATTTTTTTATCTGCAGAACATTGTTTGCTTGTTTGCTGTGTCAGATCAGAGAACCCAATTCATGCTTTGATCATTTTAAAACGTGGACTATTGCAATGTGTTTTCTCTATGGTGTCCAGGAGAATACTTTGAATAAACTGTAACTTATTCCCAAGTTTGCTTGTTGTGTATAAACCAAAGCTATTTTCTTCAAGAAACAAATCACAAGCTTGCATCTTGTTAGCATTCCACTGACTTTGTATCTAATTTTAAATTTCCCTCTTCCAATAAAAAGAAGTTCATATTGCGTTTCCTGCTCTAATGTTAACAAATATACTGAAGTCTTGCCTTGTAGTCTTTGTTCATAATGTCTTTCTTTATTCTTAGTGCTAGGTTGTGTGGATAAATTGTATTAAAAAAGCTGAAATGGAAAAGGCAACAACAAAAAGGAAAAAAATGATTACTGGCTGCCCTTAATTGCATTTTAAATCCCCTATCTATCTATCTATCTATCTATCTATCTATCTATCTATCTATCTATCTATCTATCTATCTATCTATCTATCTATCTATCTATCTATCTATCTATCTAATGATCATATAATGCTTGTCTCTGTCTGTCTGTCTGTCTAGTAGAGTTGGAGCAGGCATTGGTTTTGCTTCATAATAATTAGGTTCTGACTCAGTAAAGACCATATAATGAATGGTTTTTCTGATAAAGCATAAATAATTTAATAAATCTGACAAGGATCAAATTAAAGTTTCATCAGTAAAAAATGAAATTGCTTCTTCCAAAAATTAGTATTTTGTATAAAAAAAAACTACCACCAAAATGGATACTGTTTTATAAACAACATCTATAAAATAGAAATTAACTTTTTAGTGGAGAGCATGTAACTTTACTAAATTATTATCATTATAGTGCAGATGTCCAGGATATAAGATCCTTCCATCTATACGTTATATAGATTGTTGCTTCCTGTAGACCTTATAAAGAAAGTAAAATACTGAAATCTGCTACTTTTGTTAAGTATTCAGACACCTACATTCTGTAAAGCAAATTCCTGTAATGAGGAAATTATTTTCCTAACCCCAGTCTCTATCAACACACCATGTTTTTTGGCTAATAATTCCAGTCTATGTAGGAATAATTTCTTTTTTTGAGTTTGGATGTTTATGAAAAAGATGTATGGATTGAGAAAGAATGAGTAAGTGTTGTTTGTAATCCAAGAGAAATACCAAACTGTAAACCGTATGAATACTTTTGTAAGGCAATGTATGTGTCTGGCACCTTAACTGGTGTTTAGCTTCTTTACAACTTTAAAAAACTTTGGAATGCTTTACTCTATTAAATATTATAGTTCATTGCATTTTGTCCCACAGTGCCTGTAGTTGTGTATGAAAGAGTTTATTGTTCACTGATGCCTTTGTAAAGTTTTCTTAAGTGTATGTTCTCTAGTAGGAGTCATTTTAAGTCTCAAATGTCTACTCTCTGTACTTATCCAGTATTAGGGGTTTCTCCCCCCCACGCACTACGCGCCAACCACTTCACGTCTCTGCCACTCGCATTGTGAAGAGGGGGGATGAACACACTCCAAGGAAATGCAGTTGCTCCTCCAACACCCTCTCTTAGACAGTGATACAATGGGAAACACATACTGTACACATTTTTACCTCCTCTTTGCTCGATCAGCTGCTGGCTTACTGCTGCTGCCGTGCTGCATGATCTGTATCTCACGCTGCACACTTCTGTCATATCACCTATGTCTATATATTCCATCTCTTTTCGCTTTTACCTTTTCATCAATATTGCATTGAATTTTGATTCCATGTTTGGAATTGCATCGTGACAATGCAACGTATAACTGCCCGTGAGTGAATATCATTTCTTTCTCTCTACAAGAAATGTGTCTGACAATAGCATTCACACAGCTGACAAATGATTGAACCGTGTGCATGGTTATGTGGGCAGGACTTTTCCAAATCTCTTTGCATAAGCTCTTGTCTTGTGGGGCTTCCAGCCCCGGACATGGTTACATCTCTTGGCACGAAGACTCATCTCGCGGGACGTGAAAGTGTCTCTCTGAGACAATCACGTCTCGTCTACTTCCAAGATTTTTTTTTTTATAATAGAGTGATCTATTTTAAACAATTGTTATTTAAACATCATCTGCGTATCATCACTGTTTTATTTGTGCAACCAGACTGGTCAACGTACATGAACATTAAATGTTTATTGAAAATTGGAAAGTACAAGTGTTCATTACAGGCACGTTTGCACATGCTCAAATACAGTTCCATATTGACTCATTTTTGGAATATTTAGAGGTGCTTCTAAAAGTAATGTGTATATTTCCTGTAAATGGTATAAAAATAGATTATTCTGAGTTAATCACTCCAAACATTTGTAGAATTTAGGAACTCTCTCTCTCTCTCTCTCTCTCTCTCTCTCTCTCTCTCTCTCTCTCTCTCTCTCTCTCTCTCTCTCTCTCTATATATATATATATATATATATATATATATATATATATATATATATATATATATATATATATATATATATATATAATAATATAGAGAGAGAGAGAGAGAGAGAGCGATATGTAGATCTATAGGGTCTTTACTGTCACATATGCAGATTACAGTGAAATTCTTACTTGCAGGTGCTAATCGGCACACAGCATTTCCCCATTCTCAGCCACCATGATTAGTGTATGCAGAAATCCAGCTGAGAATCTACTGTAGGTCCTTGAAACTGGGAGGCAGTATTGCTAACCACTATGCCATTTTACTGCTGCATGTTTTCATTGGTAATAAGTTGGACAAGTGTGAGCATGATCATTTTGACAAAGATGTTTACAAAATTTAAAAAAAAAAAAAGGCTTTTTATTGAAATACTTTTGTTTAAATATTTAAGATTGTCTATATAAGTATAAATACACTGCTATTTTGAGAGGTTATCATTAACACATTTTGTATGAATTTATATGAAATGGACTGTTTTTGAAGGGCCAAAATATGTATCATTTGCTTTATTAAAAGACTTCCATGATTATATGGCTGTAGCCTATGCTTTAAGAGTCGTACTGAGCAATGCATTCATTTCCTTCCAATCTTTCTGCCTCTTTATACAGATTACAGTCGAAGATGATGATGCTGATTATAAATAGGGACTACATAAACTAATTACTTTTAAACAAGATAATGGTTTAATTAAATTTGTTTTCATCTGCAAGTCTCAAGCACAACAAATGACTAATAATTGACTTGATCATCCTGTATATGTTTCAAGTGGCACAGCTGACATCGCTGAAGCTGATTTCAACAAAATGAGATCAGTATATTTAAAAATAAAAAACATATAACAGTATTAAAACTAATAAGACATGACCACATTAGGAAATAATCCATAGTCAGCCTCTCTAGAAATAATCCTGGCCCCTTTAGTTGATCAGAAGATTTGTCAATATGCAGTTTATTATTATTATTATTATTATTATTATTAATAATAATAATAGTAATAATAGTAGTAGTGGTAGTAGTATTATATCATTATTATTACTATTATTCTAGCAGTGGTAATAATAATACCAATAACAACAATAATTTTAGTAGTAGAGTTGAGGGCTGTCATTCAAAGTGATGACTTGGATAGACTTGGCTGCTACATACTAGCACCAGTTTTCACACTGTTGTATGAAATGTCACACCTCATTCAGGCCAGAGATGGAATATCCCTCCAGCTTGTCCAGGGTCTTCCCTTTGGTCTTCTCATCAGGAATGCTAGGTACAGGCTAAATAGGAGAACAAAATCACCTTAGTTTGTACTCTGAAGTTCTCATATTGTTTTCACCCTGCCACAGGAAATCTCATGTAAACCACCCATAGTCTTTAAATTTATGGCAGGTGAGGACATTGATTTTGATTGACTGGTAAATGGTGATGATGATGGTTATTATTACTATTATAATTTCATCTAGAATTACAAATTACCATTGATTTCAATTTAATAAGAGTCTGGTGAAAAAAACAAGGCCATGAAATAAGCCTCCTGGCTTGTCCTCTGATTTTTTCTTTTCTCTTATGAACTGGAATGGAAGCAAGCATGTCGAGGCACCACAACATTTTGCAGTCTTCACATACTGCAGCATAGAAAAAGTAGCATTTCAAGACTTGATATCGACGTTTTCTTAATGTGTGTGTGTGTGTAGTTTTAATCAGCATTTCCAAAATTCTTTATAAAGGTCAGAAAAATGTTATGTTTAATGCTGAGTAGTGATTTGTTCAGATGCCATGGAAAACAATTTTCATACAGAAGCAGCGCTTGATTCATATAGTTATAGTACTCAATTAGGACTAATTGTCGCAATATGTTACAAGGATTTCTAAATAGAACATAAAAATAAATATATACTGGTTTATTTTTAACTAAATTATATGGTATTCTCTTGACTTGGCACAGAAATGTAGATTTATCCAGCACAGTTACATCAATGCACATTCGAGTCAAAGTATGATGTATTATTGTTCAATTACCGTAAATTAAAAAAAAAAATCATCCCACATATTGTCTGGCTTTTATTCAGTAAGCTCTCCTTTACAAGTGTTTTCACTCAATATTTGTATAGTTTATTGTACTGCATTCTGTTAAACTTTTTATATGTACAGTCCAAAAAAATGATGGTGCATCTAAATCAAAACAGCTTTTTCTGTGCCTGTGGTATACCGGATCCACAGCTCAAAAAGAGTGCTTGTTTTAATTAATACATAAATAATGAAGGCTCTTGTGCTGGGGAGTGAAACAGGTACAAACGATCTGCCATGAAGACACCCCACCTCCAGGTAGGTGCATGGCATTTAGCCTTCCGTGCGTTATTATGAGCCTGGGGCAGCAATCAGGTTATTGCGTGTGAAAACGGCTCCCCAGCATATAAAAGGAGAGAGCAGAGAGAGAGAGAGAGAGAGAGCACACACACACACGAACGAACAAGCCAGTGAAGAGAGTGGAAGCACTTGGACAAGAGTAGAGCCCCAAGGAGGAGCCAATGGCCATCGTTCAGGAGGGGGCTGTGGGTCGCTCCTGTTGAGCGTTTTGGGATTAGGAGGAAGCATCATAATCTGGTGGTACTCTTGCCAAGAGGAGCCTTTGAGATGGCAGTGGTGGGAGTACAGAGTGCTCGCACCAGGTGGAGCCTGAATTAGACACGGTTTGGGTGGAGCAGGGCTCGGTGGTTGCTCGTGGATGCCCTGCGGTTGGTGGTGGGGGATACGGGCCGGATGAAATGGGAGTCTGCACAAGCTGGTCGATGAGCCAACAAGATGTCAGTTTTAAAAGAAGGCTCCAGGGCTTGCAGATTTTAAATGTTTCCTGAACTGCATTGTTTTAACCTTGTTTTTAACCGACTTCTCTATTTATTGATTTTTTTTTAACCTCCACATGAACACTTTTTAAAGGATTATTTATTGACCGTCTGGAGCACTGATTTGGGACACTTGTTTTGTGGACTTTGCATAATAAAAGCACTTGCCCTTTTCACCATCCTCCAGCTTGGTGTGTTTTGTCCTCATCTGTCATGCTTATCTCAATTACAGTACTGATGGTGTCAGGTTCAGAAGGCTCCCATTATGAAAGTGTGAGCAAGGAGCTGACCCGCACTGTCCCAGTGCCATATAGTAACTCTAGATACTAGCTAAAGGAGGTAGATTCTTTGTGAAAAATGTTTGAGTGCAGCAGAATTCCACATAGGTACAGAAAACTCCCATTTTCTGGTGGCCTCTCACTTAAATTTCACCTTAAATGAAGTGGTAGGGGTTGCACTCAAAGTAAAAATGGTTCACCTTGATACTTCCCTGATAGGATGGTGGGTATTTCTATGGTGATCCACATTTTTCCACAAGTAAATGTCCAAGGCATTCAATTTAAAATCATATGGTTGTACTAATTTAAACAAAATGTAGTCATAACTGGAGGAAATATATATATATATATATATATATATATATATATTTTTTAAAATTTAAATTATGGAGAGGAATGCTATGAATCCTGTAACAGAAGATATAAAATACTTAGGAGTGCTAGACAGAAGTTGTGTGAGGGATGCCTATGTAATCCTAAACACTGTACCGTGCACCACATAGTGCTAAAGCTGAACACTGGTAAAGTGTCTTCTGAAAGGTAGTCCATGAAACAGCACAGTGACAAAGTACTGAGACCAGAAAATGGTGACTTGAGGCACTTAAAAATAAACTACAATAAAATTATATTAACGTGTAATTAAATTATGAACATGAAATGGACCGTGTATTTATGTTCCCTGACTCTTGTAGCCTCCAACAACCCACAAAAAGGTAGCACCAAAAATTGTAGTTAAAACTGGAAAGCGTTTTAAAGAGTGTCCCAATTCATAATACCAGTACTACAAATCCTGGTATATACTGACCTATTTTACGATGGCTGTCGAAGTCAAATGAACTTTAGGAATCCATTAAGTGTTCAGTTGCTTTACAAGAATACTATTGATTTATTTGGCTGATCTAAAAAGGATCTTTTTGGAACATCGACCATGGTAGTGTGAAATAAGAACCTGATATCTGCAGTTTTAAGTTTGGCTGTGGTGGTGACATAGATTATGTCCTTTCATAGAGAGGAATATTACTTTTGTATTTCCATAAAAAAATTTACAGGAGAATACAAGAACATCTTACTTGTTGTTGTTTTATTTTTTTGTACAGTTCAACACATTCTGATTAACACAACCAAATGCAGAAGGAAGGGCTTTCTGTCCACAAAAAAAAAACGTCTTTGAGTAAACTTCACTGCATATTGTCTAGTCCAGTGGTCCCCAACCTTTTTGACAGCAAGGACCACTTTACTAGAAGCCAATTTTTCCAAGGACCGGTAGGGGGGTTGAGCGTGGGGATTGAGGATTCGGGGCGGTTTCGTAGGGCAGTTTTATACACAATTTACATTACATTTCTATTATTATTAAGCAGTTCGCATACATTTGCAACCTGAGATTTTTTCTTCTTTTTTTGCATATAACAAAGACATATGCATTGCATTTGTCATTTCAACAGATTGCACATCACAAACATTAACACTGCTATTGTTTTTTCGTGTCTGCCATTTCTATAGGAGGGTGACAAATTCCAGTGTATGTTTTTCAAATGTTGACCAGCAATAAGCAAAAGGTATCACTGAAAACCACAGAAACCAGAAACAGCAAAAAAAAAAAAAAAAAAAAAAACAGTACAAGGAAAGTTTAAAGAAAGAAATTTTTTTACAATGTTTCTGTTTGGGGATCGTTGTGCAAATGTGCACAACTGACCTGCAACCACAGATCTAACTGCCCTGTGGACGATTCATTCAAGCATTTCAAGGTCACTTCGCTGTAATGAAAGTATCTGCTGAATATACTTCGTTGTAACGAGATTTCTATAGACTCATGTCATATGGGGAAACTGTCGGGACCATAAAAATACTTTGTTGTAATACTCTCTCACCTCGGCATCTCTCCTCTCTCTGCGCCGCTGCAAAGCCCCACCCACCAAGCATTCTGAAAAGTCTGCGTGAGTCTCCGTTGCCAGCAGTTCTCTCGCAGCCCGGTAGTGGGCCGCGGACCGGGGATTGGGGACCCCTGGTCTAGTGTCTAGTCTATGTTGAGGTAGAAGCCTCAGTCTTATAAAGCAAACTACACCCCTAATCATGGAGACATGTGCACATGAGCAATATGCAGAGAAGATGATCACTGATTCCCAACTGAAATCATCTTTGGGCAAACATGAACAAAGACACTCAGTTTAAATACAAAACAAAATCATGAATCTGGTCTTTAATTATTTAGCCAATGCTTTATTGTGGACTACTGTTTCTCAGGAGTGGCATTGTGTGAAAACCTCCATGTGTAAGTTTGACATAAATACAATGGCAGCACTTCCAAATAAGTTTTAATCTTTTACAACTACATACATTTGAGAAATTGACATTTTTTTGCCCCTAATGTAATGTAATTGCAATAGGTCATACTCCTTATGCTCTCTGAAGTAGCCTTCCATCTCTTCTATATTTAACACTATGGACTAATGTTAAACCATCCTAAGTTTTGGAGACCGTGTTTGATCACAAGGGACCTTGTCATCTTTTTATGTTGTGACCTATTCGTTTAAATTGTATGCATTTACTCTGATATGACTCTCAAATCTCTGAAAAATGAGCAGAACGTTAAATCTGCTGCCTGTTAGCTGGGATATCTGTTGTTTGTGCCTGAATAAAGCTGTGGTCCTCTAATGTTTGAAGTGGTTATGGTTACAGATGGGATTTAAATAAAAGAGAAGAAACAAAGATGGTTATTGATTTAAATAAAAGAGAAGAAACAAAGATGGTTATTGCTGTGTTCAAATTGTATCATTAATTATTTACACATCCTTAATTCCTACTCAGATAAATTGCATTTTCTACATCAAGACAGAAAAAAAAATGCTTGTGTGAAATGCAGAAAAGACCTCAGTAAGCAAAGAGGTTTAATTACTTTATTTACTAAATATAGCTTTCTAGGTAATTAATGAAGATGTGCTCCATGAAATACGAGAGTGACCTTTGTGCCAGTATGAGAATACATTGTTCAAAATATTAAGAGCTGTTCTTTATACTTCGTGGCCTATGTTTAATAATTCATTATTTGAGCCACCTGTTTTATGTTTAATTGCTAGTTATAATAAATCTCAAAATGGCTGGCTGAGCAGTTTTCTTGTAGAAGTTAAAGAAGTTCAAGATTTCAATGTAGCAGTAATTGTGCAGGGTAATTAGCAGTACACGAACATTTACACTGAGTGCTAAGTTATTCCTTCAGATCTCTCTGTCTCAGATGTCAGTGTTCAGGACATGCATGTGCAGCATTGTACAACATAAGAGATTCCTTCTCTAGAGCTGTCACTCACTCTGGGGGCATCTTAACCCCCAGTGTAAATCCTCATGTCCCTGCAATTTAGCCTGAACAATTACTTGCATTTTTTTTTTTTATAAATTTCAGTATGATTGTGAAAGTCATGTGAAAAAGAACAGAAAACTTATATTTTAGTGCATAAAAGTGTTAACATATACACTTTGTCTGTAATATGCCTAAACTCGGGACTGAAGTAATATAAATGTTTGGTTGAGCCAGAACAGAAATCTGGATGTGAGCAAGCTGGTGGCATAAACATCTGAGTTTTTTTTTTTATCCTTTTAAAATTGTATGCTAAGATCCTGCAAAATCCAGATGTGTAGAAGCCTGTATATTGAAATGTTAACCTTGGCATTTTTATATCAAAACGTAGGTTACAGTTTTTGACTATTCATTTTTGCTTTGCACCCCCTCCCTCCTGTAACCTATCATCTATGGGGGAGCAGCGAAAGCTTTATATTTGTCGAAAATATCAATCTCCATTTTTCGATGGATCTCGACATTATAGGGGTCCCCAGATACTGAAAACATCTATATCTCAATGATGGGTGTGTGTCAGTCTGTCTGTGTGTGTGTCTCTGTGTTAGTTTTGTGAGGATAGCCTAGAGCTAAAACGGCAGGATGGAAAAATACCAAACTCGAAACTTAAGCCTATTATGAGATGGCGATGTGCCAATTAGTTTTTGAGCCAAATCGTGCAAGAGAAAGAAATGCTCTAGAGGAACCCTCAAATCCTGTAATTCTGCAGTTAATTATGAATTCTTCTTGTCAATTTCTATTGTAATGACCTATTTTATGATCAGAAAGATCAGCATCAGAGTGGTAAATTACTACTGGAATGTTACAGAATAGTTTGTGTAACTTGTTTCCTAGGGTGCAAAGCCTAATGATGCTCACATTCGAATTTTTTGATGAAAAAATGAAATTCTGAAGGCTTATTGTTCAGTGAACATAAAAAAAATTACTAAAATACATTTCCATTAAAGTACATATTTTTTAAACACTAAAACATGTATACAAAATGATTATTGATAGATATGGTGTAAAAGAAAAATAATGCTTGTCATAATTTCAAGACAAAATTCTAATAAAATATTAATTAGCTATTTATCAAGAAGTTTCAAAACTAACATGCATCAAAAGTTTACATGTGAAACAGAGTTTGACTCTTAAACTAACAAACCTAATGTTTACTAAACAATGAAGGTAAATTCTTTATCTCTTTCAAATTAAAAATGTGGGCTACTGTATAAAATGGAGTGCCAGTTTTAATTAAAGGACTAAATGACAAGGTCTGAACTCATTAAAGCAGCATCTCTTTTAATTTCTGCTAAATAGATGCGGCTTTCTTTTCTTTCACTCCAAGTTCAGCTGGACAATGTACAGTTGCCCCTCCAGATTCACAAATTTGACATTTGTGATATTGGTTACTTACGAGTTGGCCATGAACAATTAAATGGAAATATGTTGGGGCATGCAGAAACCTCGCTGTAACTCGCAGACCACGCGTAAGCCAAAAATATTTAAACAATACTAAAAAATTATTTGTATAACTCACTTATTATAAAATATAAATGTTAGCTTTATTTAATATTTGTTTGTGTGAGTGCATATATATGATTACACAGTTCTTTTTTATTTAGTATTAATCTACCCCAGCTATCTTCCGCTTTCACTGCTCCCTTAATTACTCTATAGATCCGGACATCTACTCCCAGCTGGTTTGCAATCTGCCCTAGCTCTCTCTCACTCGATTCTACTAGAAACCCACATAGAGCTCTGGCCATCTGTCTTGCCTTGATATAGTTCACGCATACTTGCGCACTTCTCAGCTTCTTTTCTCTTAATTTGTTTTTCTCCATTTTTTACCTGCTCTTCTCCTTTTCATCCATGTGGCCAACCTCAGAAAAAAAGGAAAAGAAAACATAAACACAATTAATAAACTGAACTACTAAACTATGATCTTTATATGTCTGATGTTCCTTTCCTTGCATGGGATGACTCCTCCTTGCATGGAATTTTAGTTTCTTACTCCATTTTCTTTAATGGTCTGCTCTCTTTTTCAAATTCTACCTGGCTGCTCTCTGTTTACAGGATGTTCCGGCAGCAAAACTACACACAAACTTCCTTAGGTAATACTTTGCATACTGAAACACTAAGACTAAATTATTGTAAAGCTTAGAAAAGCAGATACTGAAAAAATACATTTTGGAGATCATTCAATTTACTGATCTCCAATCGAGTCACTTGGAAAATCAAACAATTTACATCAGCAGCAGATCAATCAGAGCATCACTACTTAGATGAGTTTATGTACCACACCAGCCTCTAATGTAGAAGCTAAAATCATCTAAGTCTGCATAACCTAATCTAGGTGGACCTCAGCAAAAACAAATTACACCTGCATTTTTAGTTTCAGCCAAACTCTTTGAATTGTTTGCTGACTAAGGAGATATGAGCAACTGCAAGAACTGTGTTAACCAGACCAAGAAATGTGAATGATGATGAGAGTCATTGTCTAAGACTCGGTGAAGCCACTATCAGTAACAAAAGTTAGAAACAAAGTTCAAAACAAGGACTGCCAAGTGTCATTAACTAGGCAACTAGGCAGGGATGCTAAAACCAAAAAAACTAATTTGAGAAGTGGGTTGCTATATGCTGTGCACATAAAATACTAAGAGTACTAGACTAATGTTGTTTTAGGGATGAATCCATATTCTTGGATACTGTGCTGAGTTCCATACAGGGCTATAAAGCTGGGAGGCAGTCATAGCAACACATTAAAAAAATGCAAAGACTAGAAAGTAGCAATGTGATGCATTAAAAAATAGTAAAATTATATTAATTTGTAATTAAATGAATGTGAAACGCCCATGTATTAACATTCTCTGAAACTTGAAGCCTTTCAAGAACCCACAACAAGTTAGAAGAACAAATTTTAGTTAAAATTTAAAATTGTTTTAGCAGGGGTGTTCCTGTTTGTAACACCAGTATTACAAATCCAGGGATATACTGACCTATTTTATCACTGTTAAAGTCATAGTTTGAGCATCAGGGGACAGCTGGCTGCATGTCCATAACAACTGGGTTTACCCTGAAACCTTCTCTATATTCCTCTTGATCATTTTTCATTTTGGTGACATTCCCTTTAAATGAAAAGATCTAAAATTTCAAGCATGATCTGACTTTGTGATGCCCATCAAAAGAGAAAATTAAAGAAGAAAATCTGCATTTACATGAAAAATGTGATTTTCCTATAGTTGAAAATGTTATGTAGTAGTATTAAAAAAAAAAAAAGATGGAACAATTTGCTGCATCAGTATAAAATATGTTGAAATGTATATTCACAAAGTAGCTTTTGTTTTAGTTTCATGTTATAAAATGGATTTCTGGTACAACTGTTTGACCAGTTGACTATTTAATCAATTCATTTTCTCCTTTTTGCCATATTCCTATAGTATAAATAGAAGAACAGTCCGATAATTTCGATTTGTATCTCATCTGCTAAATAAAACTCAATAATAAACCCGGCACACTTGGTGTTGATGAGGCATTCATTGATTTACCAAAATGTTATCAAAGCAACTCTTCCTCACATAAACATTTGCCACCAGATTAATCTTTAGCACTGTTTTTGTTGCATTGTCTGATGTCTCATATACACAGATTTTTAAGTGCAAATGCGCCGATTTACCTTTTACTTTGGCTTTTTTTTTAATTAATACTGGTACATTCTAAAAATATTTATGTGCATTGATTTTATGTATATACAACTGAACTTTAAACATTACCAATATATTTTTTTCTATACGTACATGGTTTCTAGTCATCCTGAGACAATAGCTACACATGAAGTGCATTAAAAATTCAGGCTTTATCTAAGCTGTTTCATACCACTTTATTAAAATCATATAAAACAAAGAAGTAGATATGCAGTAGCAGAATTTTTTTATATTAATGAGGTTCTTTGTTATAAAATCATTACAAATGTTTTATTGGTGTTTGACTTCTAATTAAAGTATGAAGTGTTGCTTTACACAATTTGTTTTTACCTATTACCCTTTTATGTTTTGCTTTTGAAGTATTTCTAACAACCACGGACTATGACCTTCAAATTCCACATCAGGAAGCCAGCTTTTGCTGGCTTTTGTAACCAGATTTTTTTTTTTTATGAATGTCTACACTGTATCTGTAAAAAGCTGTGTTGCCCTTTGCTATTACTCAGTCTCTAGGTCCATATTTCCAAGCTTGAGCTTCTTTAATGGCTTGCAATGTGCATACATTAAAAGATAATTAGGAGATCGCTAGCGATGATCTTAGTCAAGAGTCAATTAGAATGAGTTGTTGTTATGTGACAATGGATACAAAGATAGTGGGGAAACCATGACAGATACTAATTGCTATAGCTGGTCTATGGAATTCTTTGGAGATGTATGAGTGGAGCCATGCTAAATGAGTTGGCTTCAGCGATAGACGAGAGGTGATGGTGGTCATTATAAAGAGCACACTTTAGCAATAATTAGAGACACATCACTTTTGACTGAAGGTACATGACTGGGTGACCTTTCACATCACAATTATTGACAACAGATGTGTGCTTTCCCTAAATTATGATCTGGCAGTGCACTGGATCGCATTGTCAGTCTTGCAACATATTGCTTTATGAGCAAAGGTAACAAAGTGCTTGGGCCGAGGCAATTTATGGCTGAGTAGAAGAGCAGTTTTTTTCCATCATCTTTCTTTATTAATACCTTAGAATATGATAAATGGCAGTTGTGTGTAGTATTAATATAAATAATTTAGGCTTGCTGTTGTTCTGAATCCGAAAAAACTAATTTAAAAACAAAATGATAGAAAGTAATGTGCTTCATTTCCTTGGCCATCTATCCTTTTCAGTACATAGCAGGCCTCCAGTAGTTTGTTCCCAGCATTCCCTGTGTGGTGGACATAGCCATGCTTTCCTTGAGTCACCCCCTTTAAAGTACTTATTATAAAAGAGAGTACTACCAACCCTTGGCACCACCCATTTACTATTATATGGTGTCTTTCCTGTTCCAGAGGATTTTTGTTTTGGCTCCTTGGTCCCTTGGAACACTTCTCCAGTTATGTAACCCATCAAAATATAAAACTTTCCACTTCATAAGCAGTAGTAGCAGTGTTACATGTCACACCATGTAGAGGAGATATTGGTCATAAATTTCACATGCCTGTAAAGAAATACATCTTCTAAAATACTCCCAAAGCTTAATGAAATCAAAATTCTGTAGATTTTAATATTTATATATTACATGTCTAAATATATGTATTTATATGTTAATATAAGGTATGTGAAATGCTGTATTTTTCCCTGAATCAAAGATTACAAACATACCTAATCTAAATGACTTGGATTGAGATACTCTGTATAAAAATTGTTTCCTTTTATTTAAATTCTGTAATAAAGAAAACTAATAAAATATGCTGTTTTTGTAGCTGCTTATGTACCTATTTGGATCCCTTTCAGTCCTCATGGTGTAACTTTCCGCTGCCCCTCCCATAGTTGATCTTTATGCACAGTGTCTTTATCATTCCTGCAGTCATCATTCTTTCTGTTTGTCTTTGACCATCTCTTCTTATTCTGGAGGACTGATGTTTCTGTCTTTACATCCTGACTATGTAAGTGTTTTTCCAGTGCTCTGCATGTCACAGGGAGTTACTGTACAAATATATAGTTAACTCTTAAGACTGAACCTTCCTGACAGGTGTTTCCATATGCAAAGTATAATGACATTCCTGGTGTTGAAACCACCTTGTAGCTCTAGGCCTATTGTTTTATAGCTTCCTTTAGACTGTATCTTCTCCTTTGAATATCATTCGCCCAGTCTTGCTCTAATTAACATATGTTTTATTTTTTAATCCAAGAGTACTTATTATAGTAAAGTTAGGTTAGGTTAGGTTTCTTTATTTAATCATGTTTACACAGGGAAAACATGAAATTTGCCTTCTCAGTTGCATCTAATAACAGGTAACAGACAAAATGAAATAAAACAGACAAATAGAAATAAAAAGGTTAAGGTAAGGCAGTTAGATAAAACATATTTATACAGAAATAACTACTTGCAGACTAGTAAAAAGAAAAAGAAAAGAAAAAGAAAACAATTTTACACGATTTAAGAACAAAAAAACAGGTACAAAACACATAAAGTATAAATGCCAAATATACAGTAATTCATAGTAGTACCCATAAATATTGGTCAGTTTGCTATACAGATTCACTAGGAAAAATTTCGATAGCAGATTTAATGACATCTGAGGGAGAAATTAAGTTTAAAGTTATTTCATACAATGAGAAAACAGTTAATGAATGTCTTTGAGCATGTTATAAAATAAACAATTGAAGACATTTGCCAGATGTGGAGACAAGTAATTTAAGAATTAACACTGAACACAGATGACCAATTTAAGTATAAAACCCAGATGAGTGCATATCCTTCCAAGCAGTTATTCAATAACATCCAATTAATGAGTGATCACCAGTTTTAATACCTTCTATTAATATGACACTGCCTGCAGAGGCACTCTTTTTGATATTGCAAAAATCCGTCTGTCGTCCTCTTTACATTTCTTTTGATATTAAGAATGCAAGTCTTGCCTTTTTGTGTTCTTTTACTTTTTCATAGCTGGTTTGTTCAATCAAAAGCAATACTGTTTAAGTGTAAATCTATGAAAAGACATCAATAGCTATATTTGAAAACTAATCAGAACCCTAATTCCACAATCTTTCAAGTGCTGCCATCCAAGTATGATCTAGACAAGGGCAAATGGTCTATTTTCCTTTTTATAATGTGTTCTTTTTCTTTTTGAATTAGACTCCCTGAAAAAGACAAAAATGAAATAACTGTGATTTCATGGTTCGAGGATGGTAACCAATGAAAACCTTACGTACTAAGGATGAAATGTCTTATAAAAGGTTGTTTGTTTTGTAAGAAAGTGTGCACAGTGTTCATTTTTCCTTAAAAAATAATCTGATAGAACAGTAAATGCATTTAAGATATTTAAAATGTTTGACTGACTTTCATGATTTTGTTTTATTTTTGAATATCTACACTACAGCCAAAGATGCAACATCAGAATGCATTAAATATGAAAGAAAAAAAAATTTATTTGTCATACAGAATCTTCATTTATACATATTTGTATGGACAATTTATATATTCAATAGGCTGCGATATTAAAATGATCTTTATAAAAGTAAAACAGCACAGAAAGGGAAATGATAAGTGTAGATGGAGCCATTATTATTATTTTTTTTTCTTTGATCAATTTTTTATTTAACAGTGAACAGCCAAAATTACAAACATAACTTCTGATGTAACATTAAAATTCCAAATGAACACCATCTCTGTAAGAGCCAAATCTTTTACATTAATGTTAATGGTAAATTCATATTTTGCTTGGTTTGAATTTGAATAGAATATAGCTTTCACATACTGTAGATAATGGAAGATTCTGTTTTTACCCCAAAAAGTTAACACGGTAATAGAATTTTCTTAATGTTCAACTATGTTTCTGTATTTAGACAACAGAAGGCTCTTAGATTGTAGGAACATATAGTTTTCTGATTGCTTGTACGATTGCTTCTACATTGGTCTGTATCTCAAACATAGGTCTTAGTGTATACACTGTATGTGATAACATATGGAAACTTTAAGAAATTTGAGCCTTAAAAAACAACATAGGCAAGAAGATCTTTTCTTTGTGCATGTGTGTGTTGTCGACTTTCTTTTTGTGTGAACTGTTTGCTTTGAATTTCACTAAAACGTTTAAATTGAAGACACTTGATCTATGGAAGTTTTTTTTTTGTTTTGTTTTTGTACAATTGGAAAATGTACAATTGGCTGGAAAGTCTTTCTGGTAGCTACATTTTCAACTATTTGGAAAAACATTAACAAATGCAACTACAGTAATCCCTCCTCCATCGCGGGGGTTGCGTTCCAGAGCCACCCGCGAAATAAGAAAATCCGCGAAGTAGAAACCATATGTTTATGTGGTTATTTTTAGATTGTCATGCTTGGGTCACAGATTTGCGCAGAAACACAGGAGGTTGTAGAGAGACAGGAACGTTATTCAAACACTGCAAACAAACATTTGTCTCTTTTTCAAAAGTTTAAACTGTGCTCCATGACAAGACAGAGATGACAGTTCTGTCTCACAATTAAAAGAATGCAAACATATCTTCCTCTTCAAAGGAAACAGAGAGGAAAGCAAACAAATCAATAGGGCTGCTTTTAAGTATGCGAAGCACCGCCAGTACAAAGCTGTTGAAGGCGGCAGCTCACACCCCCTCCGTCAGGAGCAGAGAGAGAGAGAGAGAAACAAAGTCAAAAATCAATACGTGCCCTTTGAGCTTTTAAGTATGTGAAGCACCGTGCAGCATACTTAAAAGCTGCACACAGAAGGTAGCAACGTGAAGATAATCTTTCAGCATTTTTAGACGAGTGTCCATATCGTCTAGGTGTGCGAACAGCCCCCCTGCTCACACCCCCCTACGTCAGGATCACAGATAGTCAGCGCAAGAGAGAAAGAAAAGTAAGTTGGGTAGCTTCTCAGCCATCTGCCAATAGCGTCCCTTGTATGAAATCAACTGGGCAAACCAACTGAGGAAGCATGTACCAGAAATTAAAAGACCCATTGTCCGCAGAAATCTGCGAACCAGCAAAAAATCTGCGATACATATTTAAATATGCTTACATATAAAATCCGCGATAGAGTGAAGCCGCAAAAGGCGAAGTGCGATATAGCGAGGGATCACTGTACTTCCTTCCTGGCAAAATTGTACAATTATAGCTCTTGAACTAAAAATTCAGAGATCAAAAGGACTTTTTTCCCCACAGCTAGGAAAATGACAAACACAGAAGATAGGAGGAAACTGACATCAAACCATGCGGACATGAAAGATGGGCAGAACCAAAACATGACTCATTGGTAGAGCAAGGATAATGAAATAGGAGTAGGGATAATCACCACAGTAAAATGATGGTGGAGAAAATTTGTGAATAAACTGAAAATGTATATATTGTTAATTGATGGTTCTAGAGTATGACTTGATATTTCTGAATAATGTATTGAAACAAACTGATGTCAGGAATGTCACAATGCCTAAAACCAGAATCTGATGGGAAATATATGTGAAGTTCTAGTCTCCTATTGAGAGCAGCTAATAAAGAGTAAAGTTGTAAATGCTTATCTATTGTGATAAATAATTGAGCCTTGACACAAAAGAGGTTTGGGGCAGCCTCCCGTATACTTGGAAAATGGTTGCTAAAGCGAGAAGGTTGAGATAAAATGGTCTTTACAGACAAGAGTCCAAAACTGAACTGAGGTTTGGTACAGACACGGTGGGCTTTAAAGATGGAAGGAGGAAGTGACATCCTCAGGGTTGGAACTGGAAGTGATTTTCAAGGGCCCAGGTGGAATTTCCTGCCTGCAGGGGAAAAAAGAAAAAGGGTCAGTGCCAACCCCTGGTCTGACTGGGAATTACCTTCTTTCGATCCCTTTAGCTGCCTCCATTGTGCATGTGTGTGACACTATATTATTTAGGCTATGATAAGATATGATTCTAAGTATCATATTTTAATATTTAAATAATAATAATAATTCATTACATTTATATAGCGCTTTTCTCAGTACTCAAATGCAGAAAGTAAATGAGGGTCATCATTTATAATGACATTAAAACTATTGCAGATTAAATTTTGCATATATTGATTTTGCCTAATTATTTAATATGTGAACATAGAGCATGTGATGCATGATGTAAAGCTTAAAATAAAACAGTAGTGCTGTTAAAACATGACTTTGGTTATGAACCAGATTTTCATTGGTGTGTAAATCAACTTTAAATATTGGCAGACTTTTAACAGTTGGTAGGA
Source organism: Erpetoichthys calabaricus (assembly GCF_900747795.2). NCBI lineage: Eukaryota > Metazoa > Chordata > Cladistia > Polypteriformes > Polypteridae > Erpetoichthys > Erpetoichthys calabaricus. The sequence goes on along the minus strand of NC_041395.2, from coordinate 145,025,018 downwards.
ATGTAATTTTAACTGCTTAATATACATCCATTTTAGTTACAGACAAGCGGTTATATGCAGTAGTTGTATAATATTATGAAAGTTGATAAAATTAATCTGTCATTATCTCACATACACTAGAATGTGTAATCACAAGGTGCCTTTGAAAGCAGGTATGCTTTACTTTCAAGACAATCTACAAGATGTCAGAATACCTAGTTCCACTACTACAAGTAATTGTAATTAAAAATATTAATGAAAATCATTTTTTCAATTTGTGAAGACTTGATACTCGGGTAAATAGTGACTATAAAACCATTTCTATTCTTGGTGCTAATAGCAAAATAGAAAGCATTTTCATTTCTCCGTTTCAAATAAAGCCCAAAGAATCCCTTTGCTTCCAGCTTGAATTAGTTACCATATATCGGAGGCAGAAGGAAATGAAATATGCACAGGCTCTGAATACTTTAGTTTGAGAATATCAAAAGTAATTAGTTACATTACAGATTCACATTACAAAGGAAAATGTGCAGCAGACTAGAAACAGGGAAATGTTTTTTGCCTATTTTTTTGAGGTTTAACTGCTTTTTCTGATAGAGAAAAAGATTAACAAAACCATTGACAACTTAATGTGGTGTTCATGCACACAATGTCATGTACAAAAATTTCAGGTTTGTATTGGGCTACAAACTTGTTTTAATTACAAATGATGTGTACATTTTTGCATGTTCTCTCTTCACTACTGTGAAATCTTTTAAGTATGGACTGTTATAAGTGCTCATTTGTTCCCTCTTAAAATGTTCTCTGTCATATGGGCAGTCCAGCATTAAGTACTGCTGTCAAAACTATACAATAATACCCATTGTAAATCCTGTATTCAAAGCTTCCTGTTTGCTAAAAAGCAGGCCTATCTCTTTATTTTTAGCTTTTTGTTTTCTAAGATGTCTTGTTTTCATACAGATCATCTGCGAAATGGGGATTTAAACATTAATAAATTAACAAATTAAATCGGTATATGGTTATCACTGAATTAATGTGTGAATGGACTGGTTCCAGCTCTTCTAACATTGCTCATTCACATAATGAATGCAATTTTCTTCATTGCTGAATTTGCTTCTGTTGTGTTGCATCTTGGGATTAATAAAGTATCTATCTATCTATCTATCTATCTATCTATCTATCTATCTATCTATCTATCTATCTATCTATCTATCTATCTATCTATCTATCTATCTATCTATCTACCAACTCTTTTCTTATAATTTTCTACAGTATGCTCATAGATTAATATTTACTGAAACCCCAATGTGCGAAGTGATCATTTATGCTTTATACTACACTAGTAAAATACCGTTGCCATACTTTGTACATTCTGGATGCACTCCATAGGAAGTTAGTGCTGAGCAAAGGGAAGATAATCCATGTGTTGTAGATTTCAAAGAATCTAGTTATACTTCTCCCAGATAAAAATCCCTTGCAAATTCATTCTTTACATGGTGTCAAACTTTGTCTTCGTCTAAATAAAGGAATTAGAAGGTAAGAGCTGTATGATTGTGTTTGCTTACACGTAGTGCCGGTTCTAGGTTATTTTGCACCCTAGGCCAAGCTTATTAGTGTGCCAACAGACTGGTAGCTAATCTGTGTGGCTGGGTTTCCCCCCCACTTATGATCTGTACCCTAGACAAATGTTTAATTCACCATAATGGTGGTGCCGGCCCTGCCTACATGGTTCAGCTGGTGGTCTGTGAAATGATCCTCACATTTAACTTTAAAACAGTATGATGAAAAAGTGGAAACAGTGAAGTTCGGTTTATATTGTTTTTAGTAATGACTGGGACTGACAATATGAAACAGCCCAACTTTAAAAGCGGCTACATTAAACTAGGAATAGAGACCACACACCATCAGGAAGACATGTAGTAGCTAAAGTATTTATTAAAGTGAAAAAGATATTTTTTATTTTTGCAGCTTTGAGTGCCTACATTGGAATTCATGTACTTGATGATTCTACATTTGTTGCACTTTATAATCTAAACTTAGATCCCATGCCATTTCTCTGGGCACCAGGTGACATACTATAAAGTGGTAGTTGAGAAACAAAATAACGTGTTTGTTGTATGTGAAGCTTTCAGAGGCTATGCTTATCTGTAGAATATAATACTGATACCCAGCAGTATTCGTGGAATGGGGATTGTGTGTAGTATTTGAATATGAATGCTAGAAAACAAGAGAATGTCATTTTGAATTGTAACAGACAAACTTAGCCAGTCAGAAGATTTCTTTGTTATTAATTTTCTTGCTTTATAGTCATTCTGAAGTGTGTGTGGGTATCTATCTATCTATCTATCTATCTATCTATCTATCTATCTATCTATCTATCTATCTATCTATCTATCTATCTATCTATCTATCTATAGGTCTGTCTGTCTGTCTAAACAGTAAGCTTTATTATTTTCTTTCAACAATATTCTTTAAGTAATGATTGTATTTTTAGTGTTCATGGTCAAGATTATTAATTTTTTATGATCACTTTATGTTCTGGTTTTTCTGTGACATTCAAATACTTTGTTTTTCAGTAATTCACACTCCTTTTCTACTTGTATTTTGGAGGGTAGGGGGTGTTGTCTGTGGTTATTTAACAGCTGTTTTCCTTATCTATGGGCTGATCTTCTAGTTTCTTTAAATAGCTCTTTTCTAATGCATTAATTCATTCATATGTTGCTGCTTTTTATCATTACAATTTTCATCTGCTTTACCTGTCAGAGTAATATATTTAATTTTAAATATTTATGCATTTTTGAAGCAACACTCTCAATGCACAGTGGTTGCTGGTCTCACTGGAGACTGTCTCTGATAACTTACTTTGTGTGCGCAATCCATCCTCATCAGTGGGTGGACAAAGATTACGCTTCAGCAAAGTTTAAAGCAACTCTCATGGGAAGCATGTGTCTTCATTTGCCAGTAACCTCTTGTGTCTTTCCCTTCATTCTCTCTCTGTCTTTCTGTGTGCTCATTGCTTTGTGTGTTACAAGATCATTTCATAAATCACAAGCCTTTAAACTTTTTTTTTAAATAATGTTTTTTAGGTTTAATTATTTTTGCTTTTTTTTTTTTAGTAAGAACCCCCCAAAAAAAAGCAAAATACATGCACAGTACTTAGACGGCCATGCCTAATAATGCAAATGTAAGTTTGGATGCAAGACTGAGTATGTAGTGATGAATTACTAGCAGTGAAATAAACAAGTGTTTGACCATCTGTATAATGCTGGCTTTAATAACCAATTAAGTTTCATAAATAGGACAAGTTGTGATTTTAAAGGTGCAATTCTCCATTTTCCTGATATGTGTGTATGTGTGCGAATCGTGTATATAAGTCGCTGATATCCCATTCTGGGCAGGTTCCTGCTTTTTCTGCCCACTGCAGCTGCATCACTGCTGATGGACTCCCCCCAACTCTGAATCAGATAAGCAGCTAATGGAAATAAAAGGATGGATAATACAGTATCATACACAAACCCTCCCAGCATGTAAATTACTGAACATGATAAGCAATACAAAATCTATTAATTTATATTGTACATTTTTCTAGTGGCTCCTGCTGGTACTTCTCCAATAAAATAGCAAACACTTCAGTAGAATATCAGAGCCATGGATTAATACAAAGCATTTCTGCATTTACTTCCCACTGTTAAAGCTATCAAACAAGCTCTTTCTTTTTCTCTGAAAGATTAAATATATTGCATTTATCAGTGATGGTTATTATACTTAACGTTATATTTTTCCTTCTGTTCTCTCTCACCAGCCCAGTTCTCCAGGTGCTTGTATTTGTAAATATTTGAAGAATTATACAATTTATAGCAACAAAATAATGCTATGCATTAACGGCATGCCTACTGGCACCCTGTCAAACCTTTGGCCTTACCATTCTCAGCCCTTCTGTTAGGTAGAAAAACAAGCCATTTATTTTGCTAAGCTAATGCAAAGTTCCTTTATCATAATGTGTCGTTATTGCTTGTTTCAGTGCAGATGTGGTCCTGTCACTGCACTTCTTTTTACCTTTTAAGTCACCTTCAATCAGTTACAAAGCAAGTTCGAGGCATTCCAGTTAACACATTAGCATCCACGTTAACCTCCTATAAGTGGATATGATGGTGTTAGAGTTGGCATCATACATATCTGTTTATTGCTGGTCTATTTCTTGTGATTACGCAGGCAAGTAGACTTTTGTAGTAACAAAAACTTGATATGCATGTTAATACTTTTGACGGCAGATTTACTCTGTATATGAAGGCTATCTAGATTTTAACTTTTATACAAAGTCACTTTTGGTATTATTGTCAATACTGTGTACTACATCTGTGACAAAATGTTTGACAGAAATATGCTGTAACACAAAATTGCATTATTATTTCCTTGCAATACAACACTAAAATGCATCCAGCAGTCATTGTGTCATAATTTTGATACATTTTGGATGGTAATGAAGTGGACTTTTTAAAAATGTCTATCATGCTTATTGTTCAAGTGCTAATCAGACATTCCTGAAGTATTAAATCTTTGTATCACAGTTGTTCATCCTCCTTAAAACCAATAATACATCAGGTAAATAAATTATCTACAAGGTTTTTTACCTTTTATGAGTGTTTATTGTAATATAGCAAATAAAATAAAATTCTCAGACTTGATTAATCCAGTTTGAGTTCATGGAGAACTAGAGCCTATCCCCACAGCATCAGACACAAAGCAGGAACCAGCACTACAGAGGATGGTGCACCAGTCACAGAGCTCCGTATTTGCTTCGTCTGGGTTTCTCATAATCATGGCTTGTCTCAATCTAACCTATGTCAAGTTTCTCCAGACAGTTCTTAATTATGCATTTTCTCTATTTTATAAGAACAAAACAAAAAAAAGTATATAAAGCAAGTAATAATGTGAACAATCACCTATGTAGATAAATTATCACCAGATCATAACAGCAGCCAAGAAGTGTACAAAAATGACAACAAATCAAAAATAAATTACCTTAAATAAAAAGGGTTTTACTAATGCATGATAACAGTGTATGCTAAAAATGTTGAAACAGCCATGGGTTTTTATATGTGTTGTGTAGGTGTTCCTGAAATAGACACCAGGGTCCCTAAATATAAGTGAAATCTGCTGTCTTGGCAGCTATTCCTGTTTGTCTCCGGGAACTCTTCCTTTTGCCCCATATTTGTCTGTCTGTGACAGAATCCATCTGTTAGGACTCCATATGTTAATACTTCCAGTCGCTTCACAGCTGTGCTGCCTGTCCTTCCACATATTCAGCAGCTTCTCAATGTTCTGTCCCTGTTTTCCATGTTCTGAGATACCTGTTTGCTCTGAAAAAGCTGAACAGACCTTCCATACGTAATTTCTGTCAAACTAATAGAAACAGCCAAGGAGTTTTCAATTTCTGTACACAATGTGCCCCTAACTTACAACATTCAGTTTGGGCTAATTTTAGGGGCTCATGACAACATCTGCTGATGGCATTTCTTATTACAGATTTGTTACTACAAATCTGTCACACCTGGTTTCTCCTGATCTTTGTGAGTCCTCCTGTCCTTCTTGGTGCTTAAAACCCACTTGTGACACTGTGTCTACTACTTAGATAAAAACACAAATTACATCTCTAGATAAGGCAAAACACATAGAAAAAGATAAAATCAGTGCTGTGCTAGGGGATGAAAAGGAAGATTGCCTTTTCTTAATGGGTGTATTAGAAGAGTTATGTGTGTTTGGTGATGGTCAGATTCTTTTCTCTTTTGATTGTTACAGGTTTGGTTTTTTGCTTCAGTAATGGTATACATCTGAGCCATTTTGAGAAAATATTTGCCAGCAGTAAAATAATTAATTTACCTCTACTCTAATGATTAATATAAATAATGTGTGCATTAAAAACACAGTGTGTGATACTCGAGATGTTTATTTTTTGGATAATACAACTCAAAATGTTTTATATTCCTGTCATGAAAATTTAAGTAAAAGGATTTAGTTGACTTTACACAGCTTCTTGTTGCTTACATTTTATTGTTATTTCATTATGCTTTTTGTAGAAAATTAGCATTAACATTCAATAAAATTATTATTTTCTTAAAAAAAGAATGCTTTTACAACAGTTTTTTTTTGTCATAAAGAAAACAAAAACTTTACACACGTGGAAGACAGTGTTACATTATGAAAGCAAGGGAAATGGTTACCCTAGAAAGAAAATTCACCGAAGTGAGGCCAAAGTGTTTGTAGCAGTACTTCAAGCTAAAATAATACCGGTAACTGGAGTGGTAAAACTAGGTTAGTCCGTGTTGGTGTTGGAAAATCTAATATCATCAAGTTTGTGTTGTTCTGGGAGTTGTCAGGTTTCGGCCTGGATGTGTTCAATGTTTGTATCCCTTTTCTGTGTTTTCTTTGTTTCATTTTATGTATACTTTTTAGATGTTTATTTATCATTTACTATCAATATAGTACATATTCTCCTAAGTTCCTTGTGTTTTTGTTAGTGGAACCACAAGAGGTGGGTCCACCACTTCACAGTTGAAGGATCACCCACAGCCCATATATTAAATGAGCTTCGGAATGGATCCTTCAGCAGTTTGAGAGTTCATCCTTGTTTTGTGGTTTTGGCTTAGGATTTCCTATTGGGACTTGTTTGCCATGGATTGCATTTTAAGCAAGTCCTTTTTTCCTATTTTTGTGTTCTTTTTAGCCA